>NC_079199.1:93649166-93995416 GCF_029499605.1 Hyla sarda
TATATATATATATACACATAATACATCAACGTGTACAGGAAAGGTTTCAGCTCTCTCCAGGACAAACATTGCCTGTACACATTTGATGTAATAAAGTACATTTTTCATGCACAATTATACTGTATACCTTTGATAAGTCATACAGTTACTAAATTTAGAAAAATTAATATAACAGAGCAATGGATGTGGGCATGGTGAGCATTGTTTTTATCGGTGTCACCCGCATTACCAGACAGGATCACTGGTTAGTGCGGGTGACTCTGCTGACAGTTTTCCTTTAAATATAGTAAAATATACTTAATTGAAAGACAATAAAAAATAAATAAGCAAATTACATTGCAAAAAGGAGAACCAAAGTGCCCAGCAGGTCTCCCCTCTTCAGCCTCCCCTCATAACATGTCTCCCCCCTCCCCCTTATGACAGGTCTCCCCTCTTCAAACACGTCTCCCCTCTTCATCTCCCCCTTATGACATGTCTCCCCACTTCAGCCCCCCCTTATAAGACATCTCCCCTCTCCAGCTCCCCCTTATAGCACGTCTCCCCTCTTCAGCCCCCCATAACACTTCTCCCCTCTTCAGCCCCCCCATAACACATCTCTCCTCCCCAGCCCAGCTCCCCTTTCTCTTCCACATAACAGGCCGCCCTATTTAGCCTCAAAACCACCCACCCTTCCCTCCAGACAAAAGCCCCACCACCACCACATACTAGGAACATAGAAGGACTCCCTGCTCTCCCCCCCCCCCCCCCACACATAGCAGAGCTCCCCCTCCCCTCACACATAGCAGAACTCCCAGCTCCCCCCCACCTCACACATAGCAGAACTCCCAGCTCCCCCCACCTCTCACATAGCAGAACTCCCAGCTCCCCCTCCCCTCACACATAGCAGAACTCCCAGCTCCCCCTCCCCTCACACATACCAGAACTCCCAGCTCCCCCTCCCCTCACACATAGCAGAACTCCCAGCTCCCCCTCCCCTCACACATAGCAGAACTCCCAGCTCCCCCTCCCCTCACACATAGCAGAACTCCCAGCTCCCCCTCCCCTCACACATAGCAGAACTCCCAGCTCGCCCCCCCACCTCACACATAGCAGAACTCCCAGCTCCCCCCTCACACATAGCAGAACTCCCAGCCCCCCCCCCCCCCCCCCCCTCACACATAGCAGAACTCCCAGTAATAAGATCAGGTTCCTCTCACCCAGTGCAGCACATCTTCCCCAAGCAGCATCTGTTTCTGTGTACCAGCAGGAGGAGGAGCAGAGAGGAGGCAGAGAGGAGAGAGGCAGGCTGTAGCCTCCACTGACTGTGTGAGCCTGATGGTCTTCTCCCGGACAGGAGAGAGGAGCAGAAGAGCTGCCTCATGGCAGCTACAGCTCTGCCTGTAAGTAACCAGCAGCCAGTACCAGTGGCAGCTCAGTGGAGGGGATACGTTTATTATCGGTCCCCCAGCAGGAATTCCTGGGAGGGGGATCCATCCCCCAACCTCGCCTCCCCCCCCCCCCCACCCCCCGGTTCCTACACCCCTGACTATAATACTGCTCCTATGTACAAGAATATTACTACTATAATACTGTTCCTATGTACAAGAATATAACTACTATAATAATGCTCCTATATACAAGAATATAACTACTATAATACTGCTCCTATGTACAAGAATATAACTACTATAATACTGCTCCTATATACAAGAATATAACTACTGTAATACTGCCCCTATATACAAGAATATAACTACTATAATACGGCTCCTATATACAAGAATATAACTACTATAATACTGCTCCTATATACAAGAATATAACTACTATAATACTGCTCCTATATACAAGACTATAACTACTATAATACTGCTCCTATATACAAGACTATAACTACTATAATACTGCTCCTATATACAAGAATATAACTACTATAATACTGCTCCTATATACAAGAATATAACTACTATAATACTGCTCCTATATACAAGAATATAACTACTATAATACTGCTCTTATATACAAGAATATAACTACTATAATAATGCTCCTATATACAAGAATATAACTACTATAATACTGCTACTATATACAAGAATATAACTACTATAATACTGTCTCCTATATACAAGAATATAACTACTATAATACTGCTCCTATATACAAGAATATAACTACTATAATACTGCTCCTATGTACAAGAATATAACTACTATAATACTGCCCCTTTTATACAAGAATATAACTACTATAATACTGCCCCTTATATACAAGAATATAACTACTATAATACTGCCTCCTATATACAAGAATATAACTACTATAATACTGCTCCTATGTACAAGAATATAACTACTATAATACTACCCCTTATATACAAGAATATTACTACTATAATACTGTCTCCTATATACAAGAATATAGTAGTAATATTCTTGTATATAGGAGCAGTATTATAGTGGTTGTTAAAGGGAACCTGTCTGCTGTATTTTCTGGCAAGAGCTGTAGACACAGTTAGATATTTGTAGGGGTATAAATAAAAAGCTGGACCTTCCCTGGAGCTGATGAAATTTCCACAGAGATATGACCAAGCTGCTTAAGTGCTACAGGCCAGCACACCTTGCCGTCACCTCCGAGCCCCTCCTCGACTGACCTGCAGGACTGGGAGGTGAGGACAAATAAGGAGGCGTGCCAAACTGTGGCATTTGAGCAGCTTTGTCCTGCCTCTTTGACACTTGACTCCGCCATTAAAAGGTCAGTTTCATAAGTCTGATAATCACCATTGGCACCGGGAAAGGTGAAGATTTACTTTATACCCTAACAGCTATCCATCGGTGTCTGCAGCTCTTTATCCCCTTTAAATGCTTGTACTGTATGTATTATATAATAAGATGATATTATGATGTAGCACAGTATTTATTTATTTTTATTTTTTTAATTCTGCATTTTCACATAAAAAGATTAAATGTGAGGTGTCCCAAGTTGGGGTTCAGTAACATCTTAGGGCTGGTGATGATGCCCTGATGCTCCGCAGACTCCTTGGATTCTCCTCGGTCACTTTATTTTCCCATCTTCTTCTGGTAGATTTCTCCTCCTCCTTTCTCATCCTCTACATGAGGCGTCGTCTTATTGTAGACTCCTCCCCATCCGCAGCCTCTCTGTCCTCTCCATGAGGCATCATGTCATTGTACACTCTTCACCATCCGCGGCCTCTCTGTCCTCTCCATGAATTGTCATCTCATTGTAGACTCCTAACCATCTGCAGCCTCTCTGTCCTCTCCATGAGGTGTCATCTCATTGTAGACTCCTCACCATCTGCAGCCTCTTTATCCTCTCCATGAGGCGTCGTCTTATTGTAGACTCCTCACCATCTGCGGCCTCTTTATCCTCTCCATGAGGCATCGTCTTATTGTAGACTCCTCACCATCCGCGGCCTCTTTATCCTCTCCATGAGGCGTCATCTCATTGTAGACTCCTCACCATCCGCATCCTCTTTATTCTCTCCATGAGGTGTCATCTTATTGTAGACTCTTCACCATCTGCGGCCTCTCTGTCCTCTACATGAGGCGTCGTCTTATTGTTGATTCCTTCTCCTCGTAAGTGCCTCGATCCTCCTTATCAGCAGCCCCCCTGCCATCTGTAAAAAGCGTTTTCTCCGTACCCTCTTTGGACGTTGCAGTCTCTCATTGCGAAGGGAATCCGCCCTGGCTGGAGGTGCGCACTTTGTAGGCAGCATGGCGTCTGGTAAGGAGAGAACACAGGGAATATGAGGGGGATCCACACATGAGGGTGGAGTCACATGTAACAAATGCCCAACTGTCTTATCAGGGAGAGGCCACAGTGAATAACTAATGAAATGATTCCTATTATATTTACCCATGGACGTCATTCCTGACTCTCCTATAAACCACCGCTGTCTTTTTCTTCTTCACTTTGATTGGCCGGTCAGAAGTCCTGGCCTGTTGTCTTCTAACCATCTCCTGTCCATTTCCTTGCTCAGGGGCGGGTCCGGGAGCGTGGGCAGGAGCCATCTCCATCTTGCTTTTCCTTTTCCTTACATTGCTTGATTCAGCACGTGCCTCCTCCATGTCTAGAGGTGACTGACACCAGCGAGCAGCTGCTGCCAATCTATATTGATGCCACATCACAGCTCCTTTATAATGTCATGAGCTGCAGAGCAACAACGAAGCGGTTTAACCCGCGAAATTATTCGCCTCCTTCTCTGCTGCTCCCGCAGCGGCATCCTCGCTCCCTCCCCACCCCTGGCCAGCGGTTATTTCTGGATTTGATGCCCAAATAAAGGATTTGCAACATAGGTGAGTGCTGAAGCGTTATTTCTACTGACCTACATTCCTGGATATTGTACATTTTCTGCTTCATCTTGTGCACCCCTATTTATCCTTGTACTGCGGATATCACCTGTCCGTCCAGTGACTGCGCTACAGGATTGCTGTGATACAGTGGTGCGCGGTCTCATCCTCCCCTCTACCACGAACACAATAACTACTATAATACTGCTCCCTATATACAAGAATATAACTACTATAATACTGCTCCTATATACAAGAATATAACTACTATAATACTGCCCCTTATATACATGAATATTACTACTATAATACTGCCTCCTATATACAAGAATATAGTAGTAATATTTTTGTATATAGGAGCAGTATTATAGTGGTTGTTAAAGGGAACCTGTCTGCTGTATTTTCTGGCAAGAGCTGTAGACACAGTTAGATATCTGTAGGGGTATAAATAAAAAGCTGGACCTTCCCTGGAGCTGATGAAATTTCCACAGAGATAGGACCAAGCTGCTTAAGTGCTACAGCCCAGCACACCTTGCCGTCACCTCCGAGCCCCTCCTCGACTGACCTGCAGGACTGGGAGGTGAGGACAAATAAGGAGGCGTGCCAAACTGTGGCATTTGAGCAGCTTTGTTCTGCCTCTTTGACACTTGACTCCGCCATTAAATGGTCAGTTTCATAAGTCTGATAACCACCATTGGCTCCGGGAAAGGTGAAGATTTACTTTATACCCTAACAGCTATCCATCGGTGTCTGCAGCTCTTTATCCCCTTTAAATGCTTGTACTGTATGTATTATATAATAAGATGATATTATGATGTAGCACAGTATTTATTTATTTATTTATTTTTTTATTCTGCATTTTCACATAAAAAGATTAAATGTGAGGTGTCCCAAGTTGGGGTTCAGTAACATCTTAGGGCTGGTGATGATGCCCTGATGCTCCGCAGACTCCTTGGATTCTCCTCGGTCACTTTATTTTCCCATCTTCTTCTCTTAGATTTCTCCTCCTCATAAGCTACAGGATCCGCCACATCCATGGCCTCTTTATCCTCTCCATGAGGCGTCGTCTTATTGTAGACTCCTCCCCATCCGCAGCCTCTCTGTCCTCTCTATGAGGTATCATCTCATTGTAGACTCATAACCATCTGCAGCCTCTTTATCCTCTCATGAGGCGTCATCTCATTGTAGACTCCTCACCATCTGCGGCCTCTTTATCCTCTCCATGAGGCGTCGTCTTATTGTAGACTCCTCACCATCCGCAGCCTCTTTATCCTCTCCATGAGGCATCATGTCATTGTAGACTCCTCACCATCCGCAGCCTCTCTGTCCTCTCCATGAATTGTCATCATATTGTAGATTCCTCACCATTCGCATCCTCTTTATTCTCTCCATGAGGTGTCATCTTATTGTAGACTCCTCACCATCTGCGGCCTCTCTGTCCTCTACATGAGGCGTCGTCTTATTGTTGATTCCTCCTCCTCGTAAGTGCCTCGATCCTCCTTATGAGCAGCCCCCCTGCCATCTGTAAAAAGCGTTTTCTCCGTACCCTCTTTGGGCGTTGCAGTCTCTCATTGCGAAGGGAATCCGCCCTGGCTGGAGGTGCGCACTTTGTAGGCAGCATGGCGTCTGGTAAGGAGAGAACACAGGGAATATGAGGGGGATCCACACATGAGGGTGGAGTCACATGTAACAAATGCCCAACTGTCTTATCAGGGAGGGGCCACAGTGAATAACTAATGAAATTATTCCTATTATATTTACCCATGGACGTCATTCCTAACTATAAACCACCGCTGTCTTTTTCTTCTTCACTTTGATTGGCCGGTCAGAAGTCCTTGCCTGTTGTCTTCTAACCATCTCCTGTCCATTTCCTTGCTCTTCAGGGGCGGGGCCGGGAGCGTGGGCAGGAGCCATCTCCATCTCGCTTTTCCTTTTCCTTACATTGCTTGATTCAGCACGTGCCTCCTCCATGTCTAGAGGTGACTGACACCAGCGAGCAGCTGCTGCCATTCTATATTGATGCCACATCACAGCTTCTTTATAATGTCATGAGCTGCAGAGCAACAGCTTAAAGAGGCAGATACCCCCATAATATAGTGTCCATGTAAAAATAAATTGGCCTCGCTTATCAAAACCATCTGACAGTAAACTAGTAAACTCTTTGCTTCCCATAGCAAACATTGACAGCTCAGCTTTAATTTTAACAGAGCAGTTTAATAAAATTTAAGCTGTGATTGGTTGCTATGGGCAACAAAGAGTTTACTATTAGAAGGTTTTAAGAAATCTGCCCCTATGTTCATAATGGGGCCAGTTTGTGCATTTTCCAGCACTGGAGAAGGAGATGGATGTATATCACAGACCATATGCTTTCTGTATTCTAATCAGAACATACTAGCCACACCCCTGATCGGAAGTAACCACTCCCCGATCTCCGCCCATGTAATCCAGTATTAGATCAGATAAACAAATAAAAAGAAAAAAATCTGTATAATTTAGATCTGCCTACAGTAAGGAGATGTATAGGTCAGTGTTTCCCAACCAGGGGTGCCTTCAGCTGTTGAAAAACTACAACTCCCAGCATGAAGTGTTCAACATGGCAGACTCAAAGGGAACCTGTCATCAGTGCCATCCCTACCATTACCTGCCCCAGATCCGTGGTCCCGTTCGTCCGTTATCTTCCTTATTCTGGCTACTACTAACAGGTGACACTGATGACAGATTCCCTTAAGTAATAATAATGATGATATATATATACATATACATATTACATCAACATGTACTGGAAAGGTTTCAGCTCTCTCCAGGACAAACATTGCCTGTACACATTTGATGTAATAAAGTACATTTTCCATGCACAATTATACTGTATACCTTTAATAAGTCATACAGTTACTAAAGTTAGAAAAATTAAGATAACAGAGCAATGGATGTGGGCATGGTGAGCATTGTTTTTATCGGTGTCACCCGCATTACCAGACAGGATCACTGGTTAGTGCGGGTGACTCTGCTGACAGTTTTCCTTTAAATATAGTAAAATATACTTAATTGAAAGACAATAAAAAATAAACAAGCAAATTACATTGCAAAAAAGAGAACCAAAGTGTCCAGCAGGTCTCCCCTCTTCAGCCTCCCCTCATAACATGTCTCCCCCCTTCACCTTATGGCAGGTCTCCCCTCTTCAAACACGTCTCCCCTCTTCATCTCCCCCCCTTATGACATGTCTCCCCACTTCAGCCCCCCCTTATAAGACGTCTCCCCTCTCCAGCTCCCCCTTATAGCACGTCTCCCCTCTCCAGCCCCCCCATAACACTTCTCCCCTCTTCAGCCCCCCCCCCATAACACATCTCTCCTCCCCAGCCCTCCCAAGCTCGGCTCCCCTTTCCATTCCACATAACAGGCTGCCCTATTTAGCCTCAAAACCACCCACCCTTCCCTCCCACCACCACCACCACATACTAGGAACATAGAAGGACTCCCTGCTCTCCCCCCCCCCCCCCCCACACACACACATAGCAGAACTCCTGGGTCCCCCCTCACACATAGCAGAACTCCCAGCTCCCCCCTCACACATAGCAGAACTCCCAGCTCCCCCTCCCCTCACACATAACAGAACTCCCAGCTCCCCCCCCACCTCACACATAGCAGAACCCCCAGCTCCCCCCCACCTCACACATAGCAGAACCCCCAGCTCCCCCCCACCTCACACATAGCAGAACTCCCAGCTCCCCCCCTCACACATAGCAAAACTCCCAGCTCCCCCTCCCCTCACACATAGCATAACTCCCAGCTCCCCCTCCCCTCACACATAGCAGAACTCCCAGCTCCCCCCTCACACATAGCAGAACTCCCAGCTCCCCCTCCCCTCACACATAGCAGAACTCCCAGCTCACCCCCCTACCTCACACATAGCAGAACTCCCAGCTCCCCCCCACCTCACACATAGCAGAACTCCCAGCTCCCCCCTCACACATAGCAGAACTCCCAGCTCCCCCTCCCCTCACACATAGCAGAACTCCCAGCTCACCCCCCCTACCTCACACATAGCAGAACTCCCAGCTCCCCCCCACCTCACACATAGCAGAACTCCCAGCTCCCCCCCTCACACATAGCAGAACTCCCAGCTCGCCCCCCCCCCCCCCACCTCACACATAGCAGAACTCCCAGCTCCCCCCCCCACACTCACACATAGCAGAACTCCCAGCTCCCCCCCCCCTCCCACATAGCAGAACTCCCGGCTCCCCCCCCCCCTCACACATAGCAGAACTCCCAGGTCCCCTCCCCCTCACACATAGCAGAACTCCCAGTAATAAGATCAGGTTCCTCTCACCCAGTGCAGCACATCTTCCTCCAAGCAGCATCTGTTTCTGTGTACCAGCAGGAGGAGGAGCCAGAGGAGGCAGAGAGGCAGCCTGTAGCCTCCACTGACTGTGTGAGCCTGATGGTCTTCTCCCGGACAGGAGAGAGGAGCAGAAGAGCTGCCTTATGGCAGCTACAGCTCTGCCTGTAAGTACCCAACAGCCGGTACCAGTGGCAGTTCAGTGGAGGGGATAACTTTATTATCAATCCCCACAGCAGGAATAATACTGCTCCTACATACAAGACTATAACTACTATAATACTGCTCCATATATACAAGAATATAACTACTATAATACTGCTCCTATATACAAGAATATAACTGCTATAATACTGCTCCTATATACAAGAATATAACTACTATAATACTGCTCCATATATACAAGAATATAACTACTATAATACTGCTCCTATATACAAGAATATATCTACTATAATACTGCTCCTATATACAAGAATATAACTACTATAATACTGCTCCTATATACAAGAATATATCTACTATACTACTGCTCCTATATACAAGAATGTAAACTACTATAATACTGCTCCTATATACAAGACTATAACTACTATAATACTGCTCCTATGTACAAGAATATAACTACTATAATACTGCCCCTTATATACAAGAATATTACTACTATAATACTGCCTCCTATATACAAGAATATAGTAGTAATATTCTTGTATATAGGAGCAGTATTATAGTGGTTGTTAAAGGGAACCTGTCTGCTGTATTTTCTGGCAAGAGCTGTAGACACAGTAAGGCTGGGTTCACACTACGTTTTCTCCCATACGGGAGCGCATACGGCAGGGGGGAGCTAAAACCTCGCGCTCCCGTATGCCTTCGTATGCGCTCCCGTATGTCATTCATTTCAATGAGCCGGCCGGAGTGAAACGTTCGGTCCGGTCGGCTCATTTTTGCGCCATATGCGCTTTTACAACCAGACCTAAAACCGTGGTTGACCACAGTTTTAGGTCCGGTTGTAAAAGCGCATACGGC
Organism: Hyla sarda; assembly: GCF_029499605.1. Lineage (NCBI taxonomy): Eukaryota > Metazoa > Chordata > Amphibia > Anura > Hylidae > Hyla > Hyla sarda. Next base: position 93,658,818 of record NC_079199.1, read on the forward strand.
GCAAAAATGAGCCGACCGGACCGAACGGTATAAATAAAAAGCTGGACCTTCCCTGGAGCTTATGAAATTTCCACAGAGATAGGACCAAGCTGCTTAAGTGCTACAGCCCAGCACACCTTGCCGTCACCTCCGAGCCCCTCCTCGACTGACCTGCAGGACTAGGAGGTGAGGACAAATAAGGAGGCGTGCCAAACTGTGGCATTTGAGCAGCTTTGTCCTGCCTCTTTGACACTTGACTCCGCCATTAAAAGGTTCTTAAGCTTCTTATCCCCTTTAAATGCTTGTACTGTATGTATTATATAATAAGATGATATTATGATGTAGCACAGTATTTATTTATGAATTTTTTTTTTATTCCGCATTTTCACATAAAAAGATTAAATGTGAGGTGTCCCAAGTTGGGGTTCAGTAACATCTTAGGGCTGGTGATGATGCCCTGATGCTCCGCAGACTCCTTGGATTCTCCTCGGTCACTTTATTTTCCCATCTTCTTCTGGTAGATTTCTCCTCCTCATAAGCTACAGGATCCACCACATCCACGGCCTCTTTATCCTCTACATGAGGCGTCGTCTTATTGTAGACTCCTCCCCATCCGCAGCCTCTCTGTCCTCTCCATGAGGTGTCATCTCATGGTAGACTCCTCACCATCTGCGGCCTCTTTATCCTCTCCATGAGGCATCATGTCATTGTACACTCTTCACCATCCGCGGCCTCTTTATCATCTACATGAGGCGTCGTCTTATTGTAGACTCCTCACCATCCGCGGCCTCTTTATCCTCTCCATGAGGTGTCATCTCATTGTAGACTCCTCACCATCCGCAGCCTCTTTATCCTCTCCATGAGGTGTCATCATATTGTAGATTCCTCACCATCCGCATCCTCTTTATTCTCTCCATGAGGCGTCATCTTATTGTAGACTCCTCACCATCTGCGGCCTCTCTGTCCTCTACATGAGGCGTCGTCTTATTGTTGATTCCTCCTCCTCGTAAGTGCCTCGATCCTCCTTATGAGCAGCCCCCTTGCCATCTGTAAAAAGCGTTTTCTCCGTACCCTCTTTGGAAGTTGCAGTCTCTCATTGCGAAGGGAATCCGCCCTGGCTGGAGGTGCGCACTTTGTAGGCAGCATGGCGTCTGGTAAGGAGAGAACACAGAGAATTTGAGGGGGATCCACACATGAGGGTGGAGTCACATGTAACAAATGCCCAACTGTCTTATCAGGGAGGGGCCACAGTGAATAACTAATGAAATTATTCCTATTATATTTACCCATGGACGTCATTCCTGACTCTCCTATAAACCACCGCTGTCTTTTTCTTCTTCACTTTGATTGGCCGGTCAGAAGTCCTTGCCTGTTGTCTTCTAACCATATCCTGTCCATTTCCTTGCTCCTCAGGGGCGGGGCCGGGAGCGTGGGCAGGAGCCATCTCCATCTCTCTTTTCTTTTTCCTTACATTGCTTGATTCAGCACGTGCCTCCTCCATGTCTAGAGGTGACTGACACCAGCGAACAGCTGCTGCCAATCTATATTGATGCCACATCACAGCTTCTTTATAATGTCATGAGCTGCAGAGCAACAGCTTAAAGGGGCAGATACCCCCATAATATAGTGTCCATGGAAAAAGAAATTGGCCTCGCTTATCAAAACCATCTGATAGTAAACTAGTAAACTCTTTGCTTCCCATAGCAAACATTGACAGCTCAGCTTTAATTTTACCAGAGCAGTTTAAAAAAATTTAAGCTGTGATTGGTTGCTATGGGCAACAAGGAGTTTACTATTAGACGGTTTTGAGAAATCTGCCCCTATGTCCATAATGGGGCCAGTTTGTGTATTTTCCAGCACTGGAGAAGGAGATGGATGTATATTACAGACCATATGCTTTCTGTATTCTAATCAGGACAGTCTAGCCACACCCCTAATCAGTAGTAACCACTCCCCTATCTCCACCCATTTATTCCAGTATTAGATCAGATAAACAAATAAAAAAATAAAAAAATACGAATAATTTAGATCTACCTGCAGTAAGGAGACGTATAGGTCAGTGTTTCCCAACCAGGGGTGCCTCCAGCTGTTGCAAAGCTACATCTCCCAGCATTCCCGGACAGCCAGCGGCTGTCCGGGCATGCTGGGAGTTGTAGTTTTGCAACAGCTGGAGGCACCCCTGGTTGGGAAACACTGACCTATACTATATACTACTATACAGTCCAACATGCTGGGAGTTGTAGTTTTGCAACAGCTGGAGGCACCCCTGTTTGGGAAACACTGACCTATACTATATACTGCTATACAGTCCAACATGCTGGGAGTTGTAGTTTTGCAACAGCTGGAGGCACCCCTGGTTGGGAAACACTGACCTATACTATATACTACTATACAGTCCAACATGCTGGGAGTTGTAGTTTTCGTTTGGGGCAGCTGCTGAACCACAGGCTGTATCAGGGCATGCTGGGAGTTGTAGTTAGTAACTAACTGCAACTCCCAAATTTGGGCATGACACCTCAAGCAGCCATTATACATTATGGGGGAGATTTATCAAAACCTGTCCAGAGGAAAAACTACCCAGTTGCCCATAGCAACCAATCAGATCGCTTCTTTCATTTTCAGCAAGGCCTCTGCAAAAGGAAAGAAGCCATCTGATTGGTTGCTATGGGCAACTGGGCAACTTTTCCTCTGGACAGGTTTTGATAAATCTCCCCCTATGGACATATATAGGCAAATATGGGTCCAGTGACTGAGAGCAGAGAATTATGGGAAATGTACAGTATCCCTTGTCAGCTAGCCATGTGACTTCTCAGGATGTGACACATCCCATACCGCACACCGACTGATACGTATCTGGCTTAGGCGGCATTCACACCACGTTTTTGCAATACAGTTTCCGTATCAGATTTTTGATGAAAAACAGATTCCTCAAAACCGGACTAAACTGTATCAAAATGTGTGTACAAATTTCAACCCGTATACGGTTAAAAACCGTATACGGTTTGAAAAATGATGTCCGGTTGCATCTGTTTTTTTAGAAATAAACGTATACGTTTTTAACTTTTCACTCCATTTTTAATAAAGTTTCACGTGTTTGATTGAAATTCCAAGAAAGAAAACTGTGCAAAGTCAAAAACCGTATGGTGAAAGCGGGATGGAACCGTACGCACATACAGCTCTGTACAGTTCCCATTGACTCCCATGTTAAAAAGAAAAAAGGTATACAGTTGAATACAGTTTTTCAACCGGACCAAAAAACGTGGTAGACTACAGTTTTGGGTACGGTAAAAAAACTGACAAAACTGTTCAGGATGCAAAACGGACACAACCTGATGCATCTATTGGCATACAGTTTTCCATGGAGAGTCAATGCATACGGTTTTCAATATGGTTTTGTACGGTTTTCGCATTGAAAATGTATATGGGAACTGTATTGCAAAAACGTGGTGTGAATGCAGCCTTATTAGGATTCTCCATAAATTGATGAATCTATCACAGTAGACTCTGACCCAACACTGTAAGGCACTGAAATCTGGACACAAAATAATTGTGCCCATAAAACACATGAAGACCCCAGACCCTCCTCTAAAATCCATGCGTGCAATAGTAATCATTCCCCCTCCTTATGGGACAGTATTATAGTAGTTATATTCTTGTATATAGGAGCAGTATTATAGTAGTTATATTCTTGTATATAGGAGCAGTATTATAGTAGTTATATTCTTGTATATAGGAGCAGTATTATAGTAGTTATATTCTTGTATATAGGAGCAGTATTATAGTAGTTATATTCTTGTATATAGGAGACAGTATTATAGTAGTTATATTCTTGTACATAGGAGCAGTATTATAGCAGTTATATTCTTGTATATAGGGGCAGTATTATAGTAGTTATATTCTTGTATATAGGAGCAGTATTATAGTAGTTATATTCTTGTATATAGGAGCAGTATTATAGCAGTTATATTCTTGTATATAGGGGCAGTATTATAGTAGTTATATTCTTGTATATAAGGGGCAGTATTATAGTAGTTATATTCTTGTATATAGGAGACAGTATTATAGTAGTTATATTCTTGTACATAGGAGCAGTATTATAGCAGTTATATTCTTGTATATGGGGGCAGTATTATAGTAGTTATATTCTTGTATATAGGAGCAGTATTATAGTAGTTATATTCTTGTATATAGGAGCAGTATTATAGCAGTTATATTCTTGTATATAGGGGCAGTATTATAGTAGTTATATTCTTGTATATAGGAGCAGTATTATAGTAGTTATAGTCTTGTATATAGGGGCAGTATTATAGTAGTTATATTACTGTATATAAGGGGCAGTATTATAGTAGTTATATTCTTGTATATAGGAGCAGTATTATAGTAGTTATAGTCTTGTATATAGGGGCAGTATTATAGTAGTTTTATTCTTGTATATAAGGGGCAGTATTATAGTAGTTACATTCTTGTACATAGGAGCAGTATTATAGTAGTTATATTCTTGTTCATAGGAGCAGTATTATAGTAGTTATATTCTTGTATACAGGGGCAGTATTATAGTAGTTATATTCTTGTATATAGGAGCAGTATTATAGTAGTTATATTCTTGTATATAGGAGCAGTATTATAGTAGTTATATTCTTGTATATAGGGGCAGTATTATAGTAGTTAAATTCTTGTACATAGGAACAGTATTATGGTAATTATATTCTTGTATATAGGAGCAGTATTATAGTAGTTATATTCTTGTACATAGGAGCAGTATTATAGTAGTTATATTCTTGTATATAGGAGGCAGTATTATAGTAGTTATATTCTTGTATATAGGAGACAGTATTATAGTAGTTATATTCTTGTATATAGGAGCAGTATTATAGTAGTTATATTCTTGTATATAGGAGCAGTATTATAGTAGTTATATTCTTGTATATAAGAGCAGTATTATAGTAGTTATATTCTAGTATATAGGAGCAGCATTATAGTAGTTATATTCTTGTATAGAGGAGCAGTATTATAGTAGATATATTCTTGTACATAGGAACAGTATTATGGTAATTATATTCTTGTATATAGGAGCAGTATTATAGTAGTTATATTCTTGTATATAGGAGCAGTATTATAGTAGGTATATTCTTGTATATAAGGGGCAGTATTATAGTAGTTATATTCTTGTATATAGGAGCAGTATTATAGTAGTTATAGTCTTGTATATAGGGGCAGTATTATAGTAGTTATATTCTTGTATATAAGGGGCAGTATTATAGTAGTTATATTCTTGTACATAGGAGCAGTATTATAGTAGTTATATTCTTGTTCATAGGAGCAGTATTATAGTAGTTATATTCTTGTAAACAGGGGCAATATTATAGTAGTTATATTCTTGTATACAGGGGCAGTATTATAGTAGTTATATTCTTGTATACAGGGGCATTATTATAGTAGTTATATTATTCTATATAGGAGCGGTATTATAGTAGTTATATTCTTGTACATAGGAACAATATTATGGTAATTATATTCTTGTATATAGGAGCAGTATTATAGTAGTTATATTCTTGTATATAGGAGCAGTATTATAGTAGTTATATTCTTGTATATAGGAGGCAGTATTATAGTAGTTATATTCTTGTATATAGGAGCAGTATTATAGTAGTTATATTCTTGTATATAGGAGCAGTATTATAGTAGTTATATTCTTGTATATAGGAGCAGTATTATAGTACTTATATTCTTGTACATAGGGGGCAGTATTATAGTAGTTATATTCTTGTGGAAAACTTTTTTTTGTTTTTTAAATCAACTGGTGCCAGAAAGTTATACAGATTTGTAAATTACTTCTAATAAAAAAATCTTAATCCTTCCTGTACTTATTAGCGGCTGTATACTACAGAGGAAATGCTTTTCTTTCGGGATTTCTCTTCTGTCACGACCACAGTGCTCTCTGCTGACCTCTGCTGTCCATTTTAGGAACTGTCCAGAGCAGGAGAAAATCCCAATAGCAAACATATACTGCTCTGGGCATTTCCTAAAATGGACAGCAGAGGTCAACAGAGAGCACTGTGGTCCTGACAGAAGAGAAATCCAAAAAGAAAAGCATTTCCTCTGTAGTATACAGCTGTTAATAAGTATTGGAAGGATTAAGATTTTTTAATAGAAGTAATTTACAAATCTGTTTAACTTTCTGACACCAGTAATCAACTGGTGTCAGAAAGTTAAACAGGTTTGTAAATTTGTAAATAAACAGATTTGTAAATAAAAAAAAAGTTTTCCACGGGAGTACCCCTTTAAAGCGACTGATCTCTGCTTTGTTGCTGTAGCCTGTCATGTGAAATATACTGTATCCACCCCTTAATTATGATGTCATTGATTGACTTACCTATATATATGTATGTTTATTTGATTGCCACTATGCTTGAGAAAGACCGCTGTATAGGTCGAAACGTTGCATTATTGTATGTATGGGGGAATAAACTACCACTCGTTTTGAAAACTATTTTGGAGTGCTGTCTTCCATTACTTTTCCTTCTATAGATATAATGTATATGCGTTGCTTGCTGTCCTGAATTGGAGTTATTTATTACTTTTGGCAAGTTCTGAGAAGTATTGTGAAGTCAACAGCATAGGCAGGTTCAGGGCTGGTTCTGCCTATAGGCAAATTAGGCAGCCGCCTAGAGCGCCCTCTTGATGGGGGCGCAGTTCTGCCCACTGCAATAAAGTTAGCCAGCATACGAAGCACCCACACATGCGAAGCGCCTGCCCATCAAGCAAATCCTCCACCCCTATTATATAATCTGCATTTTTCAGTCTGCTGGAAGAGCGCAGCACCACCTCCGAAGCAGACAGAGGCAATCACTGACGTCAGGTGCGTCCATCATCCTGACATCATGTACGCCGCCATACATCGAGAGAAACCAATGGGCGGGGTCAAGGGGCGGCAAAATTTGCTTTCCCCTAGGGTGGCATGGCGTGACGTCACGTCAAGTTTTCAGTCCCGGAAAAACAGAGGTTTCTGAGACTGAAGCAGCAGCCTGGTAGAGAATGCCGGGTGTTGCATGGAGATTGCGGGGTCCCAGCAGTGCCCCCCCCCCAATCAGACATCTTATTCCCTATCCTTTGGATAGGGGATAAGATGTCTATGGCCGGAATACCCCTTTAATTGTAATAAGGAGGAGCAATGTACTGAGATATAGACTGTTGAATATCACAGACCGCAGCTGCTCTTGTCTTCGTTCTTTACATCCAACCACCATAAGTTTGTGTTGTGGTTTAGATGTTGCCCAGATGTGCCACATTACCTAAGGTGACTGATTGAAGCAAATGCTTGTAGTCACCAATTCGGCATGGTCGGTGACTAAGAAGACATTTATTATTCTTATTTCACTTCAATATATTTATTTGTGTGTTCTTTCGTGGGAGAGAAATCCAGATGGTGCAGGAATACCAATGACACCGCCACATGGTCATAGTCTCAACATCATTTCTACTATTATCCCTTTAATTTTTGTTTCTCCAATACCCCATACACTAGGTTACAGGAGTGCAAATTGATAGAAACTACACCCTATGCTGCACAGTTTCAAAGCATCTATCTGATTAGAAATACAATAGTATATTTCCTTACTTAGACAACTTTAAAAATACACTTTTCTCAATTTCAATCTTTTGATTGAGTATTGTTGATCTTATCATGGCTTCCTACATACATAAAGGATATATTTTGTACAATTCTTGAAAGACACAATTCATCTGTAAGGGTAAGTTCACATGTACAGGATCTCCTGCAGATTTTTTTCAGCGGATTTTGCTACCCATTAAAGTTAATGGGTAGCAAAATCAGCGGCACAAAATATGGAGCAGATCCTGTACGTGTAAACATACCCTTTAAGCGGTATTCCAGGGAAGTCAACTTATTCCCTATCCTGTAGATAAGGAATAAGTATCTGATTCATGGGGGTCTGATCACTGGGATCTCCTGTTTGAGGCCCAGCAACTCTACCCTCGGAGATGAGTTGGAGTGACATGACGGCCCGCTAAGCCAATCAGTGGTTAAGCCAGGACCCCCGTCTCATCAGGTAATTGGGCTGTAACTCCCGTTTGTCACAGAGAGTCACAGAATTCTTTAAGGTGCCTGTCAGGTGCGGGGTGGGGATCAGTGCAGACCTGAATGAACCACTGTCTCTACTTACTTGGATGATCCACCCTAAATGGCAGCCCCCATCTGTGCAACCGACGTTACACTTGTTAAGTGTACGGGGCATCAGTCAGAAGACAAAGGGTTAATCAAAAAAAAAAAGTCAAAACCTAGAGGGGAATGTAGTACAAAATAAGAAACAACAACAAAGTCAGGACATGCAAGGGTCAAACCAGGAGGGTAGAACAGTACAAAGTCAGATGACAAAGGCAGGGTCAGGTCACAAGCAGAGGTCAGTTCACAATAGGTCAGGTCAGATATATAGGAAATACAGAGGTCAGGAACACTGGTGACAGGAAGAAACCTTAATCACGGGCACAGGCTGTATACACAGGACAGTTTAAATATCCTGCCACTGGGAAGCGTAAGCACCGTCTCTACAGCTAATTGGCCCGCCAGAGAGACAATCACTGGGTTGGGAGGGGGATGGAAGGAGTTGTTTTTGGGCGGTAATGATCTTAGCTGATCTTGATGATGTCCGGAGGACTATCGAGTATTGTTTATTTCCTTATGAGTGAATCAGTACCATTGTTGCCTCACTATATTTTCCCCTATGTTCTCTTTGTCGCTAATATTGTACCAATCTTGGCTAAAATGTACCTGGATGTTATTCGTTATGGTTACATTATGTTTAGGTCTTCGGACATACTTTATGATTGTCATTGCTTTATTATCTGTAATCTCCAATAAAGCTTCGTTGTTTGATGGTTAAAATACAACATGCATGATCTTCCTTTCCCGGACATCATTGGTCACTAGAGCCATAAGATATGTGCTACAACTTCTTTGTACAGCATTTGTGTGTTTATCTTTTTTTTCAATGTTCTTGTTAAAATCGGGCTACTACGAATGAAAATGGAAACATAAAAAGAAAAAAAGAAATGAGTCTATGTTTGCCAAGGAGTAAGAACTATAACATTCAATGTGTCCCCACAAGGGTTGTGATCTCATTACGGAGCGGTTTAGTCTTACAATATGTGCACCATATGCTACTTTCCCTGATAGCTGTGACCTTTTAGTAATTGTAATGAAATGAATTTCATTTCTTGTCAATGGTTTGTGTGTTACCACAAGAGGTAAAGAACACTAATGCTACAAATGAGAAAAGATTAGTACAATATCGTGTGGTTTACTACTAATTGACAGAAAGACACGGCGTCCTTCACACACTATGGAACTTTAGTCACAAGTCATCCAAAAATAACCGCAGACGTAGCATTTCTTATGGGTACAGTCATCGTTGTTCATCACTTTGGCAGTTCTTCTGTATCACTGAATTGCATAACAAAGGAACCTTAAGAAACAAGTGGCCCAGATACTGTTTTGTGCAACAAATGGGTAAAAAAAAAAAGTACAGTCAGAAGACAAGGGGTTAATCCAAAAGAAGTCAAAACCTAGAGGGGAGCGTAATACAAAATCAAACACGGGTTTAACCAGGAGAGTAGACTTGTACAGTCAGGTGACAGTCACTGTTTCGCTCCTTCCTCAGGGGGCTCCACAGGTAGCCCCCTGAGGAAGGAGCGAAACAGTGACTGTAGGGTCCAGTGGAGTGCAGACGTCTACTTATCATGGGTGAGTGCACATGACTTTATGATAGTTTTACATCTGGCAATGTGTGCATTGTACAGTCACACAGAGCAGTTTTTTCTGCAGACAGGTCACTATAGACAGGAGGGTTAACCTCCCCTAGGGACACCAATTAGTCCGCAGATTATACATGAGAGTTCCGCAAGGTTCATGGGCAACATTATATTATCAGCATTTTGCATGTAATATGGTCTGTACCCCACTGAAAGTTTTTATTGGTGTGCCATTGTGAGTTATGCCTCATGTTTTAAAGATTTTTTCTATAATGTATAATAAAGTTTGGTATTTTTTTGGAGATTGTTGCAGCTCTATTTTTTTCATTGGTAAAAAATTCAGATTTATAGAGCCCTCCCAATAATAGGAGGTAATTAAAATGCCCAGACCCGCTATGAGGCGAATACACAGCACTAAATGTACTAAGCGTCTGGTGGAACTTTTGGTTATATATATATATATATATATATATATATATATATATATAACTCCAAAAAAGGAAAGCGGCACTCCTATGGCAGAAAAAAGGTGTATTTATTCACCCATCAAGTCAAGTGCGACGTTTCAGCCTCACAATGAAGCCTTTCTCAAGCAGTGTATTAGTGTTACATCACTTCCTTAAATATCATTAATCGTAGTGACATCATCACCTCATTTACATTAATTAAATGTTAAACATCCATATACAAAATAGAAAAATACATTTATGCTATCATGTGCATCATAAAACCATATTTGACATCTATGCAAATCATAGCCAAGTGTTGATCTATACAAAACAATGTTTAAATACAAAAGTGCATCATGTAAACATAACATCACGTCAGCCGAGAGGGTGGTCCCTCACCTTCATAGCCATGTGTTCACCTCCTGATTCGCTGCTTCATCATCGGGTCCTCTGTTTGTAAATAACTCAACTGCGCAAAACCGGAAGGGTATCGCGTCACTCACGTGCGCTTCCCCTTCACTGACTTCACATACTTAATGCGCAGGACCGGAAATGTATAACTTGACATGCATCCTTATTACTTTCTAAGTGTTTCTCTCATCCGGCTTTCTGTGTTGCCCCGGCGCATGCGCACACACCGGAGACCACAGAATCGGACATCTTGAAGTCGGGCTACATAGAGAAAACAGAGGGCCAATGCCGTATCTCCAATATTCATTCAGTGGCCATTTTACTAAGGGGCACACTGCCCTCACATTCATTCCACCATATGTAGAAGATCGGCATCGGCACTAAGTCATATCGATATCACTAGGGATAGAATTGGACACACTGAAAATGTATCCAGTCAACCCGATAATCACTGGTGTGTGGCACATAATCTCAATGGGAAATCCGTGCGGGGTATGAAAAGTATTGGGGCACTCAGATTAGGGAATAAAGGAGATGACATAGAACATGTAGGAATCAGTGAGAGGACAAAACTAGTTCCATGGTTACCCTAAGTTTTTTACCTTGATCAATAAGTTATATCAGTTGTATTATATTCATCAACAAGTGTATATATCCACAGTACCCTATATGTCCCAAGTGTATGCTGAAACAGTCACACACTTATAGGACGGGTATGATCGTCAATACACGATCTATAATCGTATATAGCCCGACCCTGTGTATATCATGTACTTAATAATCGGTCATTTGGGACATCCCGTCCACATATGTGACCATCTAATTGCACACTATCGGGTGTTCAAGAGCTATATCCAAGCTTCTGCACTCCATATCAAGTGCATAAATGTACCCATGTTCTATCACTTATCCAGCTCAATAGATTCCCCCCACTGTCCACGTCAGCACCTCTCCCCTCCGAGATCCCACAAAAGCTCCTCCCACTCCACAACTGCTATCCCAGATCAGTGCCATCACACCAAAGAACACAGGTGAAATCTGGGGTCATCCCCCGTGAACCAAAAAAATCCACATTTATTATCTACAGTATATAATGAAAGAGGTTGAAATTCCGGACAATAAAGAATTCTCAATTTCAGATGACACGATGAATGAAGTCGCGATCAGTGGTGACGTGATGTATCCTCAAGTGAACTTTTTGTGCACTAAAAATGAAGAAAATAGAAAGAAAAATAATTAAAATCAAGAAATGATAAAATCTAAACGTATACTGTTCAAGTCAAGTGGACATCATACTATATGTCACCAGTCATATTCCCTCAGGTATCATGACATGAGAGGTTTTAGGCAAAAATTCCTGTTCAGGCCCCTCGGATGTAGGGAGCCTAGTCTGTCAATCCACATGAGTTCCTTCTTTTTTAACTCTTTAGTCCTATCACCTCCTTTGCGTAGTTTAGGGACATGGTCTATAATCATAAATCTCAACTGTTCTACCTGGTGATTATGATCTTTAAAGTGCCTAGGTACAGGTAGTTCAATTTTACCAGTGCGGATGGACGACCTATGATTGCTCAATCTAAAGCGGCACTCAGTAGTCGTCTCACCTACATAAATGTATGGACAGGGGCACACCAGGACATAGATTACAAAATCCGACCTGCATGTCAGATGATGGCGAATCTTGTATTGTGCATTAGAATTGGGGTGAGTAAAGATATCACCTTTCAATATATGTTTGCAATTATCGCAATGCATACATGGAAAACTACCCGGCTTATATTGAGTAGATAAGTTGGTTTTAACATTTAGGACATCCGTCCTCACGAGTTTGTCTCTGAGGTTCAGAGATCTCCTATAGGCCAACATAGGAGGTGCTTGAAATTCAGGTATATGCCCAAAAGTATCAGAGATGATACTCCAGTGTCTCCGGATACTTCTTCCTATCCTATTACTCAGACGGGTAAATGTGGATACAAAGGGTATACGTGTTTGTTGCGACTTATCTTTACCAGATGTTAATGTATCTGCCCGGTCCAACTGTTGAACCCTCTCCGTGTGATGCCTGATCAGCTCCCTTGGGTAACCCCTCCGAATAAATTCATCCCCCATCTCATTCAGCCTCCCCTCTACTTTTACTGGATCATCCACGATCCTCTTCACTCTGAGGAGTTGGCTCTATGGAAGAGATTTCACCATACTCCTAGGGTGAGAGCTGTCGAACATCAACAAATTATTCCTGTCAGTGGGCTTAACAAAAAGGTCTGTTTTCTAAATATTGATCCCCTGGCTGCGGTAGTTTTATGCCGCCGCTTGTAGTGGCAGATTTCCTGTTGTAAAAATCCGGGGCTATGAGCGGACACACAGAGCTACCCAGCCACAGCCGGGAGCTTGGCCTGCAGTCTCCCAGTGACTGCCTTCTGCGCATCCGCAGCTTGAAATACGCTGCAGATGTGCTCCAAGTGACCCTGCCCTAATACTAAGTGCTGGCCTTACAGTGTGATTTCACCATAGAGGGTCAGGGACTGTTTGAATGCATGCTTTCCCCTCCAATACATGTGTGCTTTAATGGCATCATAGTCATGACTAAGGACTTTGGGTCCGAAACCTGTCGGCTTTACAGATGATGAAGGTTTTTATCATGACAAAATGAAGATTGGAGTTTACTTGATGCTGGAAGTCTCTTACTCTATTCCTGGTCAATGTATATATATATATATATATATATATATATATATATATATATATATATAAATATATATATATATATATATATATATATATATATATATCTCCTAAATGTCTACAGAATAGAACCATCAAAATGTATTATTCTTAATTATTATTTATATTCCGTTTCTTATGACAGTGGGAAAATGTTGTCAGGTCCGAGGGATGGGTTAAATAGGATTAAATTATCTCCAACCCTAGGCCAGATCAAGGTACTTACTAAGCAGACAAAGTGTTTCCTTTTATCAGGGAACCATAGTGATGTCCAAGCAAAGAGGACACCAAACCAACGAATGGCCAAAGACTGGAGGCCATGGAATCTGCAGACCTAGGGCTCCAAGTCACTGGGCAAAGACACCAGACAGGAAGATGATTTTGGGGGCAAGAATGTTCAGTAACCATAGAAGTTTAGAAACATTATACATCCCTCTAATTAGTTATTGTTTGTATAGTATTTACCAAGCATGGTCCTTAAAGGGGTACTCCGGTGGAAAACAATTTTAAATTTTTTTTTTATCAACTGGTGCCAGAAAGTTAAACAGATTTGTAAATTACTTCTATTAAAACAATCTTAATCCTTCCAGTACTTATCAGCTGCTGTATGCTCCAGAGGACGTTATGTGTTTTTTTTCTGTCTGACCACAGTGCTCTCTGCTGCCACCTCTGCCAGTGTCAGGAACTGTCCAGAGCAGGAGAGGTTTGCTATGGGGATTTGCTCCTGCTCTGGACAGTTCCTGACACAGACAGAGGTGTCAGCAGAGAGCACTGTGGTCAGACAGAAAAGAAATTCAAAAAGAAAAGAACTTCCTCTGTAGCATACAGAAGCTGATAAGTACTGGAAGGATTAAGATTTTTTAATGGAAGTAATTTACAAATCTAAGAAAATCCCCAAACACGACCTGCCGGTGGTACTTAAGGACCACCCTTTGGAAACACTGGTAGAGCACCTTCACACTGGTAATACATAGTCTAGGATCCCAGATCACTTATCAAAGCTGTTTGCTACTACTGACTGTACTAAGGTACAGGCCCCTGATAAAACAGGGTGTGAACATGTTCCAATGTCTGTTTTGCTTTTGCTCTTTATCATTTATATATTTACTGCAGGTTGTTATCACCAAAACAGGAAATATTGTGTTTGTCGCTGTTTAAATATACAGCATGAGAGTCAAGATTTATTCTCGAAGCAAACTCATTGCCTTATGTATTGGAAATGGCAGGTTGGACGTTTCCTGCCATTGGGTTTGACTATAGAGGTTTCATGGATAAAATAATACAGTATTATGATGAACTTTGGGATATATTACCTCTTTCTGACCCTACAAATTTCCCGACCCTCCAAAATTAGACTGGAGACGTGACGTCACGCCACGCCCCCTAGTGACATCACGCCCCCTCCATTCATGTCTACGGGAGGGGGAGTGACGGCCGTCATGCCCCCTCCCATAAACATGAATTAAGGGGGTGTGGCGTGACATCACGAGGGGGCGTGGGGTGATGTCACGTCTCCAGTCCTGGAAACACAGAGGTTTAGGAGACTGGAGCAGCAGCCTGGCATAGAATGCGGGTACTGCACGGAGATTGCGGTGGGTACCAGCAACTAACCCCCCACGGTCAGACATCTTATCCTTCATCGTTAGGATAAGGAATAAGATGTCTTTGGCCGGAATATTCCTTTAAGTTGAAGTAAAGAGGGGACTACAACCTTTAACTCTGGAGGACCCTAAATGTCCATACATTACAGGGAGAGTCTTGTAATGTTTTATTTGCCCTGTGGTGGTGCTGTATGGAAATTAAACACTTGCCTATGGTTTACTTCACTGATTACAAATGATCTCTGTTATCGATTTATTGTTTATATGTCTGTTACAGCATACCTGCACTTTTGCATACATTTTCTGAATAATTTGTAGTGTGAGAACATGAGGATTAGAACTATTTTTACTGTTCTATAACTTATATATGGCATTCTTTACCAGTTTAACCTTTGCAGGTTTAATTTCTAATTTACACTAGTCCTTGAGTTATTTAGTGGAGACTAGGTATTACGATATCTTCTATACTGTTACGCCGAGCGCTCCGGGTCCCCGCTCCTCCCCGGAGCGCTCGCTACACTCTCGCTACTGCAGCGCTCCGGTCAGATCCACTGACCCGGTGCGCTGCGATACCGCCTCCAGCCGGGATGCGATTCGCGATGCGGGTGGCGCCCGCTCGCGATGCGCACCCCGGCTCCCGTACCTGACTCGCTCTCCGTCGGTCCTGTCCCGGCGCGCGCGGCCCCGCTCCCTAGGGCGCGCGCGCGCGCCGGGTCTCTGCGATTTAAAGGGCCACTGCGCCGCTGATTGGCGCAAGTGGTTCTAATTAGTGTGTTCACCTGTGCACTCCCTATGTATACCTCACTTCCCCTGCACTCCCTCGCCGGATCTTGTTGCCATTGTGCCAGTGAAAGCGTTTCCTTGTGTGTTCCTAGCCTGTGTTCCAGACCTCCTGCCGTTGCCCCTGACTACGATCCTTGCTGCCTGCCCCGACCTTCTGCTACGTCCGACCTTGCTTCTGTCTACTCCCTTGTACCGCGCCTATCTTCAGCAGTCAGAGAGGTTGAGCCGTTGCTAGTGGATACGACCTGGTCACTACCGCCGCAGCAAGACCATCCCGCTTTGCGGCGGGCTCTGGTGAAAACCAGTAGTGACTTAGAACCGGTCCACTAGCACGGTCCACGCCAATCCCTCTCTGGCACAGAGGATCGACCTCCTGCCAGCCGGCATCGTGACAGTAGATCCGGCCATGGATCCCGCTGAAGTCCCTCTGCCAGTTGTCGCCGACCTCACCACGGTGGTCGCCCAGCAGTCACAACAGATAGCGCAACAAGGCCACCAGCTGTCTCAACTGACCGTGATGCTACAGCAGCTACTACCACAGCTTCAGCAATCATCTCCTCCGCCAGCTCCTGCACCTCCTCCGCAGCGAGTGGCCGCTTCAGGCCTACGACTATCCTTGCCGGATAAATTTGATGGGGACTCTAAATTTTGCCGTGGCTTTCTTTCTCAATGTTCCCTGCACTTGGAGATGATGTCGGACCAGTTTCCTACTGAAAGGTCTAAGGTGGCTTTCGTAGTCAGCCTTCTGTCTGGAAAAGCTCTGTCATGGGCCACACCGCTCTGGGACCGCAATGACCCCGTCACTGCCTCTGTACACTCCTTCTTCTCGGAAATTCGAAGTGTCTTTGAGGAACCTGCCCGAGCCTCTTCTGCTGAGACTGCCCTGTTGAACCTGGTCCAGGGTAATTCTTCCGTTGGCGAGTACGCCGTACAATTCCGTACTCTTGCTTCTGAACTATCCTGGAATAATGAGGCCCTCTGCGCGACCTTTAAAAAAGGCCTATCCAGCAACATTAAAGATGTTCTGGCCGCACGAGAAATCCCTGCTAACCTACATGAACTCATTCATCTAGCCACTCGCATTGACATGCGTTTTTCCGAAAGGCGTCAGGAGCTCCGCCAGGATATGGACTTTGTTCGCACGAGGCGTTTTTTCTCCCCGGCTCCTCTCTCCTCTGGTCCCCTGCAATCCGTTCCTGTGCCTCCCGCCGTGGAGGCTATGCAGGTCGACCGGTCTCGCCTGACACCTCAAGAGAGGACACGACGCCGCATGGAGAATCTCTGCCTGTACTGTGCCGGTACCGAACACTTCCTGAAGGATTGTCCTATCCGTCCTCCCCGCCTGGAAAGACGCACGCAGACTCCGCACAAAAGTGAGACAGTCCTTGATGCCTCCTCAGTAGGAGCTGGAGCGGTCCTTCTACAAAAAAATTCTTCCGGGCATGCTGTTACTTGTGGGTTTTTTTCTAGGACCTTCTCTCCGGCGGAGAGGAACTACTCCATCGGGGATCGAGAGCTACTAGCCATTAAATTAGCACTTGAGGAATGGAGGCATCTGCTGGAGGGATCAAGATTTCCAGTTATTATTTTCTCCAGTATGCCCAACGGCTGAATCCTCGCCAGGCCAGGTGGTCTCTGTTCTTTGCCCGATTTAATTTTGAAATTCACTTTCGGCCTGCCGATAAGAACATTAGGGCCGATGCTCTCTCTCGTTCCTCGGATGCCTCGGAAGTAGAGCACTCTCCGCAACACATCATTCCTCCTGACTGCCTGATCTCCACTTCTCCAGCCTCCATCAGGCAAACTCCTCCAGGGAAGACCTTCGTCTCTCCACGCCAACGCCTCGGAATCCTCAAATGAGGTCACTCCTCCCATCTCGCAGGTCATGCGGGCATCAAGAAATCCGTGCAACTCATCTCTCGTTTCTATTGGTGGCCGACTCTGGAGACGGATGTTGTGGATTTTGTGCGAGCCTGCACTGTCTGTGCCCGGGATAAGACTCCTCGCCAGAAGCCCGCTGGTCTTCTTCATCCTCTGCCTGTCCCCGAACAGCCTTGGTCTCTGATTGGTATGGACTTTATTACAGACTTACCCCCATCCCGTGGCAACACTGTTGTTTGGGTGGTCGTTGATCGATTCTCCAAGATGGCACATTTCATCCCTCTTCCTGGTCTCCCTTCAGCGCCTCAGTTGGCAAAACAATTTTTTGTACACATTTTTCGTCTTCACGGGTTGCCCACGCAGATCGTCTCGGACAGAGGCGTCCAATTCGTGTCAAAATTCTGGAGGGCTCTCTGTAAACAACTCAAGATTAAATTAAACTTTTCTTCTGCCTATCATCCTCAATCCAATGGGCAAGTAGAAAGAATTAACCAGGTCCTGGGTGATTATTTACGGCATTTTGTTTCCTCCCGCCAGGATGACTGGGCAGATCTTCTACCATGGGCCGAATTCTCGTATAACTTCAGAGTCTCTGAATCTTCCTCCAAATCCCCATTTTTCGTGGTGTACGGCCGTCACCCTCTTCCCCCCCTCCCTACTCCCTTGCCCTCTGGTTTGCCCGCTGTGGATGAAATATCTCGTGATCTTTCCACCATATGGAAAGAGACCCAAAATTCTCTCTTACGGGCTTCATCACACATGAAGAAGTTTGCTGATAAGAAAAGAAGAGCTCCCCCCATTTTTTCTCCTGGAGACAAGGTATGGCTCTCCGCTAAATATGTCCGCTTCCGTGTCCCTAGCTACAAATTGGGACCACGCTATCTTGGTCCTTTCAAAATTTTGTGCCAGATTAATCCTGTCTCTTACAAACTTCTTCTTCCTCCTTCTCTTCGTATTCCTAATGCCTTTCACGTTTCTCTTCTTAAACCACTCATCATCAACCGTTTCTCTCCCAAACTTGTTTCTCCCACTCCTGTTTCCGGCTCCTCGGACATCTTCTCCGTAAAGGAGATACTGGCCTCCAAGAAGGTCAGAGGGAAAACTTTTTTTTTGGTCGATTGGGAGGGTTGTGGTCCTGAAGAGAGATCCTGGGAACCTGAGGACAATATCCTAGACAAAAGTCTGCTCCTCAGGTTCTCAGGCTCTAAGAAGAGGGGGAGACCCAAGGGGGGGGGGGGGGTACTGTTACGCCGAGCGCTCCGGGTCCCCACTCCTCCCCGGAGCGCTCGCTACACTCTCGCTACTGCAGCGCTCCGGTCAGATCCACTGACCCGGTGCGCTGCGATACCGCCTCCAGCCAGGATGCGATTCGCGATGCGGGTGGCGCCCGCTCGCGATGCGCACCCCGGCTCCCGTACCTGACTCGCTCTCCGTCGGTCCTGTCCCGGCGCGCGCGGCCCCGCTCCCTAGGACGCGCGCGCGCCGGGTCTCTGCGATTTAAAGGGCCACTGCGCCGCTGATTGGCGCAAGTGGTTCTAATTAGTGTGTTCACCTGTGCACTCCCTATGTATACCTCACTTCCCCTGCACTCCCTCGCCGGATCTTGTTGCCATTGTGCCAGTGAAAGCGTTTCCTTGTGTGTTCCTAGCCTGTGTTCCAGACCTCCTGCCGTTGCCCCTGACTACGATCCTTGCTGCCTGCCCCGACCTTCTGCTACGTCCGACCTTGCTTCTGTCTACTCCCTTGTACCGCGCCTATCTTCAGCAGTCAGAGAGGTTGAGCCGTTGCTAGTGGATACGACCTGGTCACTACCGCCGCAGCAAGACCATCCCGCTTTGCGGCGGGCTCTGGTGAAAACCAGTAGTGACTTAGAACCGGTCCACTAGCACGGTCCACGCCAATCCCTCTCTGGCACAGAGGATCCACCTCCTGCCAGCCGGCATCGTGACATATACACTGGAGATCCTATTCCACTATGGAGATCCTATTCCACTATTCGACTATGTTTCTACAGCACATCCTCAGTGGCAGCAGCATGGAGGACATTATAGAGCAATGCTCAGCAATGTAAAATCAGGCACTGAGTTGAGATTTAACACTCACTACAAGCTGCTGGAGCACCTTTCTGTGTTTCTGTCTGCCCCTCCCTCCATCCATAGACTTTTATGGGCAGCTGTGACCTGATTCTTCAGTGAGGTGGAGAATTTGAGCAGTTTTTACACAATGAATGATGAGTTTGTGAGGGTGTTGAAGCTGGAAAGGAGAATGATAAGTGGAGAAAAAGGGATTTTCTCTGATAAGAAATGTTACTGATGTTATTTATTTATATTGGTTGGTGAAAGCGTAGCATTGTGGCTCATTGGTTTGCACTGTTGACTTGGGTTCCTGGGTTCAAATCCCTCCAAGGACACCATCAGTTTTTATTTCTTCTTGTATTCCTTTGGGGTTTTCTCCTACATTCCAAACCAAAACCTGGTGAATTAACTAGGGGAAAAGGCAATTTGTAACACATGTATATTATAATATGCCATAGTTGTAGGCATTCCTAACAAGCGATAGTCTTTACCAAAACACTCAAGTACTCTCTACTGGTGTAGGAATCATTTCTGCAGACTGGCATGTTAAAAGAGCACATGATATTTGTCGGTATGTTTAAGTGCCCATCCTAAAAATACTCCCTGTACCAGTAGCAATTTTTGTTTTACCTGTTTATTGGACAAATTATTAGAAAACCGCCCCCGCCAGCGCCATAGCAATTGTTCCTAAAACCTTCTAAATAAAATCACACATTTACTAAAAGCGTCTCATGTTCCAAGCAATGAAACGAAAACTTCTGTTGTCTGCAGCCTCCAGAAGGAAACTGTTATAGTCCAAACCTTTGTTACAACTTAAGGTAAAAATAGAACTCAAGAAGGAAAATTGTGCAAGAGACGAACTTTGGTCTTAGAAATGTGTGAGGGTGCGGCTGTCTAGTCTTCAGTGTTCTTTAGGGTGCATTATTACCATTTTATTGAACAGGGGCAGATATTAAAGGAGAACTCCTGCCAAAATGAACGAATTCCCTAGCTACAGGATAGGGGATAACAAACTGATCGCGGAGGGTACAACACTTGGAACCCCCTAAAACAGGACCCTGATTCTCTCTAACAGTATGTGTTGTCTAACAGTAGATGGCACAGGCTCTATTCATTTCTATTCATTCATTGGCCGATGATGCCCAACTGCTGTACTCGGGCACTCCCAAACGCTCTTTTTATCTAAGAGGCGAGAAAAAAATGCAAACGTGTTACACTCAAAAAAATGTGCATGAGGATGCGGTCCATCACAAAGCCCTTCTCCAAAAGGAGAGAGGCCCCCCAACGTAACCATCCTTCCCCTCCAGTCCAAAAAGCACCTGCAAGGGTCTAGGTTCAATGTCCCTTTTTGCCGAAGCTACTAGGGAACCACAAGTTCTCACAGCGTCAACCTAGGCAATAGCCCAGGTAAACGCCCGCTGAGCCATATACCCATGCACGAATGCCCAGGGTTTGCAGGGAGGTGAGGAAACTAATGGCCACACAAAACCATTCCTAGACCGACAGGAGGGACACCCAAAAAGGGCTACCGCACCGCAGGATTTATAGTGCTCCTCACTGAGCGGGTCCCGTTCCAGAGATCGCGGGGGGTCCCAGCAGTTGGACCCATCGCAATCAGCTACTTATCCCCTATACTGTTCATACAGGATACGTTAACATTGGCTGGAGTTATCCTTTAACAAACTGCAGATAATATTTCACATTATGGAAACCCCAAAATCTGGTGCCCCCCCCCCCGCACCCCATCCCTTACTGTCTATGGCATTTCCATTGATGGCACTGTTAAATAAACCACCACTGGTCATCCATTCATGTTCCTTTGCCCCATGACCCTAGAGGTAGTAGAAGATATGTTCCCTGAGGCCTGCTTGGGCGCCACTAAATCAGTAGCTGGGGCTGAGGACCTTATTGACAAACTATTGTTGGATCTAGTGTATGGACCCATTGGAGGAAAGAGTTAAATATTTCTGCTAAATATAACAGGGCAGGTTAAAACATAACAGAACCTTTCAGGTAACTTTTCAGGATATAACTAAGGGTTTTCCAACCAGTTTTCCTCCAGCTGTTGCAAAACTACAACTTCCAGCATTCCCGGACAGCCAAAGGCTGTCTGGGTATGATGGGAGTTGTAGTTTTGCAGCAGTTGTAGGTACACTGGTTGGAAAACGCTGATAAAGCCTTTGCATGGAGCCAAGCTGCTATGATGTCTCCCATACTCGTGCACACACACGAAAGAGGAGATCCTGCTCCCCTACATCTCTATAGCACACTCTCAGGTGAAGCAGCAGCATTGAGGACATTATAGAGCAGTACTAAGTAGTGTACGCTGAAGCGAGATATAACTATAAGCTGCTGGAGCCTCTATCTGTGTACCATTGCCTCTCTCTCTAGCTAGTCCTCTTCCTCCACCCTCTCTATAGACTATAATGGGCAACTGTAACCTGATACTTTAGTGAGCTGATGCATCATGAGATGGAATTGAGCATGGTATTATGATGAGCTGAAGGGGAGCAGGAAAAAAGGGTGATAAGAGGGGTGATAAATTGGCATTTTTTATTGGAACAATATATTAAGAGATATATTACAAAATTTGTTACATTGGCCGGCACTATTGATTTATGTAACATTTGCGGGAAGTATAGAGCATATTTATTCATCTAGGCCAGTGCATGTGAAGACGAGCAACCAGATTTGTGCTTATATCTATGTACTGGAGCAAGTTCACTGACTTTGTAGGACGTCTTGTCTTCCCTTTTAGCTCAGTATTCCCCTGTGACTCACACTTTGTGGTTTGACCCCAGCTTTATGCTGACTCATCTGAGATACAGCTTGTTGTAAACTGGACCCTGCACATCATATTTGTCTTTTTTCTGGTTGTTCAGGGTAAGTTGTGCTGGGGCTAACAAATCAATGACATAATATAGTATTAAAAACAATGAGTAAAGAAAAAAAAAAAAAAAATATATATATATATATATATATATATATATCTAATTTATTTATTTATTTACTTCGTACTCATTGCTAAAACCAATACAGTGGTCCCTCAACATACAATGATAATTCGTTCCAAACGACCCATCGTTTGTCGAATCCATCGTATGTTGAGGGATCCGTGCAATGTAAAGTATAGGAAGCTGTACTCACCCGTCCCCGCCGCTCCGGACCAGGTTCTCACCGCTCTCCGATGCTGTCCCAGGGGCACCCGATGCTGTCCAGCTGCTCCGGTGTCTTCTTCGGGATCCTCCGGCTTCTTCCGCATCTTCTCCGGTGTCCGGGCCTCGCTTTCTGGTGACGTTATTACGTTGCGGCTCCGGGACAGCGTGCGTAGTGACGTGATAACAACGCCGGAAAGCGAGGCCCGGACCCTGGAGAAGATGCGGAAGACACCGGAGGATCGCAAAGTGGACCTGGAGCAGCGGGAATAGGTAAGCAAACCTGTCCGGGATGCTTAAACTGCTATCCGACAGGAGCTTAAGCATTTTGCGCTGTCGGATAGCAGTTAATGCGATGGCCCCGATATATAAAAGCATCGTATGTCGATTTGATCATATGTCGGGGCCATCGCATGTCGGGGGGTTACTGTATATATAGTATAATCTCCCAATAGTGGACACTCATGGGGGGAAGAACAGAGTGTCCGCTATTGAGAGATGTCCCCTATTGGGAAAAAAATAAGCTCAATTTTTTTTTTCCTAAATAACCAAATACTGTATTGTAATTACCAACTTGATGAAAGGCAATATTACAGTAGAATCTCCCATTGTCGTTGAATTACCTCATATCCCTCCCCTGTATCATTTCATCCCCCTGTGCCATTTTATTCACCCTCTTGATCTCTCCAATGCCACTTCATTCCCCCCCTCAAAGCCCCTGTGCCACTTTATTCCCCCTGTGCCCTGTGCCAAATCATCCTCCCTTACCCCCTGGGCCATTTCATTCCCCCTTTATTACCCCTCTTTGAAAATTCATCACCCCCCACCCCCTCTTTACCATCCCCCTGTGCCATTGTATCCCCCCCCCCCCCCCCCCTATATCCCATGTGCCATTTGTTTTGGCTCAAGGCCCAAAACACCACACAAAAAAAAAGAAAAAAACAGTTCATTTACCTTGATATTACTAAGAGCCGCAGTGTTGTCCAGGATAAAAGGGCAGTGGCTGAAGCCCCCTTTCTAGTCTATGTGTGCATGACCCTGAATATACCATAAATATGGAGAATATTCCATTTCACTTTACTGTGACCCTTGGTAGTGGAACCACCTGACACAATGGCACTGGGATCAAGAAAAGGTCTTTGTTTCTGTCTTTGCTTTTCATTTTCGTTGGACATTATAGAGATTTCTTACAACACCACATGTGATTGCATTTTATTCTGGGGATCGCCCTTAGCAACAGATCCCAACTGCATTTGGGGTTGGGCATTTCCTGCCATTTGAAACCACGAATTTTCTTGTTGTTCAAATCTTATACTTGGAGGTGTATAAACTCCAAATCGAATCACTATTATAGGCAGCATTAAGGTTCGTGAGGCCGGCAACATATCAGCCTACTGGGGTGGGGCTCATAGTCTTCCTCCCCCCTCCCACTGTATATGTGCCCAGCCGCACTGGAGGGAACTGGGAGCGGACGGTGAGCCGGACCTAATGCCGCTGTAATTGCCCATCACAGGGATCTCATCCCCCCCTACTTCCAGCTTGTGGTGATAAGAAGGTTCCTATACTATTTACTGTATTAGACTGGAGGGCGAATATTCGTGAATATTACATAGGTAGATAGATAGTGATGATATTCACGAATATGACAGGACAATATTCAAAATGAAAAATGTCATAGACCCATTATATCTTCTGTATAGACCATTAATATTAGGAGATAGATAGATATGAGATGGATGGATGGATAGAGAGATAGATAAATATGAGAGATAGATAGATATGACATAAATAGATAAATATGAGATAGATAGATATGAGATATATAGATAGATATGAGATAGATAGATATGAGATAGATAGATATGAGATAGATAGATAGATATGAGATAGATAGATAGATAGATATGAGATAGATAGATATGAGATAGATATGAGATAGATAGATAGATATGAGATAGATAGATAGATATGAGATAGATAGATATGAGATAGATATGAGATAGATAGATATGAGATAGATATGAGATAGATAGATATGAGATAGATAGATATGAGATAGATAGATATGAGATGGATGGATGGATAGAGAGAGATAGATATGAGATAAATAGATAGATATGAGAGAGATAGATAGATAGATAGATAGAAAGATAGATATTCCCAAAATACCAACAGAGCAGCACATCCAAAGGGGTAAATAAATAAGAGCGGTGCCAGCAGCGATATAGCCCGGTCCAGGCCGTCACACATGCAGGGTAGTAATCTGCAGCACTCCAAGGGTAGGTGCAAAAATAAAGTGCTTTATTCCATACTAATACAGAGCAACGTTTCAGCTGCCATGCAGCCTTTCTCAAGCAGGAGAAAGGCTGCATGGCAGCTGAAACGTTGCTCTGTATTAGTATGGAATAAAGCACTTTATTTTTGCACCTACCCTTGGAGTGCTGCAGATTACTACCCTAGATAGATATGAGATAAATAGATAGATATGAGATCGATAGATATGAGAGAGATAGATAGATAGATATGAGATAGATATGAGATAGATAGATAGATATGAGATAGATATGAGATAGATAGATAGATATGAGATAGATAGATATGAGAGAGATAGATAGATAGATAGATAGATATGAGATAGATAGATAGATATGAGATAGATATGAGATAGATAGATATGAGATAGATATGAGATAGATAGATAGATAGATAGATATGAGATAGATAGATAGGAGATAGATAGATATGAGATAGATAGATATGAGATAGATATGAGATAGATAGATAGATATGAGATAGATAGATAGGAGATAGATAGATATGAGATAGATAGATAGATAGATAGGAGATAGATAGATAGGAGATAGATAGATAGATAGGAGATAGATAAATATGAGATAGATATGAGATAGATAGATAGGAGATAGATAGATAGGAGATAGATAGATAGGAGATAGATAGGAGATAGATAGATATGAGATAGATAAATGTGAGATAGATAGATATAAGATAGATAGATATGAGATGGATGGATGGAGGGATGGATAGATAGATAATATAGATAGATGGTTAGATAGTTATAGTCGCATTTTAATACGAATGTCCCCTGATGCATTTCTGCATGCGCATACACGTATGTGCATTTACGCAAAGCAAAAATAACCGCAAATATGCAAATTTCACAAATTCGAATATGGCCCCTGGCGCTCACCACTATTGCCCCATACAGCACAGGTAGGTTAGTGTTAGGTCCCGTACCACTTGAGAAACCTTGGCGTTGGTGCGCAGGCTCAGTTATGTCCTTCATATAAGGATATACTGGCTAATGTCTCAATTTTAACATCAGTTGGAGGATTAGCCATATGTTACTGTCTACATCTACCACAGTAGTGCCCCTAAATTTATGTATAACACCACAGCCCGGGTCTATGAATTATCTCTACACGTTGCTCATATGGCAGATTCATATGGGACAGGTGTTTGCTGTTAGGGACTATACGAGTCCAAGCCAACATTTGTTTCAGTCTTTACTGTAATAAGTGTGAGGAAGACTGGAATGTCGATGACTTGAAAGCTGATACAAATGTTCATCGAGGGGACCAGGACCACCCATCACCAGTCATTCCCGATATGCTATCATTGGTCATGGTTACTCACCATGGAAGATTAATATAATAGATTTGCTGATTTTCTTTGGTGAGAGAAGATCGACATAGGAATAAATACAGACATTCTTAAGGAGTGTGTAGTATAACGTGTTATTTAGAATCTATCACCGTAGAAGTCATGTACATAGCCAAGACTGGGGGTGACTTACTGTATCTCCACTTCTTGGAAAGAGAGTGGTGATGATAAGAAGTATGATGGTACTCCCAAATATGTTCTAAATAAGGTTCAGGTGGGAAGGGTTTTTAAAGGGGTATTCCGGACAAACACATCTTATCCTCTAGCCAAAGGATAGGGATAAGATGTCTGATTGCGGGGGCCTGCCGCTGGAGACCCCCCGCAATCTCCTTGCAGCACCAGCAGGAACCGCTGTAACCGCTCCGTGCAGCACCCACAGGAACCGTTGTAATGGGAGGGGCGTAGCACAGGTGTGACACATGTTGCATGTAAAACTAGGTACCAAAATAGCACAATAAATAAGGGTATGGAGTGATCAGCATGATAGGGTATATGGAGGGGAGAAATATGTGTATAATAGTGTTTAGGAATAATAATTATGGTGTATTACATGCAACATGTGTCACACCTGTGCTAAGCCCCTCCCATTACAGTTTGTGCGCCCTTTTTACTCTGTATATAAACCTGTCTGTTTGTAAGTCTTGTCATACTGATCTGATGAAGGGGGAGACTCCCCCGAAATGCGTAATCCTTCTGTTTTATTGTTTTTTATGCTTTTGTTTTTAAATAAACTGTCCAGTGTTTTGTATTACCTACATCTCTGGCTACAGTTTTTTCAACCATTGGAACCAGCAGCGCCATTAAAGGGGTACTCCGGCGCTTAGAAATCTTATCCCCTATCCAAAGGATAGGGATAAGATGCCTGATCTCGGGGGTTCCACCGCTGGGGACCCCGTAATCTTGCACGCAGGACCCCAGTTAAAATCAGTTCCCGGAGCGTGTTCGCTCCAGGTCTGATTATTGGCAACCACGGGGCAGGCGGCGTGTCCGCCCCCGTGTGACGTCACGCTCCGCCCCTCAATTTAAGCCTATGGGAGGGGGCGTGACAGCTGTCACATAGGCTTGCATTGAGGGGCGGAGCGTGACGTCAAACGGGGGCGGAAGCGTGACGTCACACGCCGCCTGCCCCGTGGTCGCTGGTAATCCGACCCGGAGCAAACACGCTCCGGGGACTGATTTTAACTGGGGTGCTGCGTGCAAGATCACAGGGGTCCCCAGCGGCGGGACCTCCGCGATCAGGCATCTTATCCCTTATCCTTTGGATAGGGGATAAGATGTCTAAGTGCCGGAGTACCCCTTTAAAAGGTTATTTTGCTATTCAACTACTGATCCATCCAGTTTAGCTCATTAACTTATAGGCCCAGATTTATCAAGCTGTGTGAGAGGAAAAGTGGAGGGATTTTCTCACAGCAACCAATCACAGCTCAGCTTTAACTTTACCAGAGCTCGTTAGCTGAGCTGTGATTGGTCGCTGTGGGAACATCCCTCCACTTTTCCTCTCACGCAGTTTAATAAATCTGGGCCATAGTGTAGATCCAGAGGAAGGCAAAAAACCATTAGGTAGCAGCCAATTTTCCTTAATTTAGGGGGAAAAATTCCTTCACGACTCCGAATAATTCCCTGGATCAACAACTCATCTCCAGACTGTAGTGACTATAACCTGTAATGTTATTATTCTCCAGAAATGCATCCAGACCCCTCCTGATCTCTCTTATTGAGTTCACCATGACCACCTCCTCCGGGAGAGAATTCCATAGTCTCACTGCTCTTACAGTAAAGAACCCCCGTCTGTGCTGGTGTAGAAACCTTCTTTCCTCTAGATATAGAGGATGCCCCCTTGTTATAGATACAGTCCTGGGTATAAATAGATCATGGAGAGATCTCTGTACTGTCCCCTGATATATTTATACATAGTTATTAGGTCTCCCCTAATAACTAAATAACCCTAATTCTGATAATCTTTCTGGGTACTGTAGTCCTCCCATTCCCTGTATTACTCTGATTGCCCATCTTTGAACCCTCTCCAGCTCCACTATATCTCTCTTGTACACTGGTGCCCAGTACTGTACACAGTATTCTATGTGTGATCTGACCAGTACTGTACACAGTATTCTATGTGTGGTCTGACCAGTACTGTGCACAGTATTCTATGTGTGGTCTGACCAGTACTGTACACAGTATTCTATGTGTGGTCTGACCAGTACTGTACACAGTATTCTATGTGTGGTCTGACCAGTACTGTACACAGTATTCTATGTGTGGTCTGACCAGTACTGTACACAGTATTCTATGTGTGGTCTGACCAGTACTGTACACAGTATTCTATGTGTGGTCTGACCAGTACTGTACACAGTATTCCATGTGTGGTCTGACCAGTACTGTACACAGTATTCTATGTGTGGTCTGACCAGTACTGTACACAGTATTCCATGTGTGGTCTGACCAGTACTGTACACAGTATTCCATGTGTGGTCTGACCAGTACTGTACACAGTATTCTATGTGTGATCTGACCAGTACTGTACACAGTATTCTATGTGTGGTCTGGCCAGTACTGTACACAGTATTCTATGTGTGGTCTGGCCAGTACTGTACACAGTATTCTATGTGTGGTCTGACCAGTACTGTACACAGTATTCTATGTGTGGTCTGACCAGTACTGTACACAGTATTCCATGTGTGGTCTGACCAGTACTGTACACAGTATTCTATGTGTGGTCTGACCAGTACTGTACACAGTATTCCATGTGTGGTCTGACCAGTACTGTACACAGTATTCTATGTGTGATCTGACCAGTACTGTACACAGTATTCTATGTGTGGTCTGGCCAGTACTGTACACAGTATTCTATGTGTGGTCTGGCCAGTACTGTACACAGTATTCTATGTGTGGTCTGACTAGTACTGTACACAGTATTCTATGTGTGGTCTGACTAGTACTGTACACAGTATTCTATGTGTGGTCTGACCAGTACTGTATACAGTATTCTATGTGTGGTCTGACCAGTACTGTATACAGTATTCTATGTGTGGTCTGACCAGTACTGTACACAGTATTCTATGTGTGGTCTGACCAGTACTGTACACAGTATTCTATGTGTGGTCTGACCAGTACTGTACACAGTATTCCATGTGTGGTCTGACCAGTACTGTACACAGTATTCTATGTGTGATCTGACCAGTACTGTACACAGTATTCTATGTGTGGTCTGGCCAGTACTGTACACAGTATTCTATGTGTGGTCTGGCCAGTACTGTACACAGTATTCTATGTGTGGTCTGACTAGTACTGTACACAGTATTCTATGTGTGGTCTGACTAGTACTGTACACAGTATTCTATGTGTGGTCTGACCAGTACTGTATACAGTATTCTATGTGTGGTCTGACCAGTACTGTATACAGTATTCTATGTGTGGTCTGACCAGTACTGTACACAGTATTCTATGTGTGGTCTGACCAGTACTGTACACAGTATTCTATGTGTGGTCTGACCAGTACTGTATACAGTATTCTATGTGTGGTCTGACCAGTACTGTATACAGTATTCTATGTGTGGTCTGACTAGTACTGTACACAGTATTCTATGTGTGGTCTGACCAGTACTGTACACAGTATTCTATGTGTGGTCTGACCAGTACTGTATACAGTATTCTATGTGTGGTCTGACCAGTACTGTACACAGTATTCCATGTGTGGTCTGACTAGTACTGTACACAGTATTCTATGTGTGGTCTGACCAGTACTGTGCACAGTATTCCATGTGTGGTCTGACTAGTACTGTACACAGTATTCTATGTGTGGTCTGACCAGTACTGTGCACAGTATTCCATGTGTGGTCTGACTAGTGATTTGTACAGCGGTAGGAGAAAATAGCTGAATAAGCAATATGTTGTGTAGGGAAATACCTGATCACTTCGTGACACCAGGGCACAGTTATCCTATATATGGTCCAAGGTTGGAGACAGCTTCTCCCGGGCCAAACATGGGGAGTAAATGAACACACCAACGTCAGGTTACAGATAACTGTCTTTACTGAGCAGGGTGCAGATGGTATTAAACTGACAGTATGAGTGAGAGGATGCAGCGGAACCCCTTGGGAGCCCTCTTGCCTTGCTGTGACTTGTGGTGCTTTCACCCAGTGAATTGATACTGACTTGAGAGACCTGAAGATTGATCCTGGTAGCTAAGGTTCTGTCAATGTCTTGTATCCTCCTCTGCCAGGGCATGAACTTCCACCATGCGGGTGATCCTTGCAGAATGACTGGATAAAGTAGATTTGATCCGGGCCTTCCCTTAGAGCAGTGTTTCCCAACTATGGTGCTTCCAGATGTTGCAAAACTACAACTCCCAGCATGCCTGGACAGCCTTTGGCTGTCCAGGCATGCTGGCAGTTGTAGTTTTGCAACACCTGGAGGCACCCTGGTTGGGAAACACTGCCTTAGAGCACACAACATACGTTACACCTTCACCACACTGTTGTTCAGGGACTACTGTGGCAACTCCTCCTATATGGGCTATAGGGGTTCCCATTGGTAGGCAGGGTCACATGGGGTTTACACTGCTCTCTGCTTAAAGGCACAGTAACACATAAATAAAATGCATAAGAATAACAGCAAAATGATTATAAAAATATATGAATTCTTGGTAAAGGTCAAAACACATTTAAAGGGGTATTCCAGGAAAAAACTTTTTTATATACTGTATATCAATTGGCTCCAGAAAGTTAAACAGATTTGTAAATTACTTCTATTAAAAAATCTTAATCCTTTCAGTACTTATGAGCTCCTGAAATTAAGGTTGTTCTTTTCTGTCTAAGTCCACTCTGATGACACGTGTCTCGGGAACCGCCCAGTTTAGAAGCAAATTCCCATAGTAAACCTCTTCTAAACTGGGCGTTTCCCGAGACACGTGTCATCAGAGATTACTTAGACAGAAATGAACAACCTAAACTTCAGAAGCTCATAAGTACTGAAAGGATTAAGATTTTTTAATAGAAGTAATTTACAAATCTGTTTAACTTTCTGGAGCCAGTTGATATATATATATATATATATATATATATATATATATATATATATATAAAAGTTTTTTCCTGGATAACCCCTTTAATATAACAAGGAGTCCTTCATTGGGCCTAACACCTGTGCTGCAGGTCTGCCCGAAGCAGTCCAAAGCCACAGGACAGGCTCTGGTGCCGGGACACCACGAATATTATATAGTAAAAACATATGTACTTAATGCCCACCTTAGGGGATAGCCTGCCAGTTGCCCTTTCATGCTTGGAACGTTCCTGTAAGAAAACTAGACCTTTGACCCCAGAGTGAAGCGTAAAGTCCAGTGATCGGTTTTATGTAGATCAGTTCCAGTGTGAATCCACATTAGATGGGATCATCCAGGGATCTGACTGACCTGAATGAGGCCTGGTTTCCAGACTAGGAATCCACAAACTTCCAACCTGGGATTTGTTATGAACAGATACAGAGAATGGCGCGATCAAGGAAAAACATTCAATACAATTGGATCCTGTGGATGTCAAGTGGTCAGAAGAGATTGGATCTCTGAGCAGGGGGGAAATATTGTTCAGTCAGATGGATCCAGATCTCCGTGGCACCATGCTGAGGGTAGGGTCAGAATGTGGTACAAAGCGGTATGAGTCGATGACCGCTTCCTGTCATATGTGACCAGTTCAGGTTGGTGGAGGTGGTGTAATGGTGCAGGGATGTCTCTGATACCTATGGATGGACATTTGTAGGGCACATCTAAGAATAAAGAAAACTCCTGAATATGAGGTGTTAAAGGGGTTCACCGGTGGTGTGGTGTCCCAGTACGGGATATGCTCCAACAGTCCTGTCAGGTTGAGTCCCTGTGCGTCCTCAAGGCTCTCCTGCAGTGTTCCCCCATAATGTGAATAAGTTGTATATTAAGTGCAAAGGAACCTTGACGTGGGTCACATTATTGTTAGACACATGATAATATTTGTCACATGTTTAAGTCGAGCACCAGGTGACCCGCAGTTGGCCTATGGGCTCCTTGCTCCGCCCCCCTTTATAAGAGGGGGAGGTACTACAATCTCTCTCTTGTGTTTCACTTTCTGTTGAGGTTCAGTCCAGTCCAGACGTCTCAGGGTCAGTGTCCAGCACATCTGGAGACCTCAACCTAAATTGCAGCCTCAAGTCAGTAAGTCAAGTCATCTCTGTCTGCTGTCATCATCTTCAGTCAAGTCAAGTCAATTGTAGTCAGTGTTACCTGCACCTATAGTCTCTCAAGTCACTGCAAGTCCCAGCAAGCTGTGAGGTCCCCGTGTTAAATAGTCACCTCTCTGGGATCCTGGCTGAACTGTATAGACTGTACCATCTGTCTACCTCAGTAAAAGTTACCGTTAACCTTAACCTGGCCTTGGAATATTACTTGCCCCTGCCTAACCTAGGACTAGTGGTACTACCTTCGGCTGGTTACATAGGCAAACCACGCCCTGGCGTCACGAACATGAAGGGGTTATTACTATCTGCCCCTTACACCTCACATCACACCCCTTGGCACAGCACAATCTAAACTTTGGTGCTTGCCCTACATTGCAACCCCGCGTGCCACAGTGGAATTATTTTTTTATTTTTTTCAAATCAACAGGTGCTAGAAAGTTAAACAGATTTGTAAATTACTTCTATAGAATAATATTAACCCTTCCAGTGCTTATCAGCTGCTGCATGCTCCAGAAGAAGTTGTTTGTCAGTCTGAACACAGTGCTCTCTGCTGACACCTCTGTTAGTGTCAGGAACTGTCTGGAGCATGGAAGGATTGCTATGGAGATTTTCTCCTAGCCTGGACAGTTCCTGACATGAACAGAGGTGGCAGCAGAGAGCACTGTGGTCAGACAGAAAAGAACAACTCAATTTCCTCTGGAGCATACAGCAGTTGATAAGTACTGAAAGGATCAAGATTTTTTAATAGAAGCAATTTACAAATTTGTTTAACTTTCTGGAATGAGTTGATTAGAAAAAAAAAATGTTTTCCACCGGAGTACCCCTTTAACACCTTCTATTAAGGAGCCTTATTTACTCTGGTCGTGCACACAGGTGTTCCTACATTATGGGGGAGGCAGCTAAGTGGAGAACAAATGGAATGACATGTAGCCAATGTTGTGATTTCCAATAGAAGAGGAAAGTGCTACGTGATCACTACTGCACCATCCATGAACAAAGTAAACCTCATAGATAGTGCCCTTCAAGATAACCTCATAGATAGTGCCCTTCAAGGAAATCTCATAGATAGTGCCCTTCAAGGAAATTTCATAGATAGTGCCCTTCAAGGAAACCTCATAGATAGTGCCCTTCAAGATAACCTCATAGATAGTGCCCTTCAAGGAAACCTCATAGATAGTGCCCTTCAAGATAACCTCATAGATAGTGCCCTTCAAGGAAATCTCATAGATAGTGCCCTTCAAGGAAATCTCATAGATAGTGCCCTTCAAGGAAACCTCATAGATAGTGCCCTTCAAGATAACCTCATAGATAGTGCCCTTCAAGATAACCTCATAGATAGTGCCCTTCAAGGAACCCTCATAGATAGTGCCCTTCAAGGAAACCTCATAGATAGTACCCTTCAAGGAAATCTCATAGATAGTGACCTTCAAGGCAACCTCATAGATAGTGTGCTTCAAGGACACCTCATAGATAGTACCCTTTGTTACGCCGAGCGCTCCGGGTCCCCGCTCCTCCCCGGAGCGCTCGCTACACTCTCTCCGCTGCGATTCTGCTTCCAGCCGGGATGCGATTCGCGATGCGGGTAGCGCCCGCTCGCGATGCGCACCCCGGCTCCCGTACCTGACTCGCTCTCCCTCGGTCCTGTCCCGGCGCGCGCGGCCCCGCTCCCTAGGGCGCGCGCGCGCCGGGTCTTTGCGATTTAAAGGGCCACTGCGCCGCTGATTGGCGCAGTGATTCCAATTAGTGTCTTCACCTGTGCACTTCCCTATATCACCTCACTTCCCCTGCACTTCCCTGCCGGATCTTGTTGCCATTGTGCCAGTGAAAGCGTTCCTTGTATGTTCCTAGCCTGTGTTCCAGACCTCCTGCCGTTGCCCCTGACTACGATCCTTGCTGCCTGCCCCGACCTTCTGCTACGTCCGACCTTGCTTCTGTCTACTCCCTTGTACCGCGCCTATCTTCAGCAGCCAGAGAGGTTGAGCCGTTGCTAGTGGATACGACCTGGTCACTACCGCCGCAGCAAGACCATCCCGCTTTGCGGCGGGCTCTGGTGAAAACCAGTAGTGACTTAGAACCGATCCACTAGCACGGTCCACGCCAATCCCTCTCTGGCACAGAGGATCCACTACCCGCCAGCCGGCATCGTGACAGTAGATCCGGCCATGGATCCCGCTGAAGTTCCTCTGCCAGTTGTCGCTGACCTCACCACGGTGGTCGCCCAGCAGTCACAACAGATAGCGCAACAAGGCCAACAGCTGTCTCAACTGACCGTTATGCTACAACAGTTACTACCACAGCTTCAGCAGTCATCTCCTCCGCCAGCTCCTGCACCTCCTCCGCAGCGAGTGGCCGCTCCTGGGCTACGCCTATCCTTGCCGGATAAATTTGATGGGGACTCTAAGTTTTGCCGTGGCTTTCTTTCCCAATGTTCCCTGCATCTGGAGATGATGTCGGACCTGTTTCCCACTGAAAGGTCTAAGGTGGCTTTCGTAGTCAGCCTTCTGTCCGGAAAAGCCCTGTCATGGGCCACACCGCTCTGGGACCGCAATGACCCCGTCACTGCCTCTGTACACTCCTTCTTCTCGGAAATCCGAAGTGTCTTTGAGGAACCTGCCCGAGCCTCTTCTGCTGAGACTGCCCTGTTGAACCTGGTCCAGGGTAATTCTTCCGTTGGCGAGTATGCCGTACAATTCCGTACTCTTGCTTCAGAATTGTCCTGGAATAATGAGGCCCTCTGCGCGACCTTTAAAAAAGGCCTATCCAGCAACATTAAAGATGTTCTGGCCGCACGAGAAATTCCTGCTAATCTACATGAACTTATTCACCTAGCCACTCGCATTGACATGCGTTTTTCCGAAAGGCGTCAGGAGCTCCGCCAAGATATGGACTCTGTTCGCACGAGGCGTTTCTTCTCCTCGGCTCCTCTCTCCTCTGGTCCCCTGCAATCCGTTCCTGTGCCTCCCGCCGTGGAGGCTATGCAGGTCGACCGGTCTCGCCTGACACCTCAAGAGAGGACACGACGCCGCATGGAGAACCTCTGCCTGTACTGTGCTAGTACCGAACACTTCCTGAGGGATTGTCCTATCCGTCCTCCCCGCCTGGAAAGACGTACGCTGACTCCGCACAAAGGTGAGACAGTCCTTGATGTCTACTCTGCTTCTCCACGTCTTACTGTGCCTGTGCGGATGTCTGCCTCTGCCTTCTCCTTCTCTACCGTGGCCTTCTTGGACTCTGGATCTGCAGGAAATTTTATTTTGGCCTCTCTCGTCAACAGGTTCAACATCCCAGTGACCAGTCTCGCCAGACCCCTTTACATCAATTGTGTAAACAATGAAAGATTGGACTGTACCATACGCTTCCGCACGGAGCCCCTTCTAATGAGCATCGGATCTCATCACGAGAGGATTGAACTTTTGGTCCTCCCCAATTGCACCTCGGAAATTCTCCTTGGACTTCCCTGGCTTCAACTTCATTCCCCAACCCTGGATTGGTCCACTGGGGAGATCAAGAGTTGGGGGCCCTCTTGTTCCAAGGACTGTCTAAGACCGGTTCCCAGTAACCCTTGCCGTGACTCTGTGGTTCCCTCAGTAACCGGTCTCCCTAAGGCCTATATGGACTTCGCGGATGTTTTCTGCAAAAAACAAGCTGAGACTCTACCTCCTCACAGGCCTTATGATTGCCCTATCGACCTCCTCCCGGGTACTACTCCACCCCGGGGCAGAATTTATCCTCTCTCTGCCCCAGAGACTCTTGCCATGTCTGAGTATGTCCAGGAAAATTTAAAAAAGGGCTTTATCCGTAAATCCTCCTCTCCTGCCGGAGCTGGATTTTTCTTTGTGTCCAAAAAAGATGGCTCCCTACGTCCTTGCATTGACTACCGCGGTCTTAATAAAATCACAGTTAAGAACCGCTACCCCCTACCCCTCATCTCTGAACTCTTTGATCGCCTCCAAGGTGCCCACATCTTTACTAAATTGGACTTAAGAGGCGCCTATAACCTCATCCGCATCAGAGAGGGGGATGAGTGGAAAACGGCGTTTAACACCAGAGATGGACACTTTGAGTATCTGGTCATGCCCTTTGGCCTGTGCAACGCCCCTGCTGTCTTCCAAGACTTTGTCAATGAAATTTTTCGTGATCTGCTATACTCCTGTGTTGTTGTATATCTGGACGATATCCTAATTTTCTCTGCCAATCTAGAAGAACACCGCCAGCATGTCCGTATGGTTCTTCAGAGACTTCGTGACAATCAACTCTATGCCAAAATTGAGAAATGTCTGTTTGAATGCCAATCTCTTCCTTTTCTAGGATATTTGGTCTCTGGCCAGGGACTACAAATGGATCCAGACAAACTCTCTGCCGTCTTAGATTGGCCACGCCCCTCCGGACTCCGTGCTATCCAACGCTTTTTGGGGTTCGCCAATTATTACAGGCAATTTATTCCACATTTTTCTACCGTTGTGGCTCCTATCGTGGCTTTAACCAAAAAAAATGCCGATCCCAAGTCGTGGCCTCCTCAAGCGGAAGACGCCTTTAAACGACTCAAGTCTGCCTTTTCTTCGGCTCCCGTGCTCTCCAGACCTGACCCTTCCAAACCCTTCCTATTGGAGGTTGATGCCTCCTCAGTGGGAGCTGGAGCTGTTCTTTTACAAAAAAATTCTTCCGGGCATGCTGTCACTTGTGGTTTTTTTTCTAGGACCTTCTCTCCGGCGGAGAGGAACTACTCCATCGGGGATCGAGAGCTTCTAGCCATTAAATTAGCACTTGAGGAATGGAGGCATCTGCTGGAGGGATCAAGATTTCCAGTTATTATTTACACCGACCACAAGAACCTCTCCTACCTCCAGTCTGCCCAACGGCTGAATCCTCGCCAGGCCCGGTGGTCTTTGCCCGATTTAATTTTGAGATTCACTTTCGTCCTGCCGATAAGAACATTAGGGCCGATGCTCTCTCTCGTTCCTCGGATGCCTCAGAAGTTGAACTCTCTCCGCAACACATCATTCCACCTGACTGCCTGATCTCCACTTCTCCAGCCTCCATCAGGCAAACTCCTCCAGGAAAGACCTTTGTTTCTCCACGCCAACGCCTCGGAATCCTCAAATGGGGTCACTCCTCCCATCTCGCTGGTCATGTGGGCATCAAGAAATCTGTGCAACTCATCTCCCGCTTCTATTGGTGGCCGACTCTGGAGACGGATGTTGTGGACTTTGTGCGAGCCTGCACTATCTGTGCCCGGGATAAGACTCCTCGCCAGAAGCCCGCTGGTTTTCTTCATCCCCTGCCTGTCCCCGAACAGCCTTGGTCTCTGATTGGTATGGATTTTATTACTGATTTACCCCCTTCCCGTGGCAACACTGTTATTTGGGTGGTCGTTGATCGATTCTCCAAAATGGCACATTTCATCCCTCTTCCTGGTCTTCCTTCAGCGCCTCAGTTGGCTAAACAATTTTTTGTACACATTTTTCGTCTTCACGGATTGCCTACGCAGATCGTCTCGGATAGAGGCGTCCAATTCGTGTCTAAATTCTGGAGGGCTCTCTGTAAACAACTCAAAATTAAATTAAATTTTTCTTCTGCATATCATCCCCAGTCCAATGGACAAGTAGAAAGAATTAACCAAGTCTTGGGTGATTATTTGCGACATTTTGTTTCCTCCCGCCAGGATGACTGGGCAGATCTCCTTCCATGGGCCGAATTCTCGTATAACTTCAGAGTCTCTGAATCTTCCTCCAAATCCCCATTTTTCGTGGTGTACGGCCGTCACCCTCTTCCCCCCCTCCCTACCCCCTTGCCCTCTGGTCTGCCCGCTGTGGATGAAATTTCTCGTGACCTTTCCATTATATGGAGAGAGACCCAAAATTCTCTCCTACAGGCTTCTTCACGCATGAAGAGGTTCGCGGATAAGAAAAGAAGAGCTCCTCCCGTTTTTTCCCCTGGAGACAAGGTATGGCTCTCCGCTAAATATGTCCGCTTCCGTGTCCCTAGCTACAAGTTGGGACCACGCTATCTTGGTCCTTTCAAAATTTTGTGTCAAATTAATCCTGTCTCTTACAAACTTCTTCTTCCTCCTTCTCTTCGTATCCCTAATGCCTTTCACGTCTCTCTTCTTAAACCACTCATCCTCAACCGTTTTTCTCCCAAATCTGTTCCTCCCACTCCTGTTTCCGGCTCCTCGGACATCTTCTCTGTCAAAGAGATCTTAGCCTCTAAAAAGGTCAGAGGGAAAACTTTTTTTCTAGTGGACTGGGAGGGTTGTGGTCCTGAAGAGAGATCCTGGGAACCTGAGGACAACATCCTAGATAAAAGTCTGCTCCTCAGGTTCTCAGGCCCTAAAAAGAGGGGGAGACCCAAGGGGGGGGGGTACTGTTACGCCGAGCGCTCCGGGTCCCCGCTCCTCCCCGGAGCGCTCGCTACACTCTCTCCGCTGCGATTCTGCTTCCAGCCGGGATGCGATTCGCGATGCGGGTAGCGCCCGCTCGCGATGCGCACCCCGGCTCCCGTACCTGACTCGCTCTCCCTCGGTCCTGTCCCGGCGCGCGCGGCCCCGCTCCCTAGGGCGCGCGCGCGCCGGGTCTTTGCGATTTAAAGGGCCACTGCGCCGCTGATTGGCGCAGTGATTCCAATTAGTGTCTTCACCTGTGCACTTCCCTATATCACCTCACTTCCCCTGCACTTCCCTGCCGGATCTTGTTGCCATTGTGCCAGTGAAAGCGTTCCTTGTATGTTCCTAGCCTGTGTTCCAGACCTCCTGCCGTTGCCCCTGACTACGATCCTTGCTGCCTGCCCCGACCTTCTGCTACGTCCGACCTTGCTTCTGTCTACTCCCTTGTACCGCGCCTATCTTCAGCAGCCAGAGAGGTTGAGCCGTTGCTAGTGGATACGACCTGGTCACTACCGCCGCAGCAAGACCATCCCGCTTTGCGGCGGGCTCTGGTGAAAACCAGTAGTGACTTAGAACCGATCCACTAGCACGGTCCACGCCAATCCCTCTCTGGCACAGAGGATCCACTACCCGCCAGCCGGCATCGTGACACCCTTCAAGGAAAACTCATAGATAGTGTCCTTCAAGGAAACCTCATAGATAGTGCCCTTCAAGGAAACCTCATAGATAGTGCCCTTCAAGGAAACCTCATAGATAGTACCCTTCAAGGAAACCTCATAGATAGTACCCTTCAAGGAAATCTCATAGATAGTGACCTTCAAGGCAACCTCATAGATAGTGTGCTTCAAGGAAACCTCATAGATAGTACCCTTCAAGGAAAACTCATAGATAGTGTCCTTCAAGGAAACCTCATAGATAGTGCCCTTCAAGGAGACCTCATAGATAGTGCCCTTCAAGGAAACCTCATAGATAGTTCTCTTCAAGGAAACCTCATAGATAGTGCCATTTAAGGAAACCTCATAGATAGGGCCCTTCAAGATAGCCTCATAGATAGTGCCCTTCAAGAAAACTTCATGGATAGTGCCCTTCAAGGAAACCTCATAGATAGTGCCCTTCAAGAAAACTTCATGGATAGTGCCCTTCAAGGAAACCTCATAGATTGTGCCCTTCATGGAAACCTCATAGATAGTGCCCTTCAAGGACTTTGGAAAGTCAATATTGAGGCAGAGATAAATGAGAAGTAAGTGTAATAGTAATTACATAGTACCAAAAACATTGTAGTGCCCATAGTGCCATACGGCACAGAAGAAGGATCATGGTGCAGAAGGAGTGGGCTTCTTCTGCACCAGGATCCTTCTCCTTTGCCATTTGGCACTATGGGCACTACAATGATTTTGGTACTATGGAGATCACTGTTTGGGGAAGCTTGCACTATGCTATGAGCATTTACATAATTGTTATGATGTTGTGACCAAGGGAGGTCTAGATGGCATGGAACGTCACACTCATGGGCAGCTGTACTCATCACATGTATCCGTATCCAATTTGGGTTGGGGGTCATTTCACGTTCCAGCTCAGGGGGCCGATATTCCAAAAACATCTGTGCGTCATTGGCAGCGTGGGCATTGAGGTAACGTCTTGCACTCATGAATCACTTGTTAACTTCATCAGATTCACGTGAGAGTCAATGAATGGGTCTATCCGATTGTACAGCCAACTGCAATGCCTGAATTATAGCACAAAGTCATATAAATAGCCAAAGCGTCAGCCATGAAAAGATTGGGTTTTTGTATAGCTACTTCATGGAATATGTCAAATAAAAAAATGAATTATGGGGCGATGCCCATGTGGTGATGATTACGTATTGAGCAACTTATTGCATCACATAGTCACATATCCTATTTATCATGATGGAAAATTTTGTTTTTCATCGCAATAGTAAAAGTGTGTAAAACAGTGAAGTTAATGTCACGGAGGAAATGTAAGTAGTCACATAGAAAATGATAAGTAGCAGAATGTGCCTTTCCTGTACTTCAAAAACAAGTATGCAACAATAGTTTTTGTAACTTACAGGCAGAGTTTGTGATACTTAAAGTGGTACTCCGGATTTTAATTATTTCTTTTTTAAATCCTGCCCAGGCTGCCAATGCAAAAAACAAAACCTGGTCCCACCCCAAACACCATCACCCCCCCCCCCTACTGCTGCCGCTCTCCCGAGCCTATGGTATTGCTGCCCTGTTCTCTGGTGTGGTCCTTATCTTGGTGTTGGAGGTCGACTCGTCAGACTGCAGCTCAGATAATCGCTGGCCACAGCGATGTCCCACCTCAGCCAGTGATTGGCTGAGTGGCAGTGTGACGTATGTCACACTGCCACTCAGCCAATCACTGGCCGAGGCGGGACATCGCTGCGGCCGGTGATTAGCTGAGCTTCAGTCTGATGAGTCGATTCCTGGCAACTGGGAAAAGGACC
The DNA here is from genome assembly GCF_029499605.1 of Hyla sarda. Taxonomy (NCBI): domain Eukaryota; kingdom Metazoa; phylum Chordata; class Amphibia; order Anura; family Hylidae; genus Hyla; species Hyla sarda. The sequence continues at coordinate 93,700,375 of NC_079199.1, forward strand.
GCACCAGAGGATAGGGCAGCATTACCGGAGGCATCAGGGAAGTGGTAGCAGGATATAAGGTCGGCATATGAGGATAGAATTTGAGGACAGGATATAAGATTGAAATATGAAGACTTGGTATGAGGTTGAGATATGAGGATAGGATATGAGGTTGGAATATGAGGACGATGTATGAAGTTGGGGTATGAGAATGGGTTATAAGGTCGGGATGTGAGATTGAAATATGAGGACAAGTTATGAAGTTAAGATTTGAGGATGGGATATGAGGACTATATATGAGGTTGCGATATGTGGTTGGGAGATGAAGACGGGATATGTGATAGAGATATGAGGTCTCGATAAGCGGTTGGGATATGAGGATGGGATATGAAATCGGGATATGCGGTAGAGATATGAGGTCTCGATGAGCGGTCAGGATATGGGGAATATGGTGGTCAGGATATGGGGAATATGAGGACGATATATGAAGTTGGGGTATGAGATATGAAGTTGGGGTATGAGAATGGGTTATAAGGTCGGGATGTGAGATTGATATATGAGGACGAGTTATGAAGTTGAGATTTGAGGATGGGAAATGAGGACTAGATATGAGGTTGCGATATGTGGTTGGGAGATGAAGACGGGATATGTGGTAGAGATATGAGGTCTCGATAAGCGGTCAGGATATGAGGACAAGATATAAGGTCAGGATATGAGGATGAAATATGAGGACGAGTTATTCAGTTGGGATTTGAGGATGGGATATAAGGTTGGGATATGAGGACGAGATATGAAGTTACAATATGTGGTTGGGATACAAGGTCGGAATATAAGGAAAGGATATGAGGTCAGAGCATCGTTTTCGCTTCTCCTCTCCCACAAGGTTTTGGTAGGAAGACCGGCCAACCACGGGAACTCTGCTAGTGCTAATACAGTATATCCGTCATTACCCAAGTGTTCCTTTAAGAACTAACAGATTATGTAAATTCATTTCTACTGAACTGGAAGTCTGAAGGGTGGAACCCCTGAAGAAGTAATGTCTACAGTTCCCTCCCAGACGTTGGGCTGGTCTGTATTTATTCCTCCTGTTTGCCTTAGCTCTTGCAAACACTACACTACCAATGCACACATTCCAAATTATACCGACATTTATAAAATAGTTTTTAACACATTGTCCCATTAATCTCCAATTGATAATAATTTATTATACTTTTCAGTGGCTGGATAGTAATGTATTTCCCTTTCGCTGTTTATGTCGTGTTCATTACCCCGGTGCACAGATACGGCTGCAATCTTATCTGCCTGCGGATAATATCTGTCTGATATCTGTCTCACATCAGTGCCGGTTGCGCAGTGACCTATTTAGAAAGGTTGGAAACCTCGCTTTCGTTTTTTGTCTTTGTAGTCGATGCCAAGACTTTTCCAGTGAACTCTCCCAAGGTGCAACAGTGCTCTGTGACTGTGCTGCCAAAGTAAACAGCAGTGATAATAGTCAACCTGGAAAGTGATTTTACGAAATGATGTTCAGATGGTCCAAAAGGGGATGAATTACCAATAAAATAGCCAATACCAACACTATTTTTTAGTTCAGCACAATATTCCAGTATGGTTTTATTACATAGGAAATCTTAAAGGGGTACTCCATTGGCCAGCGTTTGGAACATTTAGTTCAGAGCGCTGTGTGCATGCTGCAGGGGTAGGCCACGCCCCCTCATGCCGTCAGGTCACACCCCCTCAATGCAAGTCTATGGGAGGGAGCGTGGCGGCCGCCATGCTCCCTCCCATAGGCTTGCATTGAGGGGGTGTGACCTGATGTCACGAGGGGGCGTGGCCTACCCCTGCAGCACGCACACAGCGCTCTGAACTAAATGTTCCGAACACTGGCCAGTGGAGTACCCCCTAACTCGGAAATAGCTGACGTTCCTTTGACGTCTTTGATGCCATTTAAAAGACATAAAGAAGCCCTATTTCACAAGAAAACTTTAAAGGGGTATTCCAGGATTTTTTTTTTTTATTCAACTATGCTACATAGGCTGTAAAGTTAGTGTAGTTCATGATATAGTGTCTGTACTTGTGTTTGATAGTGGGTCTCGCAATTCTTCTTTGATTTTTGGCGCAAGTTTTTTTTTTTTAGCAGCATACAATATGAGTGTCCTCTCAGGTTTTCCCAGGTTGCAGTGTGGCCCAAGACATTACATCACTAGTCAGGTGTTCAGAGGGAGCCTGTCTGCGCTTCAATGGGTGGGAAGGAGATTTTTCTGCAGTGAATTGTAGGTTTGCAATAGTGTGAGGCCCCCTGGTTAGAAAACACTGGTCTATTGCATTGAAGGGATCACAGGTGTGTTTCAATGGGTGGGATGGCTGATGTGTGGGAGTAAAAAAAAATGACCTCACTCTTACAAACAAGGAATCATGGGACATGAACTCTCCCAAGGTGCAACAGTGCTCTGTGACTGTGCTGCCAAAGTAAACAGCAGTGATAATAGTCAACCTGGAAAGGGATTTTATGAAATGATGTTCAGATGGACCAAAAGGGGATGAATTACCAATAAAATAGCCATGATCAATACCAACACTATTTTTTAGTTCAGCACAACATTCCAGTATGGTTTTATTAGATAGGAAATCTTAAAGGGGTACTCCATTGGCCAGCATTCGGAACATTTAGTTCCGAGTGCTGTGTGTGCGCTGTGGTGGTCGGCCACGCCCCCTTGTGCCGTCAGGTCACACCCCCTCAATGCAAGTCTATGGGAGGGAGCGTGGCGGCCGACACGCTCCCTCCCATAGACTTACATTGAGGGGGTGTGATCTGATTACACAAGGGGGCGTGGTCAACCTCTGCAGTGCGCACACAGCGCTCGGAACGAAATGTTCCGAACACTGGCCAATGGAGTACCCCCTCAATTCCTACTCGGAAATAGCTGACGTTCCTTTGACGTCTTGATGTCATTTAAAAGACATAAAGAAGCCCTATTCCACAAGAAAACTTTATAGGGGTATTCCAGGAATTTTTTTTATTATTCAACTATGCTACATAGGCTGTAAAGTTAGTGTCGTTCATAATATAGTGTCTGTACTTGTGATTGATAGAGGGTCTTGCAATTCTTCTGTGATTTTTGGCGCAAGGTTTATTTTTAGCAGCATACAAAATGAGTGTCCTCTCAGGTTTTCCCAGGTTGCAGTGTGGCCCAAGACATTACATCACTAGTCAGGTGTTCAGAGGGAGCCTGTCTGCGCTTCAATGGGTGGGAAGGAGATTTTTCTGCAGTGAATAGTAGGTTTGCAATAGTGTGAGGCCCCCTGGTTAGAAAACACTGGTCTATTGCAATGAAGGGACCACAGGTGTGTTTCAATGGGTGGGATGGCTGATGTGTGGGAGGAAAAAAATGACCTCACTCTTACAAACAAGGAATCATGGGACATGTAGTTTGAGGGAGGAAACGCCAATAGGAAATAGCCAGTTCACAAAAAGAGAGCCTCAGTGTTATGGTTGACCAGAACATAAGATCCTTCCTAAACATGTCCATTACTGTTTGGCAAGTACGTTCTAAAATCACTGTATGGTGGATAACCCCTTTAAAGGGGTACACAGGAGAAATTTTTTTTTTCAAATCAACTGGTGCCAGAAAGTTAAACAGATTTGTAAATTACTTCTATATAAAAATCTTAATCCCTCCAGTAATTATCAGCTGCTGTATACTACAGAGGAAGTTGTGTAGATCTTTCCAGTCTGGCCAAAGTGCTCTCTGCTGCCACCTCTGTCCATGTCAGGAACTGTCAAGAGCAGGAGAGGTTTGCTTTGGGGATTTTCTCCTACTTTTGATCTTTCCTGACATGAACTAAAGTGGCAGCAGAGAAAGAAAGACAGGAAAGAACAACTCAACTTTCTCTGTAGTATACAGCAGCTAATAAGTACTGGAAGGATGAAGATTTTTATATAGAATTATTTGTTAATTTTATAGAGAAGTATTTTTCTCCAGAATACCCCTTTAGGTTTTCAAGTGCCCTGGATGCGATTTCCAAGAGCAGATTCCGCAGAAATAACTAACATGTCAATTCTTTTTGCGGAGCCCGGAATCAGAATTTCAATGGCAGATGTTTTTGCCACAGAAATTCTTCCATGTACAAAAACAATGGGGGTCTGCTGCAACAGAATTTCCCAGCTGAATTTTTCTGCCGGATACCGCTCGGAAATTCTGCCATATGAATGGGGCCTAAATAACAACCCCTGGTTGGGATTTTGTCCACTTTAGTAACTCCTTAAATTCTAAGAGCCCTTTTCTATACACAGAGGGCTTGTTTTTTGCAGGGCCAATTGTAATTTTTACGAGAGTCCATCAAGTTCAACCTATGTCTCTATTGTGTCCCAACTGTGTTTATCCAGAGGAAGGCGAAAGAACCCTAATGAGGCTGATGCCAATTGCCCCAATTACGGAAAAAAAAATTCCTATCCGAATAAATCCCTGGATCAACATCCTATCCCCATAAATCTAGTCTCCATAACCTGTAATATTATTTTTTTCCAGAAAAACATCCAGGCCCTCCTTGAACGTGTTTATTGAGTCAGACAACACAACATTATGTGGCATAGAGTTGGCATAGAGTTGCATAGTCTCACTGCTCTTACAGTAAAGAATCCTCATCTGTGATGATGGTGAAACCTTTTTTTTCTCTAGACCACTGTTTTCCTTTCTAGGCGCCTTCAGCTGTTGCAAAACTACGACTTCCAGCAAGCCCGGACAGCCAACGGCTGTCCGGGCTTGCTGGAAGTTGTAGTTTTACAGCAGCCGGATGCAACGTGGTTGGGAAACACCGCTCTGACTGTAGAAAGGGCCTCTTCTTGATTCATCCTCAACGCGCGCAACACTTCAAGGGACTTGCTATGGGCAAAGTTGTAACTTGTAAATTGCAAAATCTATAACTATTTATACTACTAGCGTCTTCTTATGGCGTACAGGTGTCTTAGGGCAGGGCTGAAGTCCTGCAGGAACGCATGGGAACGGAGTTCCTGCACTTTTTCCACAGCAGGAACACTGTTCCCCTTAGCAGGAATCCTGCAGGACTAGGCCATGAGTGGAAATTTTGGGTGAGTTCCCACACTTTCTTTTTTTCAGGACTCCACCCCTGCTTAGAGCCCTCTCGGTCCAGTCACATGACACCGATGCGACTGCTACCTTTACACCCCCTATAGTTCCCTCTCCTTTATTGGCCAGTCACAAACCGTCTGCCAAACCCTGCTTTGGTGAGTGACCCTTTATGGGATTCTTCATAACCTTCTTTGCCTTATGGCTTGTAGTTAAAAGGGGTCTTAAAGGGGTACTCCACTGGAAAAAAAATTTTTTTTGTTAATTAAAATAGTTTCCATCTGGCAAACACTTTAATGGTTATTTATTTTTATTTACTTCTTTTTTGGTGCCAGAAAGTTAAACAGATTAGTAAATTACTTCTATTAAAAAATCTTAATCCTTCCAGTACTTAACAGCTACTGTATACTACAGAGGAAGTTCTTTTCTTTTTGAATTCCTTTTCTGTCTGACCACAGTGCTCTCTGCTGACACCTCTGTCCATGTCAGGAACTGTCCAGAGCAGAAGAGGTTTGCTATGGGGATTTGCTCCTAATCTGGACAGTTCCTGACATGGACAGAGGTGTCAGCAGAGAGCACTGTGGTCAGACAGAAAAGAAAATTCAAAAATAAAAGAACTTCCTATGGAGCTTACAGCAGCTGATAAGTACTGGAACGATTAAGATTTTTAAATAGAAGTAATTTACAAATCTGTTTAACTTTCTGGCACCAGTTGATAAAAAAATAAATAAATAAATAAATAAACACCTTTAAAGGGGTACTCCGTTGGAAAACTTTTTTTTTTTAATCAACTGGTGCCAGAAAGTTAAACAGATTTGTAAATTACTTCTATTAAAAAAATCTTAATCCTTCCAGTACTTTTTAGTAGCTGTATACTACAGAGGAAATTATTTTCTTTTTTTGGAACACAGTGCTCTCTGCTGACACCTCTGTCCATTTTAGGAACTGTCCAGAGCAGCATATGTTTTCTATGGGGGATTTTCTCCTCCTCTGGACAGTTCCTAAAATGGACAGAGATGTCAGCAGAGAGCACTGTGCTCGTGATGTCAGCAGAGAGCTCTGTGTTCCAAAAAGAAAAGAATTTCCTCTGTAGTATTCAGCAGCTAATAAGTACTGGAAGGATTAAGATTTTTTAATAGAAGTAATTTACAAATCTGTTTAACTTTCTTGCATTAGTTGATAAAAAAAAAAAAAACTTTTCCACCAGAGTACCCCTTTAAAGTGTTTGCCAAATGGAAACTATTTTAAAAAGCACTTTTTTTACAATTATATTTTAGAAAATGTATATTTTGGTGCCTTATTAAGCCTAAACAGGGCCAAAAAAAATAAAAATCTAACTGCTCAATTTCCTCAATTACAAGCGCGACCTTGTTATTGATGGTGGTCTTGTAAAAAAGCCATAATAAAAAGAGGCCTCACACAATAATGCTGGAAAATGACTAAATTGGTAGAAAAATAGTCATAAAACCTGCTAAATAAAAGAAATTGTTGAGACATTAATATGTAGTAAAGCAGCTGACTCAATAAAGGAGTCCAAGGGCTAAAAGTCTGACAGATTTATATATATATATTTCCATAACTTATAATTTCTTAACTCGTTTTCAAAAACCTATTATTTGCTCTGGCTCAGAGGAAGCCCCATTATTCTTCATTACAATTTACAGGCTGTTCCTGGACGATTTCCTTCCAGCCTTTTATCCTTTACACTGTTTGTTTCCAAAATGATCTATTTTAAAGGGGTTATCCAGGAAAAAACATTTTATATATATATATATATATATATATATATATATATATATATATCAACTGGCTCCAGAAAGTTAAACAGATTTGTAAATTACTTCTATTAAAAAATCTTAATCCTTCCAGTACTTATGAGCTTCTGAAGTTAAGGTTGTTCTTTTCTGTCTAAGAGTTCTAAGAGTTCTCTGATGACACGTGTCTCGGGAAACGTGCCAAGCCAGAACTCTCTCTCCAGAAGGAAAGAGCACCCATCTGCAGACAGCTGTTTCGGGGTACTTGCCCCTCGTCAGTACAGAACAGGGTAATCTGGCTTGGCTGAGATGAGGAGGGGCCTTAGACCAACTAAACGGGATGAGTATTTAAGTCAGGGAGAGTTAAGTGCTTAGTGGCCCTTGAAAGCTTCGTCACACCAGGAGTGGTGAACTCTCCCTGAGTTAAATACTCATCCCGTTTATATATATATATATATATATATATATATATATATATATATTATTTTTTTTTTTTTTGCTAAAATGTTGCAACCTTGAAACTGGAGCTACCATAACTCCCCAGACTTCAAGAAAATATTTATGCATCATCGATAAATCACAGCTGAGATTCATCAGGTAAGAGATACAGTAATGGCGCTGACACCCGGCAGCATCGGCGCGGTGATCATGTGATCAGCCTTCTTGCCATTGGTTGTAATCTAGTACGTTTATGGCACTCACATAGCAGTAGAGGAATAGAAATACCGTATTTTTCGCCGTATAAGACGCACTTTTTCTTCCCCAAAACTGGGGGGAAAAAAGTCGGTGCGTCTTATACGGCGAATACACCCCTATCGCGGCGGTCCCTGCGGCCATCAACGGCCGGGACCTGCGGCTAATACAGGACATCACCGATCGCGGTGATGCCCTGTATTAACCCTTCAGACGCGGCGATCAAAGCTGACCGCCGCGTCTGAAGGGAAAGTGACACTTACCCGGCTGCTCAGTCGGGCTGTTCGGGACCGCCGCGATTTCACCGCCGCGGTCCCGAACAGCCCGACTGAATAGCCGGGTCAGTGCTTACAGGACACCGGGAGGGACCTTACCTGCCTCCTCGGTGTCTTCTCCGTTCAGGGATCCCCTGTATGGCCGGCGCTCTCCTTCCTCGTCATCACGTACGTGCGTCGGCGTGCGTAACGACGTGATGGCGGCAACGGAGAGCGAGGATACCCGGCCGGCAGCAGAGACGTTCCGGAGCGACGGGGACACGGCGACAGCGATGGAGCGACATCCAGGGCAGCGGTGACGGGTCCGGAGCGGCGGGGACACGTGAGTATTACCTCCTATGCAGTGGTCTTCAATCTGCGGACCTCCAGATGTTGCAAAACTACAACTCCCAGCATGCCCGGACAGCCAACGGCTGTCCGGGCATGCTGGGAGTTGTAGTTTTGCAACATCTGGAAGTCCGTAGGTTGAAGACCACTATTGGGTTCAAAATCTTAATTTTTTTAGATTTTGCACCTATAAATTGGGTGCGTCTTATACGCCGGTGCGTCCTATAGGGCGAAAAATACGGTAGATGGATAGATCTGAGCTCTTACAGTCGCACAGCCATGATTTCTTACAGGATTTTTGCATAAAGACTGCGAACAATTAACAGAATGTAGGAGCTTTCACTAGGACTTTTTGCTTGCACTTCGATCACGTGTATTATAAATCCCAGTCTGTGGATTCCCGGGTAATATCTTTGAAGCATTGTGCTATTTCTGCCATAAATACCTCGATAAATGGGCTAAAAGACAAAGATAATTACTTCCACAGTGGCCAAGTTAGTCGTCTGTTTTTTTAGAGCTTTTATTATCCATTAAAAGGATCCTCATTTCTGTTTATAGCTCGGATCCTTCCAACATTCCCTTTATCTTATCTAATTCCTTTATTATTTCGTTTACTTTTTGCTGCTCATTAGGACGTTCGTTCTTTTTGGAGTTGTGGATGTTAATAAACAGATGGGGATTTTGGTAATAGACAGGGCTGCGCAGTCAAATATTCGCCAGAAGTAAAATATGGGGCTTGTGTGTGTAGAAGACTCAACACTTTGTCTCGAATCACGTTCAATGTAAAGTCTTATATTCGTTAGTCTTAGGTTTAAAGGGGTACTCCGGTGAAAACTTTTTTTCTTTTAAATCAACTGGTGGCAGAAAGTTAAACATATTCGTAAATTGCTTCTATTAAAAATCTTAATCCTTCCAGTACTTATTAGCTGCTGAATGCTACAGAGGAAATTCCTTTCTTTTTGACATCACGAGCACAGTGCTCTCTGCTGACATCTCTGTCCATTTTAGCAACCGTGCATAGCAGATGTATGCTAAGGGCAGCATGGTGGCTGGGTGGTTAGCACCGCTGCCTTGCAGTGCTGGGGACTTGGGTTCAAATCCCCCTAAGGACAACATTAAATAAGGTGTTGTTATTATTATTATTATAACGTCAGCAGAGAGAACTGTGCTCGTGATGTCATCAGAGAACATTCCAAAAAGAAAATGATTTCCTCTGTAGTATTCAGCAGCTAATAAGTACAGGAAGGATTAAGATTTTTTAATAGAAGTAATTTACAAATATGTGTAACTTTCTGCCACCAGTTGATTTAAAAGAAAAAAAGGTTTTCACCGGAGTACCCCTTTAACAGTTAGTGTAACACTTTGATCATAGCAGTTAGCCAACGTTTCGGCCCTTATGGGCCCTGTTCAAGACACTTTTAGCGGGAGTTAACTGAAAGACACAATGGCACTCCGATGTCTAACATATTGAGGTCCAGAATATGAATTTACTTCAAACAACCTCCTATGGATATTTGGGCACATACCAAGACCAGCAAAAGTAGTGGATGCATGGAATAGCCTTCCTGCAGAAGTGGTAGCTGCAAATACAGTAAAGAAGTTTAAAGGAGATATGTCATACATCCTCTATCTGTGGGGGGGTCCAATCGCTGGGACCCCACACGATCTCCTGCATGGGACCTCTGCTCTCCCCGGCAAGAGGTATAAGGAGGGGGCATGTCGGCTGCTGCTTCATACGGGTGTCGTGACTCTTCGTTTCCAGAGAGAGCAGAGGGCCCATGCATGAGATAGTGGTGGGTCCCAGCGTTCTGCCCCGGGATCTAAAACTTATCTAAGGGAATACGTTTTTATTGGTGATACTTCTCCTTTAAGCATGCATGGGATCGGCATAAGGTTATCCTTAATATAAGATAGAGATAGGCTTAAGGCTGTCCTTCATATAAGATAGGGATAGGCATAAGGCTATTCTTCATATAAGATAGGGACAGGCATAAGGCTATTCTTCATATAAGATAGGGACAGGCATAAGGCTATCCTTCATATAAGATAGGGATAGGCATAAGGCTATCCTTCATATAAGATAGAGATAGGCATAAGGTTATCCTTCATATAAGATAGGGATAGGCATAAGGTTATCCTTCATATAAGATAGGGATTGTCACGATGCCGGCTGGCAGGTAGTGGATCCCCTGTGCCAGAGAGGGATGGCGAGGACCGCGCTAGTGGACCGGTTCTAAGCCACTACAGGTTTTCACCAGAGCCCGCCGCAAAGCGGGATGGTCTTGCTGCGGCGGTAGTGACCAGGTCGTATCCACTAGCAACGGCTTACCTCTCTGGCTGCTGAAGATGCTGAAGATAGGCGCGGTACAATGGAGTAGGCAGAAGCAAGGTCGGACGTAGCAGAAGGTCGGGGGCAGGCGGCAAGGATCGTAGTCAGGGGCAACGGCAGGAGGTCAGGAACACGGACTAGGAACAGACTAGGGAACGCTTTCACTAGGCACTAAGGCAACAAGATCCGGCCAGGGAGTGCAAGGGAGGAGACTAGATATAGGGAAGTGCACAGGAGGGAGCCAATTAAGCTAATTGGGAAGATTGGGCCAGGCACCATCATTGGTGCACTGGCCCTTTAAATCGCAGAGACCCGGCGCGCGCGCGCCCTAGGGAGCGGGGCCGCGCGCGCCGGGACAGGACCGAGGGAGAGCGAGTCAGGTACGGGGACCGGGGTGCGCATCGCGAGCGGGCGCTACCCGCATCGCGAATCGCACCCCGGCTGAAGGCGGGACCGCAGCGCACCCGGTCAGTGGATCTGACCGGGGCGCTGCAACAACGAAGATGAGGCGAGCGCTCCGGGGAGGAACGGGGACCCGGAGCGCTCGGCGTAACAGTACCCCCCCCCTTGGGTCTCCCCCTCTTCTTGGGGCCAAAGAACCTGAGAAAGAAAAACTCAATTTTTTCGTGATGAGGTCCGATGCAAATTAGGAGGGGTTCTGTGTGGAAACGAACGAGACAGTCCAATCTTTTATTGTAAAAACAATAGATGTAGAGGGGTCTGGCGAGACTGGTCACAGGAACGTAGAACCTGTTGATGAGAGAGGCCAAAAAAAATTTTCCTGCAGATCCGGAATCCAAGAAGGCCACTGTAGAGAAGGAGAAGGCAGAGGCAGACATCCGCACAGGCACAGTAAGACGTGGAGAAGCAGAGTAGACATCAAGGACTGTCTCACCTTTGTGCGGAGTCAGCGTACGTCTTTCCTGGCGGGGAGGACGGATAGGACAATCTCTTAGGAAGTGTTCGGTACTAGCACAGTACAGGCAGAGGTTCTCCATACGGCATCGTGTCCTCTCTTGAGGTGTCAAGCGAGACCGGTCAACTTGCATAGCCTCCGCGGCGGGAAGCACAGGAACAGATTGCAGAGGACCAGAGGAGAGAGGAGCCGGGGAGAAAAAACGCTTCGTGCGAACAAAGTCCATATCCAGGCGAAGCTCCAGACGCCATCCGGAAGAACGCATGTCAATGCGAGTGGCAAGATGAATGAGTTCATGTAGGTCAGCAGGAGTCTCTCGTGCGGCCAGAACATCTTTAATGTTGCTGGATAGGCCTTTTTTAAAGGTCGCGCAGAGAACCTCACTATTCCAGGACAACTCGTAAGCAAGAGCACGGAACTGAATGGCGTACTCGCCAACGGAAGAAACACCCTGGGCCAGGTTCAGCAGGGCAATCTCGGCTGAAGAAGCTCGGGCAGGTTCCTCAAAGACACTTCGAATTTCCGAGAAGAAGGAGTGTACAGAGGCAGTGACGGGGTCATTGCGGTCCCAGAGCGGTGCGGCCCATGACAGGGCTTTTCCAGACAGAAGGCTGACTACGAAAGCCACCATAGACCTCTCAGTAGGAAACTGGTCCGACATCATCTCCAAGTGCTGGGAACATTGCGAAAGAAAGCCACGGCAATACTTAGAGTCCCCATCAAATTTGTCCGGCAAGGACAGGCAGAGGCTAGGAGTGGCCACTCGCTGCGGAGGAGGTGCAGGAGCTGGCGGAGGAGAAGATTGCTGGAGAAGTTGCGACTGAAGTTGGTGCGAAATGGTGGACATTTCCGACAGCTGACGGGTTAGAAGGGCGATCAGTCGGGCTTGCTGGGCGGCCACCGTGGTGAGGTCAGCGACCACTGACAGAGGAACTTCAGCGGGATCCATGGCCGGATCTACTGTCACGATGCCGGCTGGCAGGTAGTGGATCCCCTGTGCCAGAGAGGGATGGCGAGGACCGCGCTAGTGGACCGGTTCTAAGCCACTACAGGTTTTCACCAGAGCCCGCCGCAAAGCGGGATGGTCTTGCTGCGGCGGTAGTGACCAGGTCGTATCCACTAGCAACGGCTTACCTCTCTGGCTGCTGAAGATGCTGAAGATAGGCGCGGTACAATGGAGTAGGCAGAAGCAAGGTCGGACGTAGCAGAAGGTCGGGGGCAGGCGGCAAGGATCGTAGTCAGGGGCAACGGCAGGAGGTCAGGAACACGGACTAGGAACAGACTAGGGAACGCTTTCACTAGGCACTAAGGCAACAAGATCCGGCCAGGGAGTGCAAGGGAGGAGACTAGATATAGGGAAGTGCACAGGAGGGAGCCAATTAAGCTAATTGGGAAGATTGGGCCAGGCACCATCATTGGTGCACTGGCCCTTTAAATCGCAGAGACCCGGCGCGCGCGCGCCCTAGGGAGCGGGGCCGCGCGCGCCGGGACAGGACCGAGGGAGAGCGAGTCAGGTACGGGGACCGGGGTGCGCATCGCGAGCGGGCGCTACCCGCATCGCGAATCGCACCCCGGCTGAAGGCGGGACCGCAGCGCACCCGGTCAGTGGATCTGACCGGGGCGCTGCAACAACGAAGATGAGGCGAGCGCTCCGGGGAGGAACGGGGACCCGGAGCGCTCGGCGTAACAGGGATAGGCATAAGGATATCCTTCATATAAGATAGCCTTATGCCACCATATAAGATAGAGATAGGCATAAGGCTATCCTTCATATTAGATAGAGATAGGCATAAGGCTATCCTTCATATTAGATAGAGATAGGCATAAGGCCATCCTTCATTCAAGATAGGGCTCGGGACTATTCATAGTATTCAGAATATTGGGCAGACTAGATGGGCCAAATGGTTCTTATCTACCAACTTAGGCTGGGTTCACACTACGTTTTGTCCCATACGGGAGCGCATACGGCAGGGGGGAGCTAAAAGCTCGCGCTCCCGTATGTCACCGTATGCGCTCCTGTATGTCATTCATTTCAATGAGCCGACCGGAGTGAAACGTTCGGTCCGGTCGGCTCATTTTTGCGCCGTATGCGCTTTCACAACCGGACCTAAAACAGTTGAGCCGACCGGACCGAACGTTTCACTCTGGTCGGCTCATTGAAATGAATGACATACGGGAGCGCATACGGTGACATACGGGAGCGCGAGCTTTTAACTCCCCCCTGCCGTATGCGCTCCCGTATGGGACAAAACGTAGTGTGAACCCAGCCTTATTCTATGTTTCTATGGCCAAGTGGATAACAGTGAAATAGAAACTTTAATTTAACATGTACAACATGTTTCTGGGCCACTCCGGCCCCTTCCTTAGGAAACTCGGCTATAAATTTAGATCCAGGGCATTTATTCTTTTTTCGAGTTACGGTTGTTAAAAAAACAGATGAAGATTTTGGTATTGGACAGTGTTGTGCAGTCAAATATTCATTGAAATTAAAATATGGGGCTTGTAAGTCTAGAAGACTTTACATGGAACATGTCCCAGGGGCCAGAGGCATAACTTCTGGTTCACAGCACAAAAGCTTCTACAGGACTTCATAATCATTAGGTCTATGTATATTACTGTCACAGCATGTGCTCCGGTCCCCTTCCCCTGCCTCGGGATCCCGGCGTCCCCCGGTCAGACGCACTGACCGGGAGCACGGGTTCCCTTGTGTCGGGGACGCAGCTGCAGTGACGGCTGGTCCCCGTTCACGCGCCGCGTCCCTATTGTACTTCCCTGGCTCCTCGCTCCCTGCGCCGTCCATCTCTGTCTCTCGGCGCGCGCGGCCCCGCCCTCTAGGGCGCGGGCGCGCCACCTTCAGTAAATTTAAAGGGCCAGCGCGCCATTAATTGGTGCACTGGTTCCTTATCTCTGGTCACCTCCATATAAATATAACCTGCCCCTTCCTGCCTTTGCCGGATCTTTGTGCCCCAGTGCCTTTGAGAAAGCGTTACATAATGTGTATATTGCCTTGCCTCTTGCTGAACCCGTTGCTACCGTCCACTCGCCTATGAACCTTGCTGCCTGCCCTGACCTCTGCTACGTCCGACTACGCTCCTGCCCGCTCCCTGTGTACTACGCCATATCAGCTGCCAGAGAGGTCGAGTTGCTACTGGAGTATACGACCTGGTGGTTACCGCCGCAGCAAGTCCATCCCGCCTTGCGGCGGGTTCTGGTGAAAACCAGTAACCACTTAGAACCGGTCCTCTGGTACAACCCGCGTCATCGCCTCTCTGGTCCAGAGGATCCACTACCAGTCCTGCCGGTTCGTGACAATTGGTATCTTCTCATGTCACAAAGAGGCCTCTAAGCCCCATAAGCCCCATCAACCACCAGAACTCAGATGCAGCTTATACCTCTACAACCGATAGCGACATTCCTGCTAGGGCCTGACCTATTGAGAAAACATGGTAGCCATATGCTAAAAGAAAGATGGCTGTGGAGGTGCACAGCTTTTTCTATTAAAGCTCATGTAAACCCACGCACATGCATGGCATTTCCCTATTCAGTCAACAACTTGATGCGTCCATCTCACCTAGAAAACAGGGATCAGGGACCCACATTCTCCTGACATGTAGGGCTGCCAGAGATGGACCCACACTAATGTTATGGACATGCTGTAAATGCCTTGGGGGATGATAATACCATAAATCTCACTACAACAAGGTAGAGCTGTGCCTCAAAGGAACGGGTCAATTAAACGTCAATATACGGGAGAGACACACCTGCATTAAAACGTAACTTTTAATTCTTTCAAATATAATGTATGAGTACCCCATAGACATCAAAGAACGGCCAGTAAGGCCAAAAACTAGCCAGACTACAAATAACCAGGGTAGCACCAAGACAGAAACAAAGGACATAACAGCTAATTAGATGATGTTGTTAGTATACCAGTGCTCAGATAGAAAAAAACACATTGGTTCTTACCAATTTGGGGTGCTATGTTGCGTTACAGATCAACCAAGGTGCACATCCCAAATAGAAATCCAGCAAAGAAATGAGGTACAAAATCCTTAGGTGTACAGTAGTGTGGGTTAGAACCTATT
Organism: Hyla sarda; assembly: GCF_029499605.1. Taxonomy (NCBI): domain Eukaryota; kingdom Metazoa; phylum Chordata; class Amphibia; order Anura; family Hylidae; genus Hyla; species Hyla sarda. The sequence continues at coordinate 93,715,817 of NC_079199.1, forward strand.
CGCACAGGGAACCATCGGAGCACTCGCCCTAATAAAGGCGACCCCTGCCCCAATCTACCCTTTCAAAAAAACACCCTAAATGTGATATACACCTACGCGTTTCAAGTTGCATGGGCAACAATCATCAGGGGGATGTGAAATAAGGTGTGGAAAATAAATACATACAGTGAGGGTAAGAAAGGAAATAATGTAACTCACAGTATTAGAGAATTGTACCATCAACCCAGAGCCCTATATGAGCAGAAACAGAGCTAGCCATATGCTGCATCCGGACACATATTGCCAGCACCTCTAGTTTGGACCACTGTCCTTTTGTTTCCAGACAGCCTGGGTGGGACGTCCGGGAGCTCTGTTTCTGCTCATATAGGGCTCTGTGAGTTACTGTGAGTTACGTTATTTCCTTTCTTACCCTCACTGTATGTATTTATTTTCCACACCTTATTTCACATCCCCCTGATGATTGTTGCCCATGCAACTTGAAACGCGTAGGTGTATATCACATTTAGGGTGTTCTAGGGTGTTTTTTGAAAGGGTAGATTGGGGCTGGGGTCGCCCTTATTAGGGCGAGTGCTCTGCTGGTTCCCTGTGCGAGTAGTTTCTAGCCCACACTACTCTACACGTAGGTATTTCCAGGGATTTTTGTCCTCCTTGCCCTCAGTTTGTATCCCTTAATTTTTCGCTGGATTTCTCTGTGGATGTGCACCTGTAACGCGACATAGCACCCCACATAGGTAAGAACCGATGTGTTTTTTTCTATCTCAGCACTGGTTTACTTACAGCATCATCTAATTAGCTGTTACATCCTTTGTTTCGGTCTTGGTACTAACTGGTTATTTTTAGGCTGGCTAGTTTTTGGCCTTACTGACCGTTCTTTGATGTGGGGTACTCATACATTTTATTTGCAAGTATTGTTTTAATGTTAAGTTTTAAGGCAGGTGTGTCTCCCCTGTATATTGATGATAATATTACCCTAACACAACAGTAAAGATATCTCAAACTTAGGGACAAACCAAAATGATCCAGTGTCTATCGGGTCCTAAGTGACCATTTTTTATTATTGATCTTAAAAATAGTGGCCTTCAGCCTCTCTGTTTCAATATGAGTTGGATTTAATTCCTATTTTCAAAACATAAAATCTTTAAAACAAATCAGTTTTTCTCTCCTTTGGCCCTTATTCATGGTACCGACTTCTGGAGTAAGGGCCAAAAGAGCCTGAAACACGCCGTTATTAACTGTCTTGTATTATATGTGCTGTTTTTATGTCCTTAGTAAAAATAAAAATGTATCCTCATGGGTGAAGTGCTGGAGTTTTCTTCCTTGACTGCTGATCTTTGTGTGTAGCCTGCACCTAAAAATAAACCTCGCAACCCCTGATAAAGCCAAATGTGGGCGAAACGTCGGGGAGGTTGTTTGATGTTTTAAAGTCAGTGTTTAATCTGCCACCTAAAACAAATACTAGAAAGTTGTACCACTAAACTCCTTGAGTGTATAAGGTACCCTGGTGAAAGGACCTTAAAGGGGTACTCTGCCCTTAGACATCTTATCCGCTATACAAAGGATAGGGGATAAGATGTCTGATCAGGGGGATCCCACTGCTGGGACCCACAATGATCTCTGCTGCGGCAACCCAGTCTTCTGGTGCACAGAACGATCTTTGCTCAGTGCTGGATGACTAGTGATGCGGTGCCGGAGGTTCGTGATGTCATGGCCACACACCCTCGTGACATCAAGCCCTCCCTCTCAAAGCAAGACTTCCATTAAGGGGGCATGGCGTGATGTCACAAGGGGCATGGCCGTGGCATCCCTCTAAATAAATGCTGAGTGCTGCAGGCAGATCGCGGGTGGGGGGCTCCCAGCAGTGAGGTAGGGGATAGGGGATAAGATGTCTAGGGGCAGAGTACCCCTTTAATGCCAGTTGGCAAAAGGGACTTGTGGATTAATAAAAATAAAAAAGACAGGGTGCTAGATGGTGTGAGAGACCACTAGGCACACTGTGTGGAGAATAAAACCAGAGAGATTTGGTGCCACAGACCCAATGAGTTGTGCATAGTAGGGGTTACCCAATAACTTTAGTGAAGAGATAGTACCTTGAAAGATAGGTAGGCAGTCGAGTGGCACTGGGCTTTTAACCTTGTGTATACTGAGTTCATAGGAGGATTGTTTTCCCCATTTGAAAGGAAGTTAAGAACTTTTTTTTAGAGGGTCCCTAGATGTACATTTATGCCCGCAAGGGGGTCATCCCTCAAAGGGCTGTTGGGAATTGAATAATGCACTGGGACTCATCAGGAAGTTTTGTTGTTCCTGGTGGATGAATCTAAATGTTGGTCTAGTATGGTGACCTAAAACTAACCAGACAACATTAATTTGAAATTCGGTAGTCAACGCTTCTGCCAAATGTTAATGTCTTTGCAATGGGCTTCGGGTTGTGGCAGCCTGACGTCTCTGGTGTTGTTTATCTCCAATTAATTGATGAAGAATCTTCTAGCGGACATTTATTCTTTCTAGAACATGGTTTATCCTCTTGTCCAGCAAAAATTGACGGTGGAGTCTTCCCAAACCCAAAGACAGAGAGGCCAACCGTCCAATTTTTTGTTTCATTTTTGCAGAGGTTTCTCAGAAGCCTAAGTGTGACGTTCAACTATATATATTGGTGCACGGCCCTTCCCTAATGTTTAATCCAGCGTGTATGAATTATGCAGGGCACATCCGCTGTAATATATTCTGTTTGTCTGCCTCCCCTGATTCCAGCTTGTACGTCTTAGAATTCCTTATCGTATTGTAAATCTCTAGTCTGCATTGAGTGATCTTTAACACAGCTTTATTGGCTTTTGACGGAAATGCCAAATAGCAACTTATATATGTAAAATGGTCTCTTTGAGCGTGTTACGTCTCAGCATGTCTGGCAGAGCCGTACCTATTTCCCGGTAGAGTAACCTGCCAAGATACATAAATTCAGTCAATTATCAGTCATGATCTGTTCACTTACTCATGGAGTCTATCGGTTTATACATCTCCTATGCACCAGCCAGATGAGGAACCATCTCCTGAAGTCTCCAGATGCATCATTTGCATTGGTTTTTGTCGATGGGAAGTTGAGATCTTTTTGCCATTATATGATTTATCTTGCTCTTCTTTAGAAACAAGTGGGCGTGAAGGGCGCACACTAGGTTCACATGTGCGAGGGCCAATAGCGGTACTATTGCAACATTACATTACTGGCGAATAATTATTAATTTGAAACCGATTTAATATAATGGCTCATGACAAGAAGTTTTACAAATTTTTTTTGGATGTTTTTGTGAACTCTTGAATTGTTAAATTAAAGAATAAAGAATAGTCAGAAGGCATGAAGCAACAATGCTATCGAGATGAGCAGCTGTTGTGGACTCCTTATGACACCCAAATGGTTTGGCTTTGGGCCACTCTAGAGGGAATTGTCTAGGTAACCTGTCTGGTTTTTACCCTTTAAAGAGTACCTGTCACCAAACTAAACTTTTATTATATTGTTCCTTATGTAATTATAAGACACTTTGCTATTTACTTACTGTAAAATTTCTCAACCTTTATATATTTTTATTGTTATTGAAAAAACTGCCACTAGATGGCTCTGTTCTGTGCCCTGCACAAGTCAAACAGTTAGTTTGGTCTTCTCCCGTTCTGGCCGGAGACCAAACACAGGAAGTGCATGCAGGGCATGGTGAGGCACAGCTCTCGCAGGCCTCAGAGACATTGCACATGCTGGGGAACACCCACTTTCTCCTGCCGGGATCTCACACAATGTGAGTAAGGGGAAAAGTATGATACACAGCTTTTTAAAGCTCAAAAAAATATTTTCAGGGCAGGAGGGGTGTTAGGAGTAGTTAGGGAATATAATCTGAGTTAGTTTAGAAAATATGGTTTGATGACAGGCTCTCTTTAACTCCCCCATACAGAGATCTGGACTTTATGGCAGGGGATTACCCGTTTGCTGCCTTCTGAGTGGTCCTAGTGTAAGCGGCGTCTGGCCCAGCAGATCAGGAGGTACCAGTGTGAGGTATCGAGGGGTCAGACAGCGACAAATCCAGGTTTAACAAGTCTAAGTAGTATTATAGCATTATTAGAGGCAGGAGGGTGGTCATGCCAGATCACTCAGGTTCATGGTTCAAAGTCCAGGTTATACAATAGGGAGACATTGAGATACATAGGGATATGGCAAAGACAGTCGGAAAACTCAGGCAGAGGTCAAGCATAAGATATTGCACACTAACAGGAACATCTTCATCATGAAAATACAAAGGGACCTGTTGCTCAGACACGGTGGATGGGGTGTGGGCCATAGTAAACAGAAATGGACCATATGATGAGATTTGCAATAGTGACATTAAAAACAGCAAAGTTTTTAGGATAATATGGGCTTTCACAGACCATCTCTTCAGTATTTCTGAACCCAAATTTTGTCTTGAAACAGTTATTTTCTTGCCTTAGTCTTCTTCCTAACCTGTTCCCCTTCATGCAATATTACTGTGTCACCTCCATCACCTCCTAACTGGCCCTCAGCTCCCAGCCCCTTTTTGACCTACAGGGCTCTTAAAGGGGTACTCTGCCCCTAGACATCTTATCCCCTATCCAAAGGATAGGGGATAAGATGTCTGATCGCAGAGGTCCCGCTGCCGGGGACCCTCGCGATCTCGGCTACGGCACCCCAGATATCCGGTGCACAGAGAAAACTTTGCTCCATGCGGGATGACTGGCGATGCGGGGCGTAGGCTCGAGACGTCACGGCCCCTCCCATAGACTTGCATGGAGGGGGCGTGGCCGTGGCATCATGAGCCAGGTGCACCGTGATGTCACGAGCCTCCAGTGCTGCACCCCATGCTCTATACGAACTCCGGATGCAGCAGGGAGATCGCGGGGGTCCCCAGCGGCAGGACCCCCGCGATCAGACATCTTATCCCTTATCCTTTGAATAGGGGATAAGATGTCTAGGGGCGGAGTACCCCTTTAACATCAATCACAATGGAACTAAAAGGTGAGGTCAAGCAAGATGATGAGCCAAGCTGTGGCACTTGAGTGGCCAGGTACTGCCTTATTTGTGGTTTTATAAGTTTGGTCACCACCATCACCTCCAGGAAAGGTACCGTTTGCTTTTGTGCCCTAACAGTCATCCAATGGTGTCTACAGCAAATACACCTGACAGATTCCCATTAAGCCCAATAAAAATGCTTGGTCTTTAAGGTGTTAAGGAACTTGTTGTCTGCATCCACCCATCAGCTTCTTAAAGAATGGAATGTTCAGTCTGTGATTTGGTTTTCCAGCAGACTCATCACACGAGCTTCTAACACTTTGTGTATCGGGAAAACCCAAAGATGCCGCCTGTCTCCACACGTTGTGATTGTAAATCATATTTGTGCTTAATATTTTGTAAGGAAGAATGTACTGATGTAGAACTCGCTGCACTGAGATAAGAATTCAGACGGGGGAACATGCTGTAAAAACTGCCCCAATCTAGGGCAAGGCCGGGGGTTATGAATAATATGGCAAGGTCTAAAACTGGCCTGAAACCCCCATCACTAGAAATGAATTCAGCACTGACCTTGGGCTCTACACTACTACAAGAGAGTAACATCATTAAAGGGGTACTCCGCCCATAGCCATCCTATCCCTTATCCACAGGATATAGGATAAGACGTCTGGCCACTGGCACTTCCTGCGATCTCCGGCCCAGCACTCCTGCTTCGGGCGGCCATGGTCGTGATGTCACGCCCCCTCTATTCATGTCTTTCAGAGGGGGCGTGGTGGCTATGGTCACATGGCCACCCCCGCCCCGCCCCGTACATACATGTTATTCCCTATCCTTTGGATAGAGGATAAGATATTTAATTTACTCCAAAAGAACCATCCTATAGGGAACACCCCTATAGGGAAAGTATTACACTAATACCCAATTATAACATAATACACCAAAGAAAATAGGGTATTGAAAGCTCAATGATACAAATATAAAGTCATTATTAGAATTAGCAAATCAGTATAAAACATACATAAAATAAAGCTGGCACAGTACAATAACAATATGGATGACATGACATAGGGAAGGTGGTCACATACATAATAAACATAAAGATAATAAAGAGCTCCCTATCATCTACATATGAGATAAAGTACAAGTGTAAAAAGGATTCAGATAGGGGACATAAATAGTGAACCAGTACCGAAGGATATAGAAACCTTACCCAGGTCAATGCCAGACCCCTACATATGTTTCGCTCCGTCGAGCTTCCTCAGGGGGAGTGGTTACCAACAGGTCAATGCTGACCATTTATATAGGGTCTAAACCAATCACATACACTCTCACATTCATACTCTAAAGCATAAACCAATCCTGGAGGGTCATATAGAATGAAACTGGCGCCAAAATAATCCCCAATACCTGCCTGTTTAAGTATCCATGCGGCGGCGTATCACGCAACACTGAGCGCCCCCGGCTGGAAACACGTAACAGAGGTCACGTGATCGGACGGGCGCGAGGTCCTGTGAGAACACCGCCGCAAGTCCCGGGAAATAACTGTAATATTGATGCACGCGCAGTGAAGTCAACAGGTAAGTCATATCAGCGCATGCGCAAAAGGGCATGCGCATTCGCTGATATGACTTACCTGTTGACTTCACTGCGCGTGCGTCGATATTACAATGTTATTTCCCGGCTGACGTTGACTGACTCATAGTCACGTGACCCCACTCGCAGCCCGGCATCTCGCGATATGAAGCCTGGACTTGCGGCGGTGTTCTCGCGGGACCTCGCGCCCGGCCGATCACGTGACCTCTGTTACGTGTTTCCGGCTGGGGGCGCTCGGTGTTGTGTGATACGCCGCTGCATGGATAATTACACAGGCAGGTATTGGGGGATTATTTTGGCGCCGGTTTCATTCTATATGACCCTCCAGGATTGGTTTATGCTTTAGAGTATGAATGTGAGAGTGTATGTGATTGGTTTAGGCCCTATATAAAGGGCCAGCATTGACCTGTTGGTAACCACTCCCCCTGAGGAAGCTCGACGGAGCGAAACATATGTAGGGGTCTGGCATTGACCTGGGTAAGGTTTCTATATCCTTCGGTACTGGTTCACTATCTGAATCCTTTTTACACTTGTACTTTATCTCATATGTAGATGATAGGGAGCTCTTTATTATCTTTATGTTTATTATGTATGTGACCACCTTCCCTATGTCATGTCATCCATGTTGTTATTGTACTGTGCCAGCTTTATTTTATGTATGCTTTTACTGATTTGCTTATTCTAATAAAGATGTTGCATGACTTTATATTTGTATCATTGAGCTTTCAATACCCTATTTTCTTTGGTGTATAGAGGATAAGATGTCTAGGGGCAGAGTTCCCCTTTAAGGATGAGTCCACAGCCAACTGTTGCCTATTTTAGGTAAGAGAGGGAACCCAATAATGGCAAAACTACAATAAACAGTAATTAAATGGAAAATCAGGAACGAAGCAATCATGGCTACAGTTCATTCCTCCTCAGGTTACATAAGAATAGAAGCTGTGGGGGCCATGACCCATTGTTGCCTGGAAGATGCCAAGTTGAGATAGGAAGATCCATAACCAGGGAGCGGGAAAAAAATTGCGAAGAACAAATAATATATATTATTTATCCCAAACCCAATGATCTAATATATACATAAAAGGTTCTACAACTTTCTTACAGACTTTTGGGAAGATAAATAAAAACTTAGAATACAAATTCTTTGACAGTGTAAAGTAGACATCTACAAATGCCCCTGATGTATCCCAGTGACATCTTTTAGTTGGCTTAGCTTTATGCCAAAAATCTGTGCACAATTTTGGCTCATTTCGATACACCCATACCCGCCCCTTTTAACAGAAACCACACCTGCATTCTAAAAAATACTCCACTGGCCAGCATTCGAAACATTTAGTTCTGAACGCTATGTGTCCACTGCGGGGTCGGCGCCTATGGGCGTGGCCGACTCCTGCAATGTGCACACAGTGTTCGGAACTCAGTGTTCCAAATGCTGGCCAGTGGAGTACCCCTTTAAAGGAGTACTCTGGGGGAAAAAATCATCCCCTGTCCACGATGATTTGCTGAGCGGGCCGTCAACGAAACCGTCTCCGAGGGTGGGGGCCGGAGCATGCCATGGTCGGGTGAGTAGCTGCCCCCCCCCTGTGCAGAAGATCATGGGGGTCCGACTGCCTGTTGATTCTGTGGATAGGGGATGAGTTGTATTTCCCCTGAGTACCCCTTTAAAGGGGTACTCCAGTGAAAAACGTATTTTTTTTTTAAATCAACTGGTGCCAGAAAGTTAAACATATTTGTAAATTACTTATTAGCTGCTGAATACTACAGAGGAAATGGTTTTCTTTTTGAAACACAGAGCTCTCTGCTGACATCACGAGCACAGTGCTCTCTGCTGACATCTCTGTCCATTTTAGGAACTGTCCAGGGTAAAAGGAAATCCACATAGCAAACATATGCTGTTCTGGACAGTTCAAAAAATGGACAGAGATGTCAGCAGAGAGCACTGTGCTCGTGATGTCAGCAGAGAGCACTGTGTTTCAAAAAGAAAATCATTTCCGCTGTAGTATTCAGCAGCTAATAAGTACAAGAAGGATTAAGATTTTTTAATAGAAGTAATTTACAAATCTGTTCAACTTTCTGGCACCAGTTGATTTAAAAAAAAAAAAAAAAAAAAAGAATACCTCTTTAATGAGCAAGGAGAAAAAATGTAAAAAAAAAAAAACACATTGGCCCAGCAATGCAATTTACACAAAAAGTAAAAAATTTTTTTTTAAATAATTTTAACCATAATTTATTATTTAGTTTTAGACACTCCTCCATCAGATTTGGCAAAAGTGGCTCTAAAAATGAAACAACTGGTAAGCTTTAAAGGGATCAGGAGATTCTACCATATATAACTTGTGGCCACGCGGTATAGATGGTAAAATCTTCTTCCTCACCATCCCTGGGAGACATTCCTGCCCACAGGGATAGTGAGGAAATCTCCCCTTCCGGGCCTGAAAGTAGTCCCCTGAAAGGGGAGCTATACTTACCTAGTCCTGTCGCCCCCTCAGTGTGATTGACAGCCCGGGCACAGCTGGCATCATCGCTCAGCTCCGTCTGCTTAGGGAGCAGAGCGGTGACGCAGGCTGTCAATCATGCTGAGGGGGCGTCACCATGGACTAGGTAAGTATAGCTCCTCGCCCAGGGGACTACTTACTTGGTGGCACGGGACATTTTAATAACTAATGTAATAATAGAATCGAGCATGTAGTGGTTTTGTGGTTAGAATGTATAGCCCTATCCCAGTGGTCTCAAACTGTGGCCCTCTAGATGTTGCAAAACTTCAACTCCCAGCATGCCCGGACAGCCAACAGCTAACCGGGCATTCTGGGAATTTAAGTTTTGCGACATCTGGATGGCCACAGTTTGAGACCGCTGTTCTAACCCCAAAATAAAATGTCTAGGTGCCAACACGTGCTTGCATCCACTGTACATCTATGGCATTGTTTATGACTTGGTAAATTCCCAGGGAATGTCTATTACTACCCCTCTGGATATTCATTATACAGTAGGACAATTATGTTGCCTTTTGATCATCCAGGGTGTTCCGGAACATCACTGCTATGTCTAACACTGTAACTAATACTATTAATTTTATACACAGCCACCTATGGTAAATAATATTAGTCAGCTATGTCTTTACTATATTCACCTCCATACAGCCTGACAGCTGTAGGTAAGCTAAAAAAGGCAAATGTATGACCTGTACTATACACAAGGCTAATGGCTACTTCCAGAAATACATTATTATTCTCACTTCTGTCAATTCAAAATAAAAATGTTTGAATCTTTTTAGGTTTTTGTAGTTTCCATCACTATTTCTTTATTCTTTCACTGGCATTTTGTATCCTGTTAGCCTGACCTATTGAGACCTGATCTCTGCTTGTTCCCTGACAATCCTCTTGCCTGCTGATTTTGGACTACGTCACCCTCCTTGTTTGATCCTGGCTTTTCATGACTCTGTCTCTCTCTCTGATTTTGTACTACACTCCCCTCTAGGTTTTGACACCCTGTCTTGTCCCTGGTTAACCTCTTGTTTGCTGATCTGGTTTCTGACGTGTCTTTGTGTTGCTGACCTGGTTATTTACCATACAGTATAGTATTGAGACCCTGCAGCCACTCCCAGCCTCGTGAATAGCAATTTATTACACTGAACCCCCCCCCCCCCCCAAGGAAAGGGAAGGATCAAAGAGGTGCTGGGAATCTTCTCAGTATAAAAGAACTTTATTACCCATCACGCAACACATTTTGCGGAACTTCCGCTTCATCAAGCATATGATATGCCTGATGAAGTGGAAGTTCCGCGAAACACGTTGCATGATGGGCAATAAAGTTCTTTTGTACTGAGAAGATTCCCAGTGTCTCTTTTATCCTGCTTTTTCCTTGGGAGGTTCGGTGTATTTGACTTTATCAGATTACGAAGAATAATCTGAAAAAAAAGAGAAAATATTCACTGAGTGGCAGGTGTGTGGATGGAAATACCTTTTCAATGTCTGAGGTCAAAGGAGAATGGGCAGACTGGTATAAGATGACAGAAAAGCAACAGTAACTTAAATACCAACTTATTATAGCCAATGTCTGCAGAATACCATCTCTGAATGAATGCTCTGATTTTAGAATGTTCTCTGTGGACCCTGGATCGTTAGGAATTTAGCTTTAAGAATCGTATGTGTTATTTATTCAGAACCCCAAAGTTACTACGAAGATCAACATGTTTCTGTTGTGATGATTGAGTTTTCATGGGCTTCAGCAGAAGACCACAACGGAGGCCACTCCTGTCATCTAGGGACAGGAAACTAAGGCTACAATTCACAAAGGTCACTAAAAGTTGACAATGGAAGAAGGAAGAATGTTGCCTGGTCATTCAGATGGAAGGGTCAGAATTTGGTATAAACATGAAGCATGGATCCATCCTGCCTTGTATCAGGTGTTCAGGCTGGTGGTGGTGTAATGGTGGGGGTGGGGGGGGGGGGCATTTTCTTGGCACACTTTGGACCAATTGATCATGGAATAAATACCACAGCCTACCTGAGTATTGTTACTGATCATGTCCATCCCTTTATGACCACAGTGGACCCTTCTTCTCATGATGCTTCCAGCAGGATAATGCCCCATGTCACATGACAACATCTCATACAGGACAATGAGGTCACATGACATCATCTCATACAGGACAATGAGGTCACATGACATCATCTCATACAGGACAATGAGGTCACATGACATCATCTCATACAGGACAATGAGGTCACATGACATCATCTCATACATGACAATGAGGTAACATGACATCATCTCATACAGGACAATGAGGTCACATGACATCATCTCATACAGGACAATGAGGTCACATGACATCATCTCATACAGGACAATGAGGTCACATGACATCATCTCATACAGGACAATGAGGTCACTGGACTCCAATTGTCTCCACAGTCACCATATCTCATCCAATAGATCACAGCTGGGATGTGGTGGAACCGGAGATTCTCCTCATTGATGTGCAGACGACAAATCTATAGCAACAGCGTGATGTCATAATGTCCATATGGAGGAACTGTGTGATGTCATAATGTCCATATGGAGGAACTGTGTGATGTCATCATGTCCATATGGAGGAGCTGTGTGATGTCATAATGTCCATATGGAGGAACTGTGTGATGTCATCATGTCCATATGGAGGAACTGTGTGATGTCATCATGTCCATATGGAGGAACTGTGTGATGTCATAATGTCCATATGGAGGAACTGTGTGATGTCATCATGTCCATATGGAGGAACTGTGTGATGTTATCATGTCCATATGGAGGAACTGTGTGATGTCATCATGTCCATATGGAAGAACTGTGTGATGTCATCGTGTCCGTATGGGGGAACTGTGTGATGTCATCATGTCCATATGGAGGAACTGTGTGATGTCATCATGTCTATATGGAGGAACTGTGTGATGTCATCATGTCCGTATAGAGGAACTGTGTGATGTCATCATGTCCATATGGAGGACCTGTGTGATGTCATCATGTCCATATGGAGTAACTGTGTGATGTCATCATGTCCATATGGAGGATCTGTGTGATGTCATCATGTCCATATGGAGGACCTGTGTGATGTCATGTCCATATGGAGTAACTGTGTGATGTCATCATGTCTAACTGTGTGATGTCATCATGTCCATATGGAGGATCTGTGTGATGTCATCATGTCCATATGGACCAAAATCTCTGAGGAACATTTCCAGCACCTTGTAGAAAGTATTCCACCAAGAATGAAGGCAAAACGGGGTCCAACCCTGTACTCGCAAGGTGTACCTCATAAATTGGACAGTAAGTGTATTGTATACAGTAAATTATAAGCAGCTGGTTAAAACTAAGGAGCCCAATCACCCCAGCTGGCATCGGGTCATTTATATGTACTAGACCACATTGTTATGGGTGGTAGAAATAACATCTGTTTCCTGTAAAGTCTTCTATTCAATCAGAATATACTGGGCTCCTGGTACTAATAACCCAATGTATTTTAAAGGGATCACCGCATTGTTGATATTGCGCTAATATTTCATTTCACTCTGATCATGACCCTGGATCATGAGGAACCGAGCTTCAGGGATCATATGTATTATTTATCCCAAACCCCAAAGTAACTATGGAGATGAACATGTTTCTATCGTGATGATTAAAGGGGTTATCTAGGAAATAAACTTTATATATATCAACTGGCTCCAGAAAGTTAAACAGATTTGTAAATTACTTCTATCAAAAAATATTAATCCTTTCAGTACTTATGAGCTGCTGAAGTTGAGATGTTCTTTTCTGTCTAAGTGCTCCGTGATGACACCTGTCTCGGGAACTGTCTCCAGAGTAGAAGCAAATCCCCATAGCAAACATCTTCTACTGTGCAGTTCCCGAGACAAGCAGAGATGTCAGCAGAGAGCACTGTTGCCAGACAGAAAAAAACAACTCAACTTCAGCAGCTGTTAATTATTAGAAGGATTAAGATTTTTTAATAGAAGTCATTTACAAATCTGTTTAACTTACTAGAGCCAGTTGATATAAAAAAAAAGTTTTTTCCTGCAATACCCCTTTAAGTCTTAATTTTTTGGGTACTGGTTATCATTACCTCCGGCCCATAAACATTTAACCCTTTGCATGTTGTGTCATAACCATTTTTTGATCCACCACTTGCCTCCGATTCCCGTTGTGTCATGTGTCCGCTGTTACCATGGTGATGTATAAACCTCCGGGTCCTCTGATTACTTGGATCTGTTCTTCTTATCAGCTTGGTTCCTTATTCATTACCTGATAATCCTTCATGTCTACGGTTGGGAATCAGTCATCGTAATCTTGTAAGACGTTCCATCAGATCTGTATTTCGGAGAAGTTATGAAATGCGCCTCTGAGGGTATTATAATATTCGCCGCATTAGGTGTGATCCTGTTCTGTTTGCCAATGGCTTAACATAAATACTTTACATAAAGCCCTTTTTATTGCAATAAATATAAGGCTCAATAAAAGATTTGGGGTAAATAGTGAAAGGGCTTAACTTTTGTGTGTGTAACAAACCACATACGGTATTGATTTTTTGTCTATTTTTCTGTTGCTTATATAGCACCAACATGTTGCATAGCACAGTATGCAGGATGTATTAATCAAAGCAGCCCTTTAAAGGGGTACTCCGCCCCTAGACATTTTATCCCATATCCAAAGGATAGGGGATAAGATGTCTGATCGCGGGGGTCCCGCAGCTGGGAACCCCTGTGATCTCCCTGCTGCACCCGGCGTTCGTTTAGAGCGTCGGGTGCAACGTCGTAGCGCAGGAGGCTCGTGATGTCACGGCCACACCCCCTCAATGCAAGTCTATGGGAGGGGGCGTATTTTTTGTCACATTTATGCCATTAAAAAAATGAATAAAAAGTCAGATCAAAACAAAAATGGTACCCATAAAAACCTCAGAACATGGCGCAAAATATGAGCCCTCATACCGCCCCTTATACAGAAAAATAAAAAAGTTATAGGGTCGGGGTCAGAAGATGACATTTTTCAACTTATTCATTTTGGTGCATGTAGTTATAATTTTTTTTTGTAATAAAATAAAATCAAACCTATATAAAATGGGTATCCTTGCGACCGTATGGACCTACAGAATAAATATAAGGTGTAATTTTTACCAAAAACTGCACTGCGTAGAAATGGAAGCCGTAGATTTTGGGGTGAAATTATTAATGGTATTACAAAGTAAAATTATTGGCGCAAAGAACAAGCCCTCATATGGATTTTTAGGTGGAAAATTGAAAGTGTTATGATTTTAAGGTGAGGAGGAAAAAACGAAAGTGCAAAAAGGAAAAATCGTCAAAGAGGGAAGGGGTTAAAGGTGTACTCCGCCCCTAGACATCTTATCCCCTATCCAAAGGTTAGGGGATAAGATGTCAGATCGCCGGGGTCCCGCTGCTGGGGACCCCGGGATCACCGCTGCAGCACTGCGCTATCATTACTGCACAGAGCGAGTTCGCTCTGTGCGTAATGACAGGCGATACAGGGGACAGAGCAGCGTGACGTCATGGCTCCGCCCCTCGTGACATCAGGGCCCGCCCCCTTAATGCAAGTCTATGGCAGGGGGCATGACGACCGCCACGCCCCCTTCCCATAGACTTGTATTGAACTCGCTCTGTGCAGTAATGATTGCGGGGTGCCACAGCGGAGATCCCGGGGGTCCCCAGCAGCGGGACCCCGGCGATCTGACATCTTATCCTCTATCCTTTGGATAGGGGCTAAGATGTCTAAGGGCGGAGTACCCCTTTAAGATAAAAAAAAAACACATACTCACCCTGCAGTCACCACCATCTTCTCCTGCTTCCATGCTTAAAGCAGCTAATTCCTGCAGCCATTACAGGCCAGGAGCATCTCTACCTTTGGGTCACCCATATTGACGTCACTGTGTTCTCCTGGCCCCTAGTGGCTGCAGGCATGAAGCTGCCTGTGGCCTAGAGGCCTCAAAAACTAGGATGCTCTTGAACACCTGCGTCGGTGCTATGCCGCAGGTATTCTGGCACGTCCTGTTGCTATCTTTCCCACCAGAATGCTGCCCCACCTTTGACAGGTTCTTGCAGCGCTCCTGTTGGGAACTACTGGCCAGATAGACCGATGTTGCGGGTGTTATACGGCCCATGGGCTGGATGTTCTCCACCAATTATCTAGATTATGTCAAGAGTGAAGGAGTGTCATGGTGCACTAAAAGCACCTGTCCCGTCACCATTTGTAAATGGGCACTTAATAATTTATTACAGAACAGTGGTACATGCAGTTCACTTGTATCTGAGATAAGTCCACCAGGGATGACCCTTTAATATTAACATGAGGATTATTTTAGGAATTTTCTGTTCCAGAGGATTTGAGAAGACAAGATAGTACAAGTGGATTTCACAACTCTTGGTAGGTTATTAAGGCAGATAAGACAGGTGTGATTCCTGACAAATCCCCATGGCACACAGGTATCTCATCTAGTCTTGTTTTGCAATGCCAGGGGTCAGAGCGTTGTCTGCCGCTCAGGTTTACGCACATGTTTTTCAGCGTGAGGAAGCCCTGCAATTTCAATCTGTAACTTGCTTGTTTATTCAGGGCTCTGCTATTTCCAAACAAGTTAGAACCAATGTGGGAGGATTGTGAAGTTGGTACGTCTTGCCATAGGAAAATGTTGGAGGGCGTCCAAATGATTACTGAGACAGCACACCTCGAGAGATACACGTGATATAGGATTACTATTCAACAGGCCAACAAAAGAGCCCTGTTATCCCCCCTGACACGTCTCATAGTACAGTACAGTCCATGCCATTGTATATTGTTACTAATTCAATTCTTAAAGGGGGTGTGTCATCAGAGAATGACCCATTGTTTAAATCAAGTTTTCAGGTTAAACACATATTTCAAGAATTTTTGGTAATGATTTTTCTTATTTTTCATTGTACTATTAATATTATAGTAATGCACGTCCAGGTAGCATAGCTACCTGGACGTGCATTACTATAATATTAATAGTACAATGAAAAATAAGAAAAATCATTACCAAAAATTCTCTGCTCCGCCTTCCTGTGCTCTGCTAGCCGCTTCTCCTGTGGTTGCAGTTCCTGGTCTAGCCTCTAGGGCCTGTGAGCATGCCCTGGTTGCAACGTAAAGGGCCAGTGCATGCTTCTATATTGTGTCCTCCTCCTATCCCTGCCCGGTGTTACCTATTTAAAGCTGTTCTGCCCGGTCACCTTTGCCTGAGCAATGCGGTGGTTTTGCCCCAGCAAAGGTGTGTGTTCCTAATCTGCAATCTTGTATGTGACCTGTGCTTGTTTACTTGACATTGCCTCTGCCTGACCTTTGTGTACCTTACTGAACTTTATGTGCATGACCTGGAGTGTCCACACTGAACCTGTATCTAGCCGGTGTTTTATTCTGCTGCTACTAGAACATCTTCAGCTCTGCTACATTGTCACCTTGCAGCTGCTTAACCCTCACTAGCCTGAATCTCCTGCTGCTGACAAGAGCTGGAGCTGCTATCTGCTACTGACTGTTTAACCCTCTGGCCTCCCTGGCCAGCTGTTACCTATACTGGGACCACTCTTGGAGTAGCGACCTGTTATCCTCTAGCAACAGAAGTCTGCATCTTGGAGCAGGATAAAGGGTGAAAACCTAGAGGATACCTAGACTCCACTCCTGAGTTTGGCCTTAACCGGTAAGGTAACACAGCTGGTGCATAACCATTGAGGCATTGTAATTATAAAATAATCCTGAAATCTTGGCCACTAAGCCTAAAAACTAGACTGATATTTTCTGTTTTGCTCAGATCACTTCTAGCAGTGTCTGTATCAGGAAGAGCAGCTGACAGGGAGAAACCCTTTTCAATGTGGACAGGCTGAAGCTGCATTTCATAGGAATACACTGAGATTCTACAGTGCAGGCTAGGGTACAGAAGTTCTGTGTCACTTACTATACCTAAGACTTAGAGCCAGTGCAGCGATAAGACTCTGCACATTTGTCTCCCTTTGACCTCTTCGTGACGCCAGTGCACCGTTTATCTGATCCATGGCCCAAAGATGGGAAGCAGTCTTCCTGGGCCAGTTCATTAACGTCCAAAATAGCGTATTTATTTTTTTCTTTTAATACCATAAAAAAAATGAATAAAAAGTCTGATCAAAACAAAAAGGGCACCCATAAAAACCTAAGTAAATCTACCCCATATTTATATTAGTGAATTGGTGCAGATGCTTCTGTACAGAAACGTGATGAAATATTCTTGATGGGAAACATAACAGTACTAACCAATAAAAAGTTTGTACACATCTAGATGAACTGTTTTTTTGATCAACAAATTGTGGCTGGAATTTTTAAAAAGGTGGCATTGATCCCAATTAAAAACCAACAGAACTATTCAGCCTTCATTCTGTCTGAGAAGCTCGAAGAAAGAGGAGCATTAACTAACCTGGATGAGGTGGCATGGGTAGTGCCACCGCTGCCTCCCTCGTAAGGATTTTGGCAATGTCCTATAACTGTAGACTTAGGTGCATCAACATCCGCTATATATTTTGGAGATACAGGTGACACAGAAGGCCAGGAAACTGCACATCATTTGTATTCATGGAAGAAAACCGGAGACAGTGAGTCAGGAGGCACAACTATAGCCGAGGCAAACAGAATCTTGGAGGCCTTTTCTTAACCATAGTAGCTGTGGAGAAAGGAACCAATCTGTGTCAAGTTAATATTGAACCACAACTTGACTGTACTCCTCGGCTTGACCTTTGTTCTCCGGCAGGATCAAGAACACATTTATAATCAATGACTTGCTGACATTTTCTAAATGATAACACATTTGTCACTCATAAACCCCCCATATTTTATCTTCTCTTTCCAAAAAGCTGTGTCATTTTTCTCATTTCTTCTTTCATGTTCGGCAAGAGTATTAAAAAACTTTCTGATTTCCTTTTGCCTTAGTGTTCCGGGTTCCCAGAAGCTTCTAATTTTTTCCATAAATAAAATGCATATTTTCCCTGAGCCACCCACTGTGAGTATACAACGTCATTAACTAACAATTTTTTTTTTCTTTAAAGAGAACTTTCACTTTTGACAACTTTTTTTCTTCCCCAGATTTGGAGCATTTAATATGCTTTAGTAAAAAGGGGGCATAGCAAAGATCATAATGGGAAACTATGTCAAGTTATGGTAATGGGATGTGCCATCTAAGACAGTAAGGATAGCCATCTTGCTTTGTCATCTACTAAAATGGGAAACTATGATTTAACTACCCAATGGACATGACATCTTCCCTGTAAGAGGGTCTTCCAACAACTGCCGATGAGTCAGAAGCAGCATCGTGCCCTCTACATACAGTGATGCCTGAAGGTTTATGAAGCTGTTAGAATTTTCTATATTTTTGCTTAAAGGGGTACCATGGTGCTCCAGTGTTCTGAACATTTTTCACACCCCCTCCATTCATGTTTATGGGAGGGGGCGTGTTGGCCAACACACCCCCTCCCATAGACATGAATGGGGGGGGGCAAGGCGTGATGTCACGAGGGGGCGTGGCGTGACCTCATGACTACTGCCTCAGGAACCCGGCATTTGTTTACAACGCTGGGTACTGCGGGAGATCGCAGGGGCCCCAGCAGCGAGACCCCCGTGATCAGACATCTTATCCCCTATCCTTTGCATATGGGATAGGATGTCTAGCAGCAGTGTACCCTTTTTAAATTCGACCCGAAACTAAATCAGATTTCTAAGCAAGTCCTAAAAGTAGATAAAGAGAATCCAATGAAATAGGGGTGAGTGGGTGGCTTGTTTTATTTAACGAACGGGGCTCTAGAAAAATCAGATCTTCACAAAACGATACTCCTCAGGGTAGAAAAGGCTAAAAAATAATCTCTAAAGAGTTTGGACTATTCCACCAATCCACAGGCAGACAGATGTTTACCTTCCCCAAGAGTGGTCGACCACTTAAGATTTTGCCAAGAATAAGATGTGTTATAGTCTATAAGATCGCAAAGAAACCCAAGGTAAACTTTAAGCAACTAAAAGTCTTTCCCAGGAGAACACTGAACAATAATGACGTGTATTGCAGCACCGCAAGGAGAACTGGTCTCCAAAAAGAACATTGCTGCCCATCTGCAGTTTCTAAAGATCACCCAGGAAAGCCAGAAGACTATTGAAACAATGTTATTTGGCACAAATAACACTTATTTTGGTTTAGATGGGGACAGTTCTGTGTGAAGAAATTAAAATACTCCATCCCAACATAAAACCTAGTACCATCTGTGAAATATGTTGGTGTTTGTATCATTGGTTTGTCCTGTTATGCTGAATCTGGGCCAGGATGATTTCCGTTATTGATAGAACAATGAAGATTATAATATGGGTCTTGCAGCAAGACAATGACCCTAAGCATACAAGTTGTTTTACCAAAGAACGGTTAAGTAAGAATAAATTAAACGTTTTGCAATAGCCAGACCTTTGTTCAATAGAAATGTGGAAGGATGACCTGAAACAAGCGGTTCATGAGAGAAACCCCTCCAAAAAAAAGAGGTGAAGCTGTTTCATACAAAAGAATTGGCTAAAATTCCTCCAAGCCGATGTACCGGACTAATCAAAATTTACCGAAAATGTTTAGATGCTGTTATTGCTGCATGAAGGGGTCATACCAAATACTGAAAGTAAAGATGGAAGTGCAAAGAGACAGACCAACATGTGTGTAACGGGTGTGTCTGTTTCTGGCAGCAGTGATCAGCTGCAGCATCACTCATTGCCATGATGACGCCTGGGCCAAACAGGAGGCATGGACGATGAGCCAATGGTATCCAGCTTTGGCGTCCACACCCTCCCGAGGTGGGCTATAAATACCTAACTTTGTTCAATGCACCTTGCCTGGGATAGTTTTTGTTCCTAGTACTAACTCCTTATACCTGTTTTTATTATTCTGTCCTCTTGACCTTTTGTTCGTTCTCTGACTACCTATTTTCTTAATGATTTGGTACTGTGTGGCTCGCTGGTTCTGACTTGGCCTATCTGGCTTTCTGTTTGTTTGTCTTTGCTCCTTGGTTTATTCCTTGGTTAACCCTTTGTGTCTTGATCTCTTTACTGGTGTGTTTTTGTGTTTTACCTTGCTATGCCCTGCACTTGTTAAGAGTAAGGACTGTCACCCAGTTGGGGGGTCCATCACTTAGGGCGGATTGTCGGATAGGCAGGAAAAGTGGTAGTGGGCAAGCTGAGAGGTCTCCACCATTCCATGCACTATGTGATCATACCAAGTTCTAGGCAGCGAACAGTAACAATGATGGAAGAAAGGTCGACCCAATCTATTCCCATACTACGCTATTAGTTCTAGTAAGTAGACAATTGCCCGTTTTGAACTCTAGTTGGAAGGACCTCTGCCTGTGGTTTATTGAGTTTGTACGTTTTGCACATTTCCTCTTTTGCAAAAATCGAGAATATTTAACATTTCATGAAATTCTGTACATTTCAGAAATCAATTGTCAGGTATCTTGTGTAAGAGAACGAAATATTACACAATTGAAAATGTGCCCATATAAGCCTTGCGACAACTACCATCCCCTTACTGTATTTCGGCAAAATGATCTTGCGAAATACAACTTTTTGGATTTTTGTCTTGCAAATTTTAAAATTATGTTTTATCACATTGACGTAACATTTTTTTTGGCTTTCGCAATGTCTGTTATTTAATAATGTTTGATGCTCTGTAGGTAATAAGACACAGTTGTCATATAGTCAACAATCTTGCTAAGTGTCTAAGGCAGAGGTCTCCAAACTGTGGCCCTGCAGCTGTTGAAAAACTGCCACTCCCATGCCTGGACTGTTGTTGGCTGTCCGGGCATGCTGGGAGTTGCTTTACAACAGCTGAAGGTCCACAGTTTAAAGTATGTGTGGTGTCCCAGAGAGGATCAACCTTGTCTACCTGCTCTGTTGGGTGGATGATATGCTAAGGTGCTCGATTCCCAAATCTGTGCCTCAATGTGTTTTGTGATAAAAATGATTAAATGAATGTTTTCTAACCTTTTGTCATCTATAACAGGGCAACCTCCTACATTGCCTATCCCTAGGCCCTGATAAGATAGTAAATGCCAGTACTACCTACCATAAAGACAGGCCGTGTCATTGTTATGGGACCTCAAGAGTGGAACCTGGTGCCAAACATTTTGTCCCCTTCCTTTAACCCTTAAAGACACAGACCGTTTTGGCCTTGAGGCCAAAAGAAATTTTCATTTTTGCAGGGTGAGGAGTTAATGGCAGACATCAGTGCAATTGCTGATAGCAGCCAGGACCCGCGGTCTATGATGCGTGCGCAGCTCTTGCACACACTTTAAAGCTGTGAGTGCACTTAAGACGTACATGTATGCCCTGTTGCACCAAGTCTCAGGTGCACAGGGCGTATCTGTATGCCCTGCGTCCTCTGGGGGTTTAAAGGGATACCCCACTCCTCCAGAGGCTGGAACATTTAGTTCCGAATGCTGGGTGTGGGCTGCGGGGTTTGTGATGTTATGGCCACACCCCTTCAATGCAAATCTATAGGTGGGGGCGTGACGTCCGTCACGCCCCCTCCCATACACTTGCATTGAGGGGGCGTGATGTGACATCACGAGGGCTTTACCATGACGTCACGACCTCCACCGTACGGAACAAAATGTTCTGGACGCTGGGGCAGTGGAGTACCCCTTTAAGGTAAATGGTAGACAAAGAAAAAGCCCAGAGGGCCGCCCCTTGTGTATGACCCCACGAGAATAGATTACACCAGAAATAGAGGTGGCAAGGCGTCTCTATAAATTTGCCGCTCTCCTGGAATGCTGCAGTTCCCAGATGGATCCTAAGGACAATCAAGCATATGTTATATAATATGATCTTTATTCCAATAGGTAAAATGGTACAGGAATGATGCGTTTCAGAGTTTACAGACCCCTTCATCAGATTAATAAATAAGTGGCGACATGAGGATATATATGTATACAGTAAAATCTCCCTTAGCGGACACCTCCCAATAGGGGACAATTTTTAATTCCCTGGCAGAGTCCCATAAAACTTAATGTATTTGCACCCTCCGAATAAGGGACACTCCCAATAGTGGATGCAGACACACCCAATAGGGGGAAAAAACACTCCCATTAGGGAACAAAAAACTCCCAATAGGGGACAAAACACTCCCAATAGGGGACAACCAGGCTTATGTGCCGGCCCTACCTTGTACCATCAGGGGGTACAGCCAATACCCCAGTAAGGGGTCCAGGTGGCCCAGGCCCCCGGTGCATCTGTACATCTGCTGGCCACATTATTCACCCCCCTCCGTTCCTGATATCCCCCTCCCCCTGCCACTTTATTCCTCCTGTGCCAAATCATTTCCCCCCCCCTTTATTACCACCTGTGCCACATCATTTCCTCTTGATCTCCCCCTGTACTATTTCATTTCCCCTTTATTAACCTCTGTACAAATTCATCACCATCTCTTTATCCCCCTGTGCTATTTCATTCCTCTTTATCCTCCTGTGCCACTTCATTCCCCCTTTATCCCCCTGTGCCATTTCATTCCTCTTTATCTCCCTGTGCCATTTCATTCTCCTCTACCCCCCTGTGCCATTTCATTCCCCCTCTATCCCCCTGTGCCATTTCATTCCACCTTTATCCCCCTGTGCCATATCATTCCCCTCTATCCCCCTGTGCCACTTCCTTCCCCCTTTATCCCCCTGTGCCATTTCATTCTCCTCTACCCCCCTGTGCCATTTCATTCCCCCTCTATCCCCCTGTGACATATCATTCCCCTTTATCCCCCTGTGCCATTTCATTCCCCCTCTATCCCTCTCTGCCATTTCATTCCCCTATTATCCCCCTGTGCCATATCATTCCCCTTTATCCCCCTGTGCCACTTCCTTCCCCCTTTATCCCTCTCTGCCATTTCATTCCCCTTTATCCCCCTGTGCCATTTCATTCCCCTTTATCCCCCTGTGCCATTTCATTCCCCTTTATCCCCCTGTGCCATTTCATTCCCCTTTATCCCCCTGTGCCATTTCATTCCCCTTTATCCCCCTGTACCATTTCATTCCCCTTTATCCCCCTATGCCATTTCATTCCCCCTTTATCCCCCTGTGCCATTTCATTCCCCTTTACCCCCCTGTGCCATTTCATTCCCCTTTATCCCCCTGTGCCATTTCATTCCCCCTTTATCCCCCTGTGCCACTTCCTTCCCCCTTTATCCCTCTCTGCCATTTCATTCCTCTTTATCCCCATGTGCCATTTCATTCCCCTTTATCCCCCTGTGCCATTTCATTCCCCTTTATCCCCCTGTGCCATTTCATTCCCCTTCATCCCCCTGTACCATTTCATTCCCCTTTATCCCCCTATGCCATTTCATTCCCCCTTTACCCCCCTGTGCCATTTCATTCCCCTTTATCCCCCTGTGCCACTTCCTTCCCCCTTTATCCCTCTCTGCCATTTCATTCCTCTTTATCCCCATGTGCCATTTCATTCCCCTTTATCCCCCTGTGCCATTTCATTCCCCTTTATCCCCCTGTGCCATTTCGTTCCCCTTTATCCCCCTGTGCCATTTCATTCCCCCTTTATCCCCCCTGTGCCATTTCATTCCCCTTTATCCCCCTGTGCCATTTCATTCCCCTTTATCCCCCTGTGCCACTTCATTCCCCCTTTATCCCCCCTGTGCCATTTCATTCCCCTTTATCCCCCTGTGCCATTTCATTCCCCTCTCTCCCCCTGTGCCATTTCATTCCCCCTTATCCCCCTGTGCCATTTCATTCCCCCTTATCCCCCTGTGCCATTTCATTCCCCTTTATCCCCCTATGCCATTTAATTCCTTTTTATCCCCCTGTGCCATTTCATTCCCCCTTTGTCCCCATGTGCCACTAAAGAGGGGGTGATTAATTTACACATAGGGTAATAAAGTGGGAATGAAATAGCATGGGGGGGGATCAAGTGGAAATTATATGGCACAGGGGGTAATGGGGGATAATTTGGCACAAGGCACGGGGGAATATGATAGCACAGGGGATAAGGGGGGATGAAATGAAACGGGGGGGGGGATAAGGGGAAATTAAACGGCACTGGGAGATTCTACTGTATTATTGCTTTTTATGATGTTTTATAGGTAATTATACTCTGGGGTGAGTACAGTAGAGTATTCGGTCATTCAGAAAGATTTTTGAGCCTTTTTCCCAATAGGGGACACCTCTCAATAGTGGACACCTTTTTATTCTCCATGGGTGTCCACTATTGGTAGATTCTACTGTATATCTTTATACACACATCTATTTATTTACTTTATAGATTTATTTGTATATGTATAGCCTCCTGTCACCTGTTATGTTGAAGGTCTTTGAACCCTGAAACACATCATTCCTGTACCATTTTACCTATTGGAATAATGATCATTTGATATAATATATATTTGATCATCCTTTGGATCCATCTGGGAACTGCAGCGCTTCTTGTAAAGGGGTGGTTTTCCCCCGCTATTGCTACTGTGTCTCAGGGACACCAAATCTAAAGCTGTGTAATCTCCATTTACCATATATATATATATATATATATATATATATATATATGCCATGTATTCCCAGCCGAGGACTTTATGGAATATTGCCCACAAAGCCTGAATCTGTTATTAATCTCAGCCAGCACCAGTCTGGATCATCTTAAAGGGGTACTCCAGTAGAAAACTTTTTTTTTTTTTTAATCAACTTGTGCCAGAAGGTTAAACAGATTTGTATATTTTTTATATTTAAAAATCTTAATCATTCCAGTACTTATCAGCTGGTGTATAATATAGAGGAAGTTATTTTCCTTTTTAATTTCTTTCCAGTCTGACCACAGTGCTCTCTGCTGACACCTCTGTCCATGTCAGAAACTGTCCAGAGTAGGAGAAAATCCCCATAGCAAACCTATCCTGCTCTGGACAGTTCCTGACATGGACAGAGGTGGCAGCAGAGAGCACTGTGGTCAGACTGGAAAGAAATTCAAAAAGAAAAGATCTTCCTCTGGAGCATACGGCAGCTCATAAGTACTGGAAGGATTAAGATTTTTAAATAGAAGTAATTTACAAATCTGTTTAACTTTCTGGCACCAGTTGCTTTTAAAAAAAAAAATGTTTTCCACCGGAGTACCCCTTTTAACCACTGCCCAAGTATATGAAACCAGCGCAATAAAATCGTTATGGAATTAATGGATTTAACAAAAATGATGCGGGATATTAACCGAATGCATTACATAGACAGGGAAAGAGATACGCTAGATGAACCAGTGTTATGCTTTGTCTATGAAAACCCGATTTGCGCTTGCCCATATGGATATTATTTGTAACTATTGGCAAAATGGTCTTCTTCCTGGCGTGCAACGGGAGTTCACTATGTCCTTGTTGTCATGTTCTCTGTATTTCGTTCAGGATCTAAGCATGGCTTAACCGCTCCTTCATCCCAGACAGTATCGAACCCTTTCAAGGCAGGAGTTCAAGGTGTCCCATAGAATAAGAGCATCTTGTCTTCTTCTCAAGCTTCTGAGACGTGGTCAATAAGTTATCGAATTTAAAGGGGTACTCCAGTGAAAAACATTTTTTTTTTCACATCAACTGGCTCCAGAAAGTTCAACAGATTTGTAAATTTCTTCTATTAAAAAATCTAAATCCTTCCAGTACTTATCAGCTGCTGAAGTTGAGTTGCTCTTTTCTGTCTGACCACATTGCTCGCTGCTGCCACCTCTGTCTGTCTCAGGAACTGTCCAGAGTAGGAGCAAATCCCCATAGCAAACCTCTCCTTACCACCAGTACTGCAATGGGGGTGGCTCTGTTCATGCTTGTACTTTAAAGGGGTTATCCACCATAGACATCGTATCCCCTATCCAAAGGATAGGGGATAAGATGTCTGAGCGCAGGGGTCCCACCGCTGGGGACCCCCCACGATCTTGGCAGCGGCAACCCAGACATCAGGTGCACGGAGCGAACTTCACTTTGTGCAGGATGACTGGCGATGTCGGACGAAGGCTCGTGACGTCACGGTTACGCCCTGCTTGTAATGTCATGGCCATGCCCCCTCAATGCAAGTCTATGGGAGGGGGCGTGACTGTCACGCCCCCTCCAATAGACTTGCATTGAGGGGGCATGGTCGTGATGTCATGAGCGGGGCGCGGCCGTGATGTCACAAGCCTCCGGTGCTGTACCTGACACTCTAAATGAACGTAGGGTGCAGTACAAAGATCGCGGTGGTAGGGGATAGAATGCCAAGGGGCCGAGTACCCCTTTAAAGGGGGACATCCATGGTGAAAGTTCAAGACCGATCCACAAATCCACATTTCAGCCGTTCCTGAGTTAGAGAGTTCTCTACAGGATGGGTGTCCAGTTGCTGGGGTCCTATGTCCCACATTTAAATGGAGCGGTGGTCAAGCATGCAGGTTTCCACTCAGTTTTCCATCTATAGGATCAATGAAGATGTCCTAGTGTTGTACTCAGCTATCTCTGTCAGTTTCATAGACATCCCATGGTAGTGTGTAAAATATTATGCTGAAATTATCATGTAGGAGCACCAAAAAAACTAGCATCTGAAGAGGGTGCTGACCACTTCACCAGACAAAACCTAAGTAGATGTCAGGGCCTTCTGCACATGGTGGGCCTAATACATGGTGCACCCAATACATGATGGACCCAATACATGGTGGATCCAATACGTGGTGGGCCCAATACATGGTGGACCCAATGCATGGTGGGCCCAATACATGATGGACCCAATACATGGTATGTTCAATACATAGTGGACCCAATACATGGTGGACTCAATACATGGTGGGCCCAATACATGGTGGACCCAAGTCAAGTAGGATGCAAAGATGGCCCATCATGACTTATCACTGAAGGACTCACAGACCCCTATAGATGGCCCTGGCTGAGGTGACCTATAAGCTTCTACTTCATAAAGATGATGGGGCCCAATGGTGGACACTGTCCTTAATCTTGCAATGGCATTTTTTCCTCTTTTGAATACTGGCCAAATGACTCACTTTAAGTGGCGTCACTATAAATGATTTTTGGGCCCATTACTCAAGTTCCTCATGTGGGTGAACGCACAAGACGTGTGTGGTTTGGACTGGTGTTTCAGTCACAACTTCAACATGTGTGAAATGGATGAATGTCCCATTTGGAACTAAAAAAGCATTGAAATTCTTTCCTTTGAAGAGCCCCACGAGTGCTCTGCCAAGTGATAAGGAATTGCACAGCAGCTTTGCTTCAAAAAGAAATATATCCAGACACAGACATATAAGGAATTTCCGCTACCGGCAAAGAGGTTTCAGAACGTGTTACGTAGAAGAATTCTCCCTCCCAGGAATGTATTTACATTTGTTTCCAAGATGCAGCTCTGTTACATCGCCTGAAACTACAACAGAGAATTGAGCAACCGTGACTTGCAGATGTATTAAGCTTCGCAGATAACATCTCAACAACATACGGTACTCCAGGCAAACATAAAAAAAACACTTAGTAATGTGCGCTATGATGGTATTAGTGGAAATGATAATCCTTATACGACACATCTAAGGGATTAAAACACAGGAAATTGCCCGTGAACTTGTGCGCTAGAGACTTCTACTGTTCTAAAATTCTGTCTGCGTGCCTAAGATGCTTTATAAGGTTAAAAAATAGCTAAAGGTGCCATCTAAAAACACAAAAAAATACTGTACAAATACACATACAACAAATAGATAACCAGATAAAGCTATGAAGAAGAAAGAAAGTGCAAATCTAGAACAGACCAGTAGGAATTTGTTACCTTAAACAGAATCTGTCATTTCTAAAAAAAAATAATAAAATAATAATAATAATTTTAATATGGCGTACGTAGAGACATATTAAAAGTTTTGATCGGTCAGGGTCGATCACGAGAACGGGTGCATGCTTAGTTACCAGAGTGCAGATCTAACTGATCAGCAATTACATAGCCTTGATCAATATAAGCAATCCAAGCATTGCTTATAAAAGTCTCCTTCAAAAGTGTAAAAAATGTAAACAAGTTTTTTTTTAAGATATACAAAGTCCCTCCCCCTATTTCCCATTTTTCCAAATTAAAAAAATTAAAAATAAAATAGACATATTTGGTATCACCGCATGCAGAATTGTCTGACCTATTAAAATATAATATTATCAAGAAGTCCCATCTGAATTAAAATGGTACCAATAAAAACTGCAGGACATGGTGCAAGAAGATGGAAAATTTAAAAAAGGTATATGTAAGTAATATGACCCACAGAATAAAGATAAAATGTAATTTTTTCCTATGCTGTGTGCCTTTTAACATCCGTGGGTCCCCTCCACTGCACTGCTACTGCTGAACCCGATCCTGAAAGGCTTAAAGGGGTACTCCACCCCTAGACATCTTATTCCCTATCCAAAGGATAGTTGTGAGATGTCTGATCGCAGAGGTCCTGCAGCTGGGACCCCCTCGATCTCTGTGCAGCATCCGGCATTTGTTTAGAATGCTGGGTGCGGGCGGCAGGGGTTGTGACGTCACGGCCATGCCCCTTGTGATGTCATGCCACGCCCCCTCAATGCAAGTCTATGGGAGTGGGCGTGGCAGCCCATAGACTTGCATCGAGGGGGCGTGGGGTGACATCACCAGGGGCGGGGCCATGATGTCACGACCCTCCGCCGCCTGCCCCAAGTGTTCGTAACATAATGTTCCGAACACTGGGGCAGTGGAATACCCCTTTAAAAAAGTGTTTACACAAAAAAAAGGTATTACTGTATACACATATAGGCTATTGCCGCATTCTGATGACGGGTAGAATAACTGTCCACACCCATAATGTCCATGGCACATCATATAAAATCTGTCCATGGCACATCATATAAAATCTGATATGGTATCCTATAGTATATTATCATTTTGTATCACTGCTGTGCCCATCCTGCATAGACTGAGGTCATACCATGAGCGTAAAGAGCCTCACATAGCGTGTAAATACATGTACACAATCCTCCTATATGAGTTTTCATTCCTGGTTGGAATCCCATGTTCATTTGTTATGTCAGTAGCTCAGATTGGTCTGACGTGGTCTCGCCCCACCTAGATCTTCTTCAGTCTGGAAGCCAACTAAGGACAAATACAGGGAATTGAAATTATTAAGTGATACATGAAGCCGAGAGAACCGACTATTAAATTTAAGGTCTCATCTTAATTACCAGGACATGTGGGAAACGGTCGGAGCTCCCCCGGCACGGCATGTTCTTAATGCTTTTGGGAAATCCATGACAAATATCTAAATAGTTTTAGTACACCGATACATTTATTCCAATGATGAAGGCAGCTGGGGCTTCTTACAGGAAATTTGAGACTTTTCAGACATAAATAACAAGTATATAATTCTGTCAGGAAGATTTACCTGTCTGAGGAGCAGTGCGTGCTACCCTCACCTTACATGTCAATGAGGAACTATGCTCATAAGAAAGTGAATTATGACCCTAAAGTTGATCGTCGCGTCATCATATTTGGCTTAAACACTGAGGGTTTTATTATAGAAGAGGCTCAGGATTTAGTTTGTCATTATCTTACCTCATTAAAGCCATGTTGCTTTGGATCTACCACGTTTTGTTTATTTTATTTCTTTATTTTGTTCATTTTTCCAGGGGAGCTTCTCTAGATTTTATTACACTAAATGTTGATTTCACCATCATGAAGTTACCAGATTCTTGACTAGAAGACCCTGTTTACTTCCTTGTAATACCTTAAATCGCCTGTGTCTGCTTGACTTCAATGAATCATCGCTGCCCACCCCAACCAGTTTGACCACCCAAATGCTCCCAGCACAAGACCCCAACCTATGTCTCTGCTTGTCCTCTTAGTACCCCTCTTTGTCTCTTAGCCAACTAGGCCAGCCATCATGCATACTCCCATAGTAATGGACCTGCTAGTCTCCTGCAGTGAACAGATTCTCCTCCAGACAAGGTTAATAGGGTACTCCACTGCCCCATCGTTCAGAACATTTTGTCCCGAACACTTGGAGCGGGTGGCGGGGGTCATGATGTCACAATCATGCCCCTCGTGACATCACACCACGCCCCCTCAATGCAAGTCTATGACGTCATGAGAGGTGTGGTCGTGATTTCATGACCCCTGCCGCCGGCACGTTCAAGGGGGGAGCCTGGATGTTTTTCTGGAAAAATATAATATTACAGGTTATGCATACTAGATTTTTGGGGATAGAACGTGGATCCAGAGATTAATTCTAATGTCATATTGGGGTCGGGAAGGAATTTTTCCTCTATCATGGAGCCATTGTTTTTTTTTTTTTTTTTTGGCCTTCCTCTAGATCAAGTAGGGTCTAAGGTTGAACTCGATGAACTCTCACCTTTTTTTCAACCTGGCAAAATATTTTACTACGTTATCTGGTAGGGGCACCTGTGACCTGAATTTCTAGGTTGATGGGTGAGGTATTTATTTGACCTCAGTATGCAATGACTTCAAAAGAATCTGCAGACAGAAGCAACTGTGGCTGAAAGTTAAAGCATGATGTGGGGAACAGTGCAATTTATGGGGTCTGATGGATCGCAGTCTTGTGACAAATGTTTCAGGAAGAGTTTAACTTTACTATGTAAAAATAAAGATGTTGTTTGCATTTTGTCTAACACCTATATTTTTCTTCTCGAGTCATGAGCATAACCAAAATGTGCAGCACTAATTTCTCCCCCTATCTTATTCTTGACTACTGATGTCATATCATCTGTAAATACCACCAATGATGGCGCCTACGCCATATTTACCATACTACATGCAGATACACCATATTTACCATACAGTATGTGCAGGGAGCCTTACCCCGACCCAGATGGAAGTTCTATTATTTTATGGAAAACAAAGCATTGTGTTGTCCAGCTGTACCATGAACACACGTCAACTTTCCGCAGATACTAAACTCATCATATAAAAAGAGATTACAGTAATAAGAATAAGAACATCTCTCTATAGGATTCCTCTTTACAACATCCCTGGAGATAAAAAATGCAACGAGTAGAGATGAGCGAATTTTTGAAAAACTCGATTCACCGAATTTTCCGAAGAAATTTTGTTCGATCCAAATTTATTTGCAGCGAATCTGGATTAAAAACGTCTATTTCTGGCCTACAGAGAGCCTCGATAGGGGTGTAGAACACTTTGCAATGCTGTAACACGCATAGGGAGTGTGCTGGGTTAGTGAAATAATACTGTTATTCAGTATGACATGCAGATTAGAGGCGTCGCTATTAGAATCACTGTCGCAGAGCAGCACAATGACAGAGCCTGGAGGTGGCATCAGTATGAGGAGACCATATAGTGGCTGTATGATACAGCGTGGAGGTGGCAACAGCCTGATGAGACCATAGGGCCTCAAAAATTAAAATATTAAAGATATTTTTTAACATTTAAATTGAGGATTTCAAATAGATGAACCTAAAAAGTTTTATTTAATTTGCCAGCAGCATGAGGAGACCACATGGCGGTACATTGAAACATCCTGGAGGTGGCGGAAGCATGAGGGGACCATATAGT
Source organism: Hyla sarda (assembly GCF_029499605.1). Taxonomy (NCBI): domain Eukaryota; kingdom Metazoa; phylum Chordata; class Amphibia; order Anura; family Hylidae; genus Hyla; species Hyla sarda. The sequence goes on from NC_079199.1 coordinate 93,747,437, forward strand.
GGCTGAATGACACAGCCTATAGTTGGCGGCAGCATGAGGAGACCATATAGTGGCTGAATGACACAGCCTGGAGTTGGCGGCAGCACGAGGAGACCATATAGTGGTTGAATGACACAGCCTGGAGTTGGCGGCAGCATGAGGAGACCATATAGTGGCTGAATGACACAGCCTATAGTTGGCGGCAGCATGAGGAGACCATAAAGTGGCTGAAAGACACAGCCTGGAGTTGGTAGCAGAATAAGGAGACCATATTGTGGCTGAATGACACAGCCTGGAGGTGGTGGAAGCATGAGGAGACCATATAGTTGCTGAATGAGACAGCCTGGAAGTGGCAGCAGCATGAGAACATATGGTGGCAGAATGAGACAGCCTGGAGCTGGCAACAGCATGAGGAGAACGTATGGTGGCAGTATGAGACAGCCTGGAGGTAGCATCAGCAGCATCAGGAGTCCTGAAAGTGACCCGGTGACATAGTGGGGCGGTGGGTGGCAATACCAGTACCCGGTGACAAAGGTGGGTGAAAAAAGGAGAACATGGCATCAGATGTGTGGCATCAGGCGGGTGGCAGGATCAGAATAGTAGCTGAGGCAGGTAGGCAGAAGAAAATGGTCTCTTTTGTAAAAGTGTTACTGTGTACAAGTAGGTATCGAGGATATGCATTACGTAAAACTTAACTTTTAATAATGTTCTTAGGATAAAATATATGTACCCAACATTTTTTGGAAATCAAACGAAAGGAAAGGTGTGCAAAAAACACCATGTGCCACCTACACCACCAAGTATTGATGTGATGCAAAGACCTCTAAAAGGTGGAAGGGAACGACGTATGGTCCATTGTAACCGGCGGGGGTAAAAACTTCCCCTGTAAGGCTCTACTCTTGCATTATTAATTCCCTTCTTGGCAAGTGTTACTCGCCCTAAAAAGGGCGGCCCCAAACAGGAACCTCTCCCTATTTCCACCTGAAAACACTGCCATTTCTCAGGGTTTTTAGGGGGAAATAGGGAGAGGTTCCTGTGTGGCCGCCCTTTTTAAGACGAGTAAAAGGAAAGGTGTGCAAAAAACACCATGCGCCACCTACACCACCAAGTATTGATATGATGCAAAGACCTCTAAAAGGTGGAAGGGAACAATGTATGGTCCGTTGTAGCATGTGAAGGTAAAAAAGTCCCCTGTAAGGCTCTACTCTCGCCCTATTAATTCCCTTCTTGGGACTTGCCCTAAAAAGGGCAGCCCCACACAGGAACCTCTCCCTATTTCCACCTAAAAACCCTGGGAAATGGCATTGTTTGTAGGTGGATATAGGCAGAGGTTCCTGTTTGGGGCCACCCTTTTTAGGGCGAGTAACACTTACCAAGAAGGGAATTAATAATGCAAGAGTAGAGCCTTACAGGGGAAGTTTTTACCCCCACCGGTTACAATGGACCATACGTTGTTCCCTTCCACCTTTTAGAGGTCTTTGCATCACATCAATACTTGGTGGTGTAGGTGGAACATGGTGTTTTTTGCACACCTTTCCCTTTGTTTGATTTCAAAGAAGTTTTGGGCACATATATTTTATCCTAAGAAAGTTAAGTTAAGTTGTAGCTAATACATATCCTCAATACTTACTTGTGGTCTGATGGTGAGGAATGTCTGTAACTGGGGAGCAGAACCTTAAATATGTTTTGCACTATCCATATTGGTGAAGTGTTGGTGTGGCACGATGATCAATCTATTCTCATGCATCAGGCATTCGTGGGTGGAAATCCTGGCTGATCCGTGCCTGATTCATCTTGACAAAGATCAGTCTCCCAACATTTTTGGTGGACAGGCTATAACCCGCACTAAACACCTGCTCTAATGGCACACTACTGGCAGGGCCGGACAGCTTTTCCAGGGCAAACTCTGCTAGTTGCAGCCACAAATCAAGTTTGGCTGCCCAGAAGTCCAGCTGATCTTCAAGGTGTGTTGGCATAGTCATGTCAAAGTATGCCACCATCTGCAGGTTCGGGTCCTCCTCCAGGTCTACCTGCTGCTGATGAGTTGCTTCACTATGTGGGTGAAGAAAGCTACTCATCAGTGACTGTAGACTCAGGCTGCTGCTGATGGAGCTGGTACTGCTCCTGCCACCCCCCCCCCTCCCCAGCAGCCATGGCAGTGAAAGGTGAGCGCAGAGGCCCCCCCCCCGAGTCAGACCTGCTAGAGGATGGACGATGGCGCAAATAGGCATCAGCCAATTGATTATGTAGGATGTCTCTGTAGTAGGTCAGTTTGTCTTCCCTCTCAGTGGGTGTAAAAAAGACCCCCATTTTGTGCCAGTAGCGAGGGTACAATAAGGTGGAGACCCAGAAGTGACAATTCGGCTGGTTACTATGCAAGCAAGTGAGCATGCATTGTGCCATTTGTGCAAGTGACTCGGAGGGACTCCCTGCCTCCATCTCCACTGCATACTGTGTGCCACAGTGTGTCTGGGTCCTCTGTCTCGCCTTCCTCATAACCCTCTAGCTGCTCCTGCTCCTCCTCTCCTGTCAGATGACTAGAAAAACCGCCCATCTCGCGAAACCTAAACTGTGCTCCACTGTGCCCCTCCTCCGATGGAATCTCGGTGATATTCGCATTCGTTACAAATCAAATTTTTCCTGAAATTCGTAACGAATTCAGATTTGTCAGATTTGATTCGCTCATCCCTAGCCACGAGCTATATATCAAGCTGTAGCTCCTTGGACTAGTTCCCGTAAATTATTATGACCCAATGATATCCCATTTGGTCAATTAGGATAGCGAATGCTCATGTGTTGAGATGTTGCGACCAACAGCTGCTGTGCAGACCTCCAGATGCCGTACATCAACGTGCCGACATAACAAGGAACACAAGATGCACTCTACTAGACACACTGACTTAATCTTCTTCACTTAACCATCTGGTATGAAAATATGGAAACACTGTGTAAAGACCCCAGACTTCATGATGTCTATATCGCCGGTATTTCTTCGCAACGAGGAGCCAAGATTATCTTGTCATAGAAGTCGCAATCATGACTAAATCCATCATGACTAAAGTCCAACTCTTCCTTTCCTGACAAGTATCTCGTTTTCTAATGAGTTCCAGAAAGTCTCTTACTGAAACAATAAAAGTGCAACTTTAAGTTAATTCCTAAGGACCGAGTCCACACCAATAACATTTTTAGGAAATACCGTGTACATTACAGGCCGTCATTTTGAGTAAACGTTGAGACACAGGACAAAGCTTAACCCACATGTGGTATGACGATTATGTTTTAGCCTATTATGAGGGATAGTAATAATTTAAGACTTTAAGTTACTTTAATATTTATAAATAAACATACAAAATAAAATAATGTTGTCCACCGTGCACATGCACGGTGGACAACATTATTTTATTTTGTTTATTTATAAATAATGTATTCATAAACAATATATATATATATATATATATATATATATATATATATATATGCATTGTTTATAAATACATTTTTTAAATAAATAAACAAAACAAAATAATGTTTTCCACCGTGGCTATGCAAGGTTGACAACATTATTTTATTTTGTTTATTAATTTATTTATTTATAAAAATTCTCTCACTATGCCATGATAGCCCTTAATTCAATAGATTTCTGGAAGGTCCGAAAAATTTGTCATGACGCTTGTAAAGTTGACCCTTCAGATCCTCTCCTCCATTATGCATATATCTTTGACTTAGTAACCACAACATTATTTTATTTAGTTTACTTTAAAAAAATAAATATGTACTTATAAACAATGCATATATATATATATATATATATATATATATATATATTATATATACATTGTTTATAAATAAAACATTTTTATAAATAAACAAAATAAAATAATCCAAACTGGACAACATTATTTTATTTTGCTTACATATTTATTTATCTATTCTCACTATGCCATGATAGCCCTTAATTCAATAGATTTCTGGAAGATAGTCCAGTAGAAAATGGCCAAAAAATTGGTCATGATGTTTGTATATTTGTCCCATCAGCAGATCCTCCCCTCCATTATACATATATCTTTGACTTAGTAACCACATTTCCACTGTAGTGATGTTCGGCCAACGATTAGCTGACGAATATAAAAATTCTTATTTGTTGGCTAATTCTTCTTTGTGGCCAATAAAATCATCCTTATCTGGCATATATCACCCTGTGTAAACAGGGGATGTGTAGCCATCAATGATGAAGTTTGGAGCCGTACCAATGATCCAGCTGATCGATTGATCAGGCCTTGAAAAGGCATAGTAAAGTAATGTTGATCACAGAGATCAGTTCTCATTATCTGTGGGGGGCTAAAAGGGTACTTCAGTACGGAATAACTTATCCCCTATCCACAGGAAAGGCAATAAGTGGCTGATCGCTGGGGTCCAACCGCTCAGATCTCCAGAGCAAGTCCAAGGAGCAGTGGCCAACACGCCCCCGTCATACAACTCAATTGGAGAGCCAGATATACAGTGCTCATGTATTGCCAGCTCTCCCATAGAGATGCACGGAGGGGACGTGTCAACCACTGCTTCTCACTAGCTCCATTTTATTTCTTTATTTTTTTTTTAAGAGCCGAGGAACGTGCTCTGGAATCACCCAAAGTGCAAGAAAAAGTGCAAATGTGTTACACTAAAAAAAGTGCACAGAGGATGCGGTCTATCGCAAGCCCTTCTCCAAAAGGAGAGAGGCCCCCCAACAAACCTTACCCTTCGCCTCTGGACCAAAAGGTACCTGCGAGGTTCCAGGTTCGATGTCCCTTTTCGCCGAAGCTACTAAGGGACCACAAATGCTCCCGGCATCCCCCTTGGCGTTAGCCAAGGTATCTGCCCGCAGAGCCGATAACGGTAGGTACCCTGCCAAAGCAGGAGTACCCGGGGTGTTTGCAGGGAGGTGCGGAACCTAATGGCCACACACACCTCCCCTAGACCGCCAGGAGGGACACCCAGAAGGGCTACCGCATCCTGACGAATCCAGTGGACACACAACACGCAAAAAGTGACACAGTGAGACAAAAATAAATAAATAAGTGAATGTGCGCAGGTTTACTGCCCGGACATCCGGCCGGATCTATCAAAATTTCTCTGATCCTAACCAGAAGTCCGGGAATCAAGAGGTGAGTGCCACAAGGTGAAGAGATTATGGTGCCCGTGCTTCCACTCAGTGAGCCACTACACCCAGTGAGTTTCGGCATCTCGGGGTCACCACTCCCCGAGGCACAAAAGTACCTTGGCTCTAGACCCTCTCAGCCTCATAGCGAGACCCGGAGGAAGCAGGTCACAGCGGGGCAGCCTCAGAACCAGCCCCGGAACTCCCTGGTACACCTGCTTCCTACCATGCAGCACCCATCCCCACCAGCTCCACACTGGCGTCGCCTGCCACCAGCATGAAACTGATAAGAACAGATACTACACTTGACCTTAGCCAAAAGGCTGAGTAGCTTCTCACTAGCTCCATGGATAGGGAGAGCTGGGGCACCGGGCAGAAGATTGCGGGGGGGATCCCAGTGGTTGGACTGCCCGTGATCAGACACTTATCCTCTGTCCTGTGGATAGGTCATAAGTTTAGTATCGGAGTACCCATTTAAGGCAGTTTGGGGTTATCTCCCCCAATATCTCTACATTGGGCAGTTAGTTGAAAAGAGTGTTTGTCCCTATACTCTCTGGGAAGAAAAGATAACCAAAGCAGCTCTCACACCACTAATTTCAAGTGGCAGTACCTTAAAGTCAGTGTTTCACTTCAAATAGGAGTCTTGGAAACTGACTGGGAATGTATGCAAACCAGGAGATCTCTCCAGAAGGAAAGAATACCCATCTGCACACAACTGTTTCAGGGTATTGCCCCTCATCAGTACAGAGGGGGGTGTTGGTTGGTTAGTGAGAGACCTAGCGTTGTGGGACAAAAGGGGTAATGATTCTCATTGAGTAGAGTGTCATGAAGTGGTTTGAGACCTGCTTTGCATATCCTTTCTTCCCAGAATTCCCAGTGGAACATGAATGGCCTATATGTTTCAACATATCTTTATGACACTCTCTTCAAGGAAAAACATTACCCCTTGTTTCCCTGTCATGGACAGCATCACATTGTATAGAGCCACACCCAATTTACAAAGGGAATGGGAGAGCCCATTTTTTATTTACTCATACTCATACTCGCACTTTGGAGTACCAGACAGCTCTCGATTGAGGGCAAAACACTTGTCTTGTGGAGTGAAGTTTTGCCTGTGCTACAGTACACTGCACAGGCATTGCCCCCCCCCCCCCCCTTGCCACCGTTTGCAGGGCCATCACCCGGACTCTGTTTCGGTTCATCTGGGGCAAAATGGACACAGTTAAACGGACTATTATGTACAAGGAGCTCAGCAAGGTTGGGAAGGGAGTCCCCGATATCCCCACTCTGCTGTATGCTTCTTTTGCATGTGTCAGCGTGCAGAGAACTTTGGTTGAAAAGAAAGGCTCCGCAGGCAGGTCCATGTCCCGTCTGTTTCTCCTGCCCCACTGGAAGAGGATTGGCTGGGACAAGCTCATCAGAGCTAAGGACTTGCTGGAGCTCGTTCCAGGGCTCCCTAAGGCCACTGCAGAGACTGTTTGGGACAATGTAGCCTCTGCAAGGCTAACCAATGGACACAAGGACTTGTCGTGGATGGCCATTCAGGGGGGACTATCTCTGAGGTCATTTATGCATATCCGTGGCCCGTGCAAAACCAGGTACTGCCCCAGATGCCCCTATGTGGGGGAAACATCTATACATGTCTTTTGGCAGTGCCCCTTTGCGCAGGGCCTATTGAACGCCCTGGAACTTGAACTTAGAGACTCGATACCCAGGAACAATCGTACCATTCGGTGCTGTACGAACTCTTTCCTGGAGTTCATGACGTGGAGCCTTATGAACTTGCGCCTTATGAACTGTTTTAAGGATGCCATATGGCTGGCCACAAACTGCCTCGTCTACAACAGGGAGGACATGTCCATCCAGGACTGCCGCAGGCTGGTCCATAGCTGGCTTAGAGACTATTCTATCTTGGACTGTCTGGACGTCGATGAAGAAGAGGATTAACACCCCTCTGCTTCCCCTACCTCCCCATACATTTGTCCAGTAGTTTGACCCTGTAATCCGCCCTCCCCTTCCCCCCATTGATCCCTTGCCCCTCCCTGATCACAGACTGTAATGTGTTGTTGTTTTTCGACCGCATTTCTTCAATATCAAGTGAGGGAGCGGAGTGTTAGTGTAGCATGTGGTACGGTGTGTAGCTTAGGGAACCTGTGCTGTATATTGTACTGCCATGCTTTGTGTGAATGTAATTTATTATATGACTTGTAATGACGACTGAATGATGAATAAAGCTCTTTCAATACCTTTTATTTACTCATACATTTTCAAGACGAAAAAAGAAAAAAGGCAGAATATAGTCTTTAAAGAAAGATACCGTACTCCAAAATGACTATATAGAATACAGGTATTATCTAAAACAGACATTTCAGAATTCCTCATTGAATGTCACATATGAAGCTATAGGATACAGCGCGATATCCCTGATTTATCTCAGTAAGCTATATGATCATGTCCTCTAGTGTTGGCCCTCGATTTTACAACTATTCGCTTGTTGTGTCGGTGATAAACCACTGTTCTTTTATTTATTTTACTGACCCGTCCTAGAATACTATGACCTGTTAAACATATTACAAATGTGTTGGCATCACTTTTGTTTTTGTCTCAGGGAGTACATTGTCAATAAGTTTTTTGTTTTTTTTCTTGGACTACTTCAGTATTTGAGGAGCATCAGGGGAGAGATTTATCTAAACTCAGCTTGAAAAACAAATCACATTGCACCTTTTACTCTGCATCTTCTTAAATGGGCACTGTCATTTGCCAAAAACTTTTATATAATGTAGATTATTACATCATGTGTGTAGTTGTACTTCTTACCACTAGGGGTCCCTCCACCTTCCAAAATACAGCTATTGCCTATGTGTCTCTGTGCAGATTCAAATACAGGAAGTGTGGGCAGGATAAATAGGTCTCTATACACTGAGGACAAGCAGGGCTCTGAACACCGAGGACAAGCAGGGCTCTGTACACCGAGGACAAGCAGGGCTCTATGCACTGAGGACAAGCAGGGCTCTGTGCACCGAGGACAAGCAGGGCTCTGTGCACCGAGGAAAAGCAGGGCTCTGTACACTGAGGACAAGCAGGGCTCTTTACACTGAGGACAAGCAGGACTCTGTACACTGAGGACAAGCAGGGCTCTGTACACTGAGGACAAGCAGGGCTCTGTACACTGAGGACAAGCAAGGCTCTGTACACTGAGGTCAAGCAGGGCTCTGTACACTGAGGACAAGCAGGGATCTGTACAATGAGGACAAGCAGGGCTCTGTACACTGAGGACAAGCAGGGATCTGTACAATGAGGACAAGCAAGGCTTTGTACACTGAAGACAAACATAGCTCTGTACACTGAGGACAAGCAAGGCTCTTTACACTGAGGACAAGCAGGGCTCTGTACACTGATTACAAGCAGGGCTCTGTACACTGAGGACAAGTAGGGCTCTGTACACTGAGAATAATGTAGAAAGTGCCAAGGGGCAACTCAGCTCACTCACCACACCGTAATGTAGTCCTGGGCTTCATAGGGAGAGAGCAGTCTGGAGCACGAACATACGGGCCGCTTCCCGTTAATGGCATATGGAAAGAAGGTGAGAAGTTCAGCTCGCTGACCAGAAAACGTAACCTTTACTGTGGACGGTTAAAATCCATGCGGCGACTTATTTGCCGCAGCCCTTATGATCTCTTACCGTTCCTCTCTATGTATACTCAAACCTAGAAGGGATATTTTGCATTGTGCACTTATGTTTTAGATACACAGACGATATTCACTTTTTCTCACTTTGAATTATTGTTATCTGTTCCCGTTGTCCACGACTGCCGTCAGCCGGCCCGCATTTTGGGTATGCTGTCACTAAGCGATTAGTCCACTTCGGCTCTTACTTTGCTGTGACGCGCCTGCCGGACCGGATCTGATGTCAGACGCTGGACTCCGAGGTCATTGGATCTCCGGTATGTTTTCAATATGGTATTTCATATATAAACGGGCACTGTCCGCTTATGCATTGCCATGATTAAGGGCTCATCTGTAGCCCGAAACGCGTCGGCGCGATGTTTTTATTCATCATTTAGTTATTTTTGTCCTCATGGATTTTAACCGTCCACAGTAAAGGTTACGTTTTAATTTTCTGGTCAGCAAGCTGAACTTCTCACCTTCTTTCTGTACACTGAGGACAAGCAGGGTTCTGTACACTGAGGACAAGCAGGGCTCTGTACATTGAGGACAAGCAGGGCTCTGTACACTGAGGACAAGCAGGGTTCTGTACACTGAGGACAAGCAGGGCTCTGTACACTGAGGACAAGCAGGGTTCTGTACACTGAGGACAAGCAGGGCTCTGTACACTGAGGACAAGCCGGGTTCTGTACACTGAGGACAAGCTGGGTTCTGTACACTGAGGACAAGAAGGGCTCTGTACACTGAGGACAAGCAGGGCTTTGTGCAATGAGGACAAGCAGGGCTCTGTACACTGAGGACAAGCAGGGCTCTGTACACTGAGGACAAGTGGGGCTCTGTACACTGAGGACAAACAGGGCTCTGTACACTGAGGACAAGCAGGGCATAGACATGAATGGAGGGGTGTGGCCGTGACATCACGTCCCCGTCTCGGATGCAGCGCCCGGCACAGAATGCCGGGGGCTGCACTGAGATCGCGCGGTCCCCAGCGGCGGGGGTCCCCAGCGGCGGGATCCCAGTGATCATACATTTTATGCCCTATCCTTTGGATAGAGGATAAGATGTATAAAGCAGGAGTACCCCTTTAATACATTTGGAATGTATATAGGAGACATACGTCCTAATTTTTCCAATATAAAGGGAAATAAAATTTCCTCTTTTGACACATACGGGGAGATTTAGCAAAACCTGTCCAGAGAAATAGGGGACCAGTTGCCCATAACAACCAATCAGATCGCTTCTTTCATTTTTAACAAGGCCTCTGAAAAACGAAAGAAGCGATCTGATTGGTTGTTATGGGCAACCCGGCAACTTTTCCTCTGTACAGGTTTTCCTAAATCTTCCCCATAATTCTCCATATTACCATGACTTTTTAGAACAATGTTGGAATTCCACTTGATACACAAGGTAACGTCTGCACTAGACCATCGTATATTTACATGAATTCATTCAGACCTGGCGTCTTCCACACCATTACCTAACATCAGGCACATCACATCACTAAGGGTGGTCTGTTTCTACATTTTGGGATTTAAGCCATATTTTACGGACAGACATACTTAACCATGGCAAGTACATAACAAACCATCAATTTGTATATAGAATGTGTCGACAAGTAGGATATGTTTTTTATTGGTATTGAATGAATGTTAAAAGTTCAAGCTGTGTTTTTTATTTCAGATTTTTCTGCTATTAGGTTTTCATTTTTGAAGGGCACGAATGTAAGCGATCATATGTAATCAAATACATTGAGGACATTTTTACATGAGCCAAAAAAAAAAAATGTATAGATATTTCTACACGCACAAGTAAAATAACCCAATGTGCACTGATGGATACCTTATGTTCCAGTTTTCCCAGGCTGCACTTGGGTGGCCATAAGTATATTTCCATCATAAATACCTTAATTTTGGAGTTATACAACAGAGTTACCATTATCTATTCGCAGCCTTGTTTACTTTTTATGGTGGTACAAATGGTGGTTTTTGCTCCATCAGCTTTTTGCAGTGTCCATGTACAAAATATAAGGAGTCCTCTTGTGGCTGTAGGAACCAGTAATCCGTTGTAAGGGTTAAAATATCTGCATATTCTATATATAGAATTAATATAGCAGTCACATGATACAGTTAGCTTCTATGTAGAAGTTTCCAGAAAGGCTGAAGATGGAATCCGTAGTACAAAGGCTGAGGGAGAATCCCTAGTCCAACGTGCCTCTTGCCATAGTAGTTCTCCTGCTGGGTAGATCAGTTTACTTAAGTCTGGGTTTGGCTGTTTCCGGAGTATGACACCTTTCTTAGCGCTAATTCTGCTATACAGACTAGTAAGTCACAGAAAAGTACTTAAAGGGGTTATCCAGGAAAAAACTTTTTTTTATATATATATATATCAACTGGCTGTTCTTTTCTGTCTAAGTAATCTCTGATGACACGTGTCTCGGGAACCGCCCAGTTTAGAAGAGGTTTGCTATGGGAATTCGCTTCTAAACTGGGCGTTTCCCGAGACACGTGTCATCAGAGATTACTTAGACAGAAAAGAACAACCTAAACTTCAGAAGCTCATAAGTACTGAAAGGATTAAGATTTTTTAATAGAAGTAATTTACAAATCTGTTTAACTTTCTGGGACCAGTTGATATATAAAAAAAGTTTTTTCCTGGGATACCCCTTTAAACCTAGTTAAAGTGTTCCTCCTAGGTTTAGTTCAGGTCTATTCCTAAGTCCTGTTAAAGGCAAAGTCTGCTTCAAGCTAATCCCAAATCCTAGAATTTAAATGGTAACCAATCCCTCAAAGCTAGTATCAGAAACCTGATACATGAAAGAATAATAAATTATTAATGACAATTAGGATCGTGCTTCAATTCAATGATGCAAAATGTAAAATTTATTAAAATACAATAAGTACATTTATATCTCGTAGCACAGGGCCCTTGTGCAGAGGTAATATGAATATAAATAGTGTAAAAACAGTTATCAGAGTATAAATATACACACCGATAGTTAGCACCGCCATAAAATGTTATAGATATTACGTCTTTTGATAATCCGGCATCTGATAGTCCAGACAATGGCCTATTACTCCACAAATAGAACAAAGTTCCGATGCAGCAAGTATAGATGGAAATACAAGTATAGTTACCTGCCTTACAGGTGTCCCAGCAGTTGTCACCTATGGACATATGTCGAGGTCCGCAATGATCTTGTATGATGTATGACGCTGGCATGCGTCACCGCGGCTGGTCTGCCTGCCACAGACCCAGTTTGGAAAAGTGCCGCTTCCAAGGTATTCGCTGAGAGATGGTAACAATGCAGACCTCGTGGTGTCCTATGGCGTGTGATGTCACGGGCAATCGGCAGCAATGCCTGGATGCTGGAGCTGGATAACACGGCTGGTTTAGCGCAGAGTTGTGGCTGCAGTTTAGGATCGGAGGTCTCAGGTAGTTGCATGCTAATACATATCGGTGGTGCAGTATAAAAACCTATTGTAACACCTAGACGCGTTTCAGGGCAATTGATTTGTCAAAACAGCCCTTTCCTCAGTAGCTATATGCCTACTGAGGAAAGTTCGATCCGTGCACCAGAGGACAGGGGGGGCTGCAGGAGAGATCGCGGAGGTTCCCAGCGGCGGGACCCCCATGATCGGACATCTTAACCCCTATCCTTTGGATAGGGGATAAGATGTCTAGGGGTGGAGTACCCTTTAAAGGAAAGTGGTCATCAAACCCATATACTGGGTTATAGTGTGGGTGAACAGGAGACCGATGAGGGGTCACTGACTCCTACACGTACCTTCAGTCCGAAGATATGTCCCTCCGAAGATCAGCGTCTATCTTCTCTGAATTGCGCGCTGGAGGCCAATTTGAATTTTCATTGTTGCTGGTCACGTGAGCGCTGCACCAACTGAGCGCTCATGTGACCCTCGACATTGAATATTAAAATTGAGGCGGCGGGCTGGCCTCCAGTGCGCAATTCACAGAAGAAGGAAGCGGATCTACGAAGATCTCTGGAGTGAAGGTACATATTGTAGTCAGTGACCCCTCATCGGTCTCCTGTTCACCCACAATATAATCCGGTGTATTGGGCTTGATGTGGATGAACTGGATGACAGTTTTCCTTTAAAGGGGTAATCCCCTGGCCAGCATTTGGAACTAAATGTTCCGAACACTGTTTTCGCACAGCAGGCGTCGGCCACGCCCCTTGTGATGTCATGGCCACGGCCCCTCAATGCAAGTCTATAGGAGGGGGCGTGACGTGGTCACGCCCCCTCCTATAGACTTGCATTGAGGGGCGTGGCTGTGACATCATGAGGGGCGTGGTCAACCCCCGCAGCGCGAAAACAGCGTTCAGAACATTAAGTTCCGAACGCTGGCCAGTGGAGTACCCCTTTAAATATAATGACCTTTATGCCTTTAAATTGCTCACATCCCCTGACCTAAAAGCCAATTTTTTTGTGATCTTCAGCATATATTGAAAAATTCCATTTTTTTCGAGCGTTGCGTGTGACACCCTGAGATTAAGAAACCGGGTGCATCTAGAGCCCTGAGTGATTGAACGGTGACATCTATATACGTCAAACATTGCATAAGTGGGTGACTGCAAAAACCACATCATTGACAGGAAGGTGAAGGTTACACTGATTCCTGAACCCGAGAATAGCCTGCGGCAGCACAAAGTGATGTCTGACGGGGAATCGTTTTGACATTGTGTCTGGTGATTCATCTTCTATAGGAAGGATCCCATTGAATGATGGCTGCTAATGCTATCCAATGGAATAGTGGTGACTGATCATAGATACTGTACTGATCAATCCATCCATAATACATCATCATCCATTACTATACACCACTTATTCGATGCATAGCCTTCCCCATATACTGTCTGTTGGGATCTTTGGTCATCTCTTAAGTAGCTGATCCCCAGATTACTCTAGCATGCCATATCTTGCCGTGTATAAGTCATAACAATAGATAAGTCAATCACAATGCATTCAACGTTAAAACATAAATCCGATTTTCACGGCCCGTTGTCATCTGTCTTCATTATAGTCGTCGGCCATAGAAATAATACAGGTGTTTGGAATAGTTTCCGTATGGTTTTTTTATAAATACAATCCTACATTTTTTACGGCTGATCTTTTTGAAGTTAGAAGATATGAACATCTGGTGTAACATGAATAGGCCTGGGCAGGGGGGGGGCTAGTGATGGGGGTCTAGAAATAATAGTCACACCTGGGCCTGAGTACCTGGACTGGCCCGATAAGAAACAACCAGCACCTGGTCGGGGCAAATTTATGGGGAAATGATTGTGGAATGTCCCAGTACAGGACATGGTCCTGTACTACCCTTAGGCCCTGTCACGATGCCGGCTGGCAGGTAGTGGACCCTCTGTGCCAGAGAGGGATTGGCGTGGACCGTGCTAGTGGACCGGTTCTAAGCCACTACTGGTTTTCACCAGAGCCCGCCGCAAAGCGGGATGGTCTTGCTGCGGCGGTAGTGACCAGGTCGTATCCACTAGCAACGGCTCACCTCTCTGGCTGCTGAAGATAGGCGAGGTACAAGGGAGTAGGCAGAAGCAAGGTCGGACGTAGCAGAAGGTCGGGGGCAGGCGGCAAGGATCGTAGTCAGGGGCAACGGCAGGAGGTCAGGAACACGGGCTAGGAACAAACAAGGGAACGCTTTCACTAGGCACAAGTGCAACAAGATCCGGCAAGGGAGTGCAGGGGAAGTGAGGTAATATAGGGAAGTACACAGGTGATCACACTAATTGGTAATTGGGAAGATTGGGCCAGGCACCAACATTGGTGCACTGGCCCTTTAAATTGCAGAGACCCGGCGCGCGCGCGCCCTAGGGAGCGGGGCCGCGCGCGCCGGGACAGGACCGACGGAGAGCGAGTCAGGTACGGGGACCGGGGTGCGCATCGCGAGCGGGCGCAACCCGCATCGCGAATCGCATCCCGGCTGGAGGCGGTACCGCAGCGCACCCGGTCAGTGGATCTGACCGGGGCGCTGCAGCAACGAGGATGAGGCGAGCGCTCCGGGGAGGAACGGGGACCCGGAGCGCTCGGCGTAACAGTACCCCCCCCCTTGGGTCTCCCCCTCTTCTTGGGGCCAAAGAACCAGAAGAAAAAAAAGTCAATTTTTCCGTGATGAGGTCCGATGCACATTAGGAGGGGTTCTGTGCGGAAACGCATGAGACAGTCCAATCTTTTATTGTTAATACAATAGATGTAGAGGGGTCTGGCGAGACTGGTCACAGGGACGTAGAACCTGTTGATAAGAGAGGCCAAAAAAAATTTTCCTGCAGATCCGGAATCCAAGGAGACCATAGTAGAGAAGGAGAAGGTAGAGGCAGATATCCGCACAGGCACAGTAAGGCGTGGAGAAGCAGAGTTGACATCAAGAACTGTGTCACCTTTGTGCGGAGTCAGCGTACGTCTTTCCAGGCGGGGAGGACGGATAGGACAATCCTTCAGGAAGTGTTCGGTACCGGCATAGTACAGGCAAAGATTCTCCATGCGGCGTCGTGTCCTCTCTAGAGGTGTCAAGCGAGACCGGTCAACTTGCATAGCCTCCGCGGCGGGAAGCACAGGAACGGATTGCAGAGGACCAGAGGAGAGAGGAGCCGGGGAGAAAAAACGCTTCGTGCGAACAAAGTCCATATCCAGGCGGAGCTCCAGACGCCATCCGGAAGAACGCATGTCAATGCGAGTGGCAAGATGAATGAGTTCATGTAGGTCAGCAGGAGTCTCTCGTGCGGCCAGAACATCTTTAATGTTGCTGGATAGGCCTTTTTTAAAGGTCGCGCAGAGAACCTCACTATTCCAGGACAACTCGTAAGCAAGAGCACGGAACTGAATGGCGTACTCGCCAACGGAAGAAACACCCTGTTCCAGGTTCAGCAGGGCAATCTCGGCAGAAGAAGCTCGGGCAGGCTCCTCGAAGACACCACGGACCTCAGCGAAGAAGGACTGGACTGTGGCTGTGGCAGAATCATTGCGGTCCCCATCAAACTTGTCCGGCAGGGACAAGCAGGGGTTAAGAACGGCCGGTTGCTGCGGAGGAGTTGCAGGAGCCGGCGGAGGAGATGGTTGTTGCAGCTGTAGCTGTGACTGAAGTTGCTGTATCTGCGGCAGCAGCTGCTGTGACTGAAGTTGCTGTATCTGCGGCAGCAGCTGCTGTAACTGTGACTGAAGACGCTGTGTCTCGGAGATCAAGTATGCCAGCTGTTGATCTCGTTGGGCGATCTTTACGCCAAATTTGTCCGGCAGGGACAAGCAGGGGTTAGGAAGGACCGGTTGCTGCGGAGGAGTTGCAGGAGCCGGCGGAGGAGATGGTAGTTGCAGCTGGAGCTGTTGCTGTATCTGCGGCTGCAGCTGCTGTATCTGTGACTGAATACGCAGTGCCTCGGAGGTCAAGTATGCCAGCTGTTGATCTCGTTGCGCTATCTGTTGCGACTGCTGGGCGATCTGACGAGCTTGCTGGGCGACCAGCGTAGGGAGGTCAGCGACAACTGGCAGAGGAACTTCAGCGGGATCCATGGCCGGATCTACTGTCACGATGCCGGCTGGCAGGTAGTGGACCCTCTGTGCCAGAGAGGGATTGGCGTGGACCGTGCTAGTGGACCGGTTCTAAGCCACTACTGGTTTTCACCAGAGCCCGCCGCAAAGCGGGATGGTCTTGCTGCGGCGGTAGTGACCAGGTCGTATCCACTAGCAACGGCTCACCTCTCTGGCTGCTGAAGATAGGCGAGGTACAAGGGAGTAGGCAGAAGCAAGGTCGGACGTAGCAGAAGGTCGGGGGCAGGCGGCAAGGATCGTAGTCAGGGGCAACGGCAGGAGGTCAGGAACACGGGCTAGGAACAAACAAGGGAACGCTTTCACTAGGCACAAGTGCAACAAGATCCGGCAAGGGAGTGCAGGGGAAGTGAGGTAATATAGGGAAGTACACAGGTGATCACACTAATTGGTAATTGGGAAGATTGGGCCAGGCACCAACATTGGTGCACTGGCCCTTTAAATTGCAGAGACCCGGCGCGCGCGCGCCCTAGGGAGCGGGGCCGCGCGCGCCGGGACAGGACCGACGGAGAGCGAGTCAGGTACGGGGACCGGGGTGCGCATCGCGAGCGGGCGCAACCCGCATCGCGAATCGCATCCCGGCTGGAGGCGGTACCGCAGCGCACCCGGTCAGTGGATCTGACCGGGGCGCTGCAGCAACGAGGATGAGGCGAGCGCTCCGGGGAGGAACGGGGACCCGGAGCGCTCGGCGTAACAGGCCCTTTCAGATTGAGACCCTCGGTGACCTGGGGGCTCCCCTGCAGGGTCTCCCCCTGTTTCCAGAATGTGGTGTATATTGCTTTAATGCCTAGACAGTCTCCTAATGTATAGGTAGTACAAAGGACCTGTGGGAGGTCTAAAGGACCTGTGTAAGTCTGTCACATGTTATGTTATGCAGTCACATGATTTGTTGTCACATGTTCTCCCAGAGAGCACCAGCTTAACCTATGACCCACCTCTTGACCAATGGGCTTTAGTCCAGCCCCCCCCCCCTATATAAAGGGGCAGCCATTACAATTCTCTCTCTTATGAACTTTGCTGAGGAACAGTCAACACCAGAGATCTCAGTACCAGTGACCAGCATCTGGAAGGCCACAAAGCTACAGTCATTCCAGTAAGTCAAAAGTCTATGTCTGCTGTCACTACAAGTAGTCAAGTCCTGCATATAGTCCAGCCTCAAGATAATTGTCTCAAGTCAGTTAAAAGTATAATTGGTCCCAGCAAGCTGTGAGGTCCTTCTGGGTTTCTGGCCACCTCTCTGGGTATTCGGCCTAGCTGGGAAGATAATACCATCTGTCTTAAACTCAGTAAAGCCTCTGTTAAACATAACGTGTTGTTGATTCTCCTTTCCTTAACTAGCCATTGGAATAGTGGAGATACCGTTCGTGTGGTTCTGGTACCAAAAACCACTCTGGCATCACAAACACTAGGGGTTAATAACATCTTGCCCCAGGGGGTTAATACCATCTGATCCCACCACCTACACCACTACACCCGTGGTCCCGCCATACACCCGTGGGTCATTGCTTTTACCCATCATGAGATGTGTCTTCAGCTCTTTGCTTTTATCCATCATGAGATGTGTCTTCAGCTTTTTGCTTTTATCCATCATGAGATGTGTCTTCAGCTCTTTACTTTTACCCATCATGAGATGTGTCTCTACCTCTTTGCTTTTACTCATCATGAGATATGTCTTCAGCTCTTTGCTTTTACCCATCATGAGATGTGTATTCAGCTCTTTGCTTTTACCCATCTTGAGATGTGTCTTCAGCTCTTTGCTTTTACCCATCATGAGATGTGTCTTCAGCTTTTTGCTTTTTACCCATCATGAGATGTGTCTTCAACACTTTGCTTTTACCCATCATGAGATGTGGCTCCAGCTCTTTGCTTTTACCCACCATGAGATGTGTCTTCAGCTCTTTGCTTTTACCCATTATGAGATGTGTCCTCAGCTCTTTGCTTGTACCCATCATGAGATGTGTCTTGTGTGATACCTTGGCAACAAGACCATTTTGTAGCCATCTGTTGGGACTGCTATTAATTTGCACTGACAAGGGACTGGATCGCTTTTTAATTACTGATAGATTTCATTCGTTGTCTTGGCTTTCCATGCCTTTTTACATCTCCCTTTTTTTCATGTGTTCTATACCTTTTCCTTTTTTTCATGTGTTCCATACCTTTTCCTGGTGTCATTTCACATTATTACACAAAAATGTGAAAAAGTGTTGTGTTCAAGACATATCACTCGCTATACATTGCAGAAGGGGGGACCTGTTATAAATTTTCCATTGGTCCGGTTGAAGCATCATCATGTCCAAGCTGAAGCACAGGCGTGGACAAAGTCCAGTGAGTGAGGGTGTGACTAGCACTCCTCTGTGCTCACTCCTGTCCTATCAGACTGCAGCATGAAAATGAGATGTGTCTTGTGTAACACTTTGGCTATGAGACCTTTTTGTAGCCTTCAGTTGGGACAGAACAATCTGATATTAATTTGCACTGAGAAGGGTCTCGGTTGCTTTTTAATTGCTAATAGATTTCACATGTTGTCTTGGCTTTCCATGTCTTTATTCCTCCATTTCTTCATGTGTTTAAAACTTTTTCCCAGTGGTATTTCACATTATTAGACATAACTTAATTTCCTTTGTACATTTGGATTATTTGGGTTGTTACCAACATCAGATGAAAATTTTATGTCAATAGCACCTTTAGAAATATATTTAATGAGAAAAATGGTGACGTGTTGAATACTTATTTCCCCTGCTGTATATGGCAGGAGGGGGACCTGTTATACATTTTGCATTTGTCCCAGGAGCTTTAAAGTATTTCTCTGGTTAGGCAAGACGCCTGGACTTTTTTTTTATTTTAGTTGGTTATAAGTAAAACTGCATCGACAAATACATTACATAAGAACGTTCAATTAATCGTGTCCCTTTCTGTAGGGAAAGAAAAAACTTACGAAATAAATTGCAAAAAAAAAAAAAAAGGGGGAAATGTAATGATTTGCATTTTTGGGTATATTGTTACATACAGTAAATTCCCATCCATATATTAATAAAAATGCATTAAAATTATAGAGAATATGCACATATTTATTTTTAAATGTCCGAATCAAAACCTTTTTATATGATGTTCATCTTGGAAAACATTAAAGGGGTACTCCGGTGCTAAGACATCTTATCCCCTATCCAAAGGATAGGGCATAAGATGCCTGATCGCGGGGGTCCCGCCGCTGGGGACCCCCGTGATCTTGCACTCAGCACCCCGTTACAATCAGTTCCCGGAGCGTGTTCACTCCGGGTCTGAGTACTGACAATCACGGGGCCGGAGCATTGTGATGTCATGGCTCCGCCCCTGTGTGACGTCACCCTCAATGCAAGCCTATGGGAGGGGGCGTGACAGCTGGTGTGATCGCCAGTAATCAGACCAGGAGCGAACACTCTCCGGGGACTGATTATAACGGGGTGCTGCATGCAAGATCACGGGGGTCCCCAGCGGCAGGACCCCCGCGATCAGGCATCTTATCCCCTATCCTTTGGATAGGGGATAAGATGTCTTAGTACCCCTTTAACCCCTTCAGGACCAAGCACATTTTAGCCTTAAGGACCAGAGCGTTTTTTGCACATCTGACCACTGTCACTTTAAACATTAATAACTCTGGAATGCTTTTAGTTATCATTCTGATTCCGAGATTGTTTTTTCGTGACATATTCTACTTTAACATGGTGGTAAATTTTTGTGGTAACTTGCATCCTTTCCTTGTGAAAAATCCTAAAATTTGATGAAAAATTTGAAAATTTTGCATTTTTCTAACTTTGAAGCTCTCTGCTTGTAAGGAAAATGTATATTACAAATAAAAAAAATTTTTATTCACATATACATTATGTCTACTTTATGTTTGCATCATAAAAGTGACGAGTTTTTACTTTTGGAAGACACCAGAGGGCTTCAAAGTTCAGCAGCAATTTTCCAATTTTTCACAAAATTTTCAAACTCACTATTTTTCAGGGACCAGTTCAGGTTTGAAGTGGATTTGAAGGGTCTTCATATTAGAAATACCCCACAAAAGACCCCATTATAAAAACTGCACCCCCCAAAGTATTCAAAATGACATTCAGTCATCATTTTAACCCTTTAGGTGTTTCACAGGAATAGAAGCAAAGTGAAGGAGAAAATTCACAATCTTCATTTTTTACACTCGCATGTTCTTGTAGACCCAATTTTTGAATTTTTACAAGGGGTAAAAGGAGAAAATGTATACTTATATTTGTAGCCCAATTTCTCTCGAGTAAGCACATACCTCATATGTCTATGGAAATTGTTCGGCGGGCGCAGTAGAGGGCTCAGAAGGGAAAGAGCGACAAGGGGATTTTGGAGAGTACGTTTTTCTGAAATGGTTTTTGGGGGGCATGTTGCATTTAGGAAGCCCCTATGGTGCCAGAACAGCAAAAACCCCTCACATGGCATACCATTTTAGAACCTAGACCCCTTGAGGAACATAACAAGGAATAAAGTGAGCCTTAATACCCCACAGGTGTTTCACGACTTTGGCATATGTAAAAAAAAAATTATTTTTTTTTCACTAAAATGTGTGTTTCCCCCCAAATTTCACATTTTTCCAAGGGTTAATAGCAGGAAATACCCCCGAATATTTGTAACCCCTTCTCTTCTGAGTATGGAGGTACCCCATAAGTTGACCTGAAGTGCACTATGGGCGAACTACAATGCTCAGAAGAGAAGGAGTCATATTTGGCTTTTTGAGAGCAAATTTTGCTCGGGGGGCATGTCGCATTTAGGAAGCCCCTATGGTGCCAGAACAGCAAAAAAAAACACATGGCATACCATTTTGGAAACTAGACCCCTTGAGGAATGTAACAAGGAATAAAGTGAGCCTTATTACCCCACAGGTGTTTCACGACTTTTGCATATGTAAAAAAAAAAAAAAAATTTCCACTAAAATGTGTGTTTCCCCCCAAATTTCACATTTTTGCAAGGGTTAATAGCAGGAAATACTCCCCAATATTTATAACCCCTTCTCTTCTGAGTATGAAGGTACCCCATAAGTGGACCTGAAGTGCACTATGGGCGAACTACAATGCTCAGAAGAGAAGGAGTCATATTTGTCTTTTTGAGAGCAAATTTTGCTCGGGGGGCATATCGCATTTAGGAAGCCCCTATGGTGCCAGAACAGCAAAAAAAAACCCACATGGCATACCATTTTGGAAACGAGACCCCTTGAGGAACGTAACAAGGGATACAGTGAGCATTTGCCCCCCACTGGTGTCTGACAGATCTTTGGAACAGTGGGCTGTACAAGTTTTCATTTTCACGGACCACTGTTCCAAAGATCCGTCAGACACCTGTGGGGGGTAAATTCTCACTGCACCCCTCATTACATTCCGTGAGGGGTGTCGTTTCCGAAATGGGGTCACATGTGGGGTTTAGTTTTTTTTGCGTTTGTCAAAACCGCTGTAACAATCAGCCACCCCTGTGCAAATCACCTCAAATGTACATGGCGCACTCTCCCTTCCTGGCCTTGTTGTGCGCCCCCAGAGCACTTTGCGCTCACATATGGGGTATCTCTGTAGTCGGGAGAAATTGCGTTACAAATTTTGGGGGGCTTTTTTCCCTTTTACCTCTTGTGAAAATGTAAAGTATAGGGCAACATCAGCATGTTAGTGTAAAAAATTAAATTTTTTTACACTAACATTCTGGTGTAGACCCCAACATTTCCTTTTCATGAAGGGTTAAAGAAGAAAAAGCCCCCCAAACCTTGTAACGCAATTTCTCCCGAGTATAGCGATACCCCATATGTCGCCCTAAACTGTTGCCTTGAAATACGACAGGGCTCCAAAGTGAGAGCGCCGTGCGCATTTGAGGCCTAAATTAGGGATTTGCATAGGGGTGGACATAGGGGTATTCTACGCCAGTGATTCCCAAACAGGGTGCCTCCAGCTGTTGCAAAACTCCCAGCATGCGTGGACAGTCAACGGCTGTCCGGCAATACTGGGAGTTGTTGTTTTTCAACAGCTGGAGGCTCTGCTTTGGAAACAGTGGCGTACCGGACGTTCTTATTGGGGGAGGGGGGCTGTGTAGGGGTATGTGTATATGTAGTGTTTTTAACTTTTTATTTTATTTTGTGTTAGTGTAGTGTAGTGTTTTTAGGGTACAGTCACATGGGCGGGGGATTACAGCAAGTTTCCCAGCGCAAAATTTGCTGCATCTCAAGTAGGGTTGCCACCTTTCCCTCAGAAAAATACCGGTCATGGGTGTGGCTATGTGGGGGTGGAGCTACAAAAGGGGAGGGGCCAGATTGCACAGGGGCTGAGGGATCAGGGGTTTAAGAAATGGCATGGGGGATGGGAGGGGGGTTTAAGAAATGGCATAGGGGATTGGAGGGATACAATATATATGTGGGGGGAATTTTCCTATATCGCACAAAAAAAATTACATTTAGAGAATACCTACCAAAACCCTATTTATGCCAGCAGCGGCGGAAGTGGTGGTGCGCGACAGCAACGCTGGCTCTCTCTGATGACGAGTGACGTCCCCCTGCGCAACGTCAGATAAACAGGCTAATCAGACAGTATCACACATGACAGGATTAGATGCACAGGCTCAGCAGACAGTATCACACATAACAGGATTAGATACACAGGCTCAGCAGACAGTATCACACATGACAGATTTAGATGCACAGGCTCAGCAGACAGTATCACACATGACAGGATTAGATGCACAGGCTCAGCTCACAGTATCACACATGACAGGATTAGATACACAGGCTCAGCAGACAGTATCGCACATGACAGGATTAGATACACAGGCTCATCAGGCAGTATCGCACATGACAGGATTAGATACACAGGCTCATATACCACATGACAGAATTAGATACACAGGCTCAGCAGACAGTATCGCACATGACAGGATTAGATACAGAGCGCAGCAGATAGTTTCAAACATTAAAACATTAAATCAGTGTTTCCCAACCAGGGTGCCTCCAGCTATTGCAAAACTACAACTCCCAGCATGCCCGGACAGCCAAAGGCTGTCTGGGCATGCTGGGAGTAATAGTTTTGCAACAGCTGGAGGCACCCTGGTTGGGAAACACTGCATTAAATACAC
Source organism: Hyla sarda (assembly GCF_029499605.1). NCBI lineage: Eukaryota > Metazoa > Chordata > Amphibia > Anura > Hylidae > Hyla > Hyla sarda. The sequence continues at coordinate 93,770,891 of NC_079199.1, forward strand.
AATTTTGCAGAGAGGTCTCACCAGTCTCTTGTCTTCACTTTCTCCTTTCCCCGGGCGGCTCCAGGTTAAGGAATGTCCGGGGTTGAGGAGGAATGGGGGGGCAATTATTTATCCCATGGGGCCACATGAGAAACTAAAAAGATTGTGGAGGGCCGGGTAGTTTTTCCCCAGATCAGGCAGCATAGTTGTCCCCCAGATTAGGAGCATAGTTGTCCCCCAGATTAGGAGCATAGTTGTCCCCCAGATTAGGAGCATAGTTGTCCCCCAGATTAGGAGCATAGTTGTCCCCCAGATTAGGCAGCATAGTTGTCCCCCAGATTAGGAGCATAGTTGTCCCCCAGGTTAGGAGCATAGTTGTCCCCCAGATTAGGCAGCATAGTTGTCCCCCAGATTAGGAGCATAGTTGTCCCCCAGATTAGGAGCATAGTTGTCCCCCAGATTAGGAGCATAGTTGTCCCCCAGATTAAGAGCATAGTTGTACCCCAGTTGTCCCCCAGATTAGGAGCATAGTTGTACCCCAGTTGTCCCCCAGATTAGGAGCATAGTCGTACCCCAGTTGTCCCCCAGATTAGGCAGTATAGTTGTCCCCCAGATTAGGCAGCATAGTTGTCCCCCAGATTAGGCAGCATAGTTGTCCCCCAGATTAGGCAGCATAGTTGTCCCCCAGATTAGGCAGCATAGTTGTCCCCCAGATTAGGCAGCATAGTTGTCCCCCAGATTAGGCAGCATAGTTGTACCCCAGTTGTCCCCCAGATTAGGCAGCATAGTTGTCCCCCAGATTAGGCAGTTTACCCCCCCCCCTACACACACACACACACACACACATATATACACAGACACATAGAGACACATACACAGACACATGTATACAGACACATATATATACACAGACACATATATATACACAGACACATATATACACACAGACACATGTATACACAGACACATATATACACACACACATATATACACAGACACTCACCCGCCCTGCGCAGCAGATGGAGACAGAATACACGGCCTCTCCCCTCCCTGCTCTGCCTATGGAGGGTTGTAAGACTGCACGGGGCAGAGGGAAGGAGGGGGAGGGGGAGACAGGAGACAGGAGGTCACGCCCCCTCCCCAGCACTGTACAATCTCTTCCTGTCATCGCACGGAGCTCTCCCTGTCACCGGCTGTTGGTGTCAGACCTGGGCATTGTACGGCCGGTCATGAAAGCAGTGTTCTTCTGGGGATGCTGCTCCGTCCGCCCCTGTCAGTGAATGAAAAATACCGGCCATTGCATGGCCGGTATTTTTCATCCAAACTTACCGGCACAGCCCGGAATGTAGATGAAAATACCGGCTGTGCCGGTAAAATACCGGCAGGGTGGCAACCCTAATCTCAAGATGCGAGAAACCCACTGTAAAAGCCTCGCCCATGTGAATGTACCCTGTACATTCACAGGGGGGGTGCACCAGCTGTTGCAAAACCACAACTCCCAGCATGCATGGTCTGTTAGTGCATGCTTGGAGTTATAGTTTTGCAACAGCTGGAGGCACACAGGTTAGGAAACACTGAGTTAGAAACAGACAATGTTTCCCAACCAGTGTGTCTCCAGTTGTTGCAAAACTACAACTCCCAGCATGCCCAGACAGCTGAAGGGCATGCTGGGAGTTGTAGTTCGGCAACATCTGAAGGGCCAGATGTTGCTGAACTAAAACTCCCAGCATGCCTGGACAGCCAGTGCATGCTGGGAGTTGTAGTTTTGCAACAGCTGGAAGAGCACAGATTGGAGACCATTATACAATGGTCTCCAAACGGGGGCCCTCCAGATGTTGCAAAACTACAACTACCAGCATGCCCAGACAGCCAAAGGCTGTCTAGGCATGCTGAGAGTTGTAGTTTTCAGACTCCTAGAAGCAGCAGTGAAGATCTTCACTGCTGCCTCTGAGGACCACATACTTACCCGTCGCTGCTCGTCCACGTGGCCGGTCCCGCGCTGCTCCTCGGTCCCGCCGCTGGATCAGGTAACTCCGCCGGTCCCCACGTGTTCCCCCCGAATGCCGCAGGTCCCCGCGAGCCCCTGCAGCCTTCGTCCCCCGTTCTGCCCGACTTCCAGGGGCGGGCAGTGCGGGAATCTGAACTTTCACCCTAGATCACTGTGATTGGTCCACAGGGACCAATCACAGTGATCGCTGACCAGGACCATCAATGGATGGTCCTGGGGGTGAAGCAGAAGTTGTCCCCTGCTGGAAACAGCGGGACTTCTGCCAGTTAACCCGTGCGATGCTGCGCATCGCCGGGTTAACTGAATGTCATTTATAAACGCCGGGATGCGCGAACGCACTGCACAACCCGGCGTTTATATATGACATTCTGCGGGAGATCTCCAGTCCTGAAAAACGTATCCCCTATCCTAAGGATAGGGAATAAGTTTCAGATTGCATGGGGTCCCGCGGCAGCCCGCGGGAAGGGGGCGTGTTGACCACCGCAAGAAGCGGCGGCTGACACGCCCCCTCATTACAACTCTATGGCAAAGGCGGAGCGCTGCCTTCGGTAATCTCCGGCTCTGCCATAGTGCTGTATTGAGGGGGCGTTTCGGCGAGCCGGGGCCCCGTACAGGAGATCACGAGGGGCCCCAGCGATTTGAAACGTATTCCCTATCCTTAGGATAGGGGATAAGTTTTTCAGGACTACTCCTTTAACCTTTCTAATAGACTTCATGAAATATGTGACCTCCAGCACTAAGAGCCTAATAAGATGAACAGCTGCAGTAATCAAACACCACACCCTCATCCATTGGATTTATGGGAAATGTAGGCTGCATTACAGAATCACTTCAGTGAAGGAATTACAAACTAGAACACAGTCTTTCCCTTACCTGCTGCATCAGCTAAAACAGGTAAGCAAAAGGCATAAACAAGCATTGATCAAAGCTAATGGAAACAGGAAAAAGGCAATAGGGACCCCCACCCCCACACACGGATGACTGGTGGTTCAGACAGGTTCCCTTTAAGAAGCTAAATATTTTAAGTTTAGAATATGAAGGCTCGCATTATTCTTTAAAAATATTTACATTTAAAATGTTACTACATTTATTATTCCCATCTGGCTTTTGTGATTTTTTTTTAACAATCTTTTAAATTTACTTTATATATATATATATATATATATATATATATATATATATATATACAGAATATATATATATATATATATATATATATATATATATATATATATAAACTATATAACGACTGTTCCCAAAACAGATCCCTCTTATAGAATTAACATTTCCCATTAACCCAATTATGACCAGACACAATAGCAGAGCAACATTTGGAGACCATGGCTTGGTGCAGACCAGTGTTTCCCAACCAGGGTGCCTCCAGCTGTTGCAAAACTACAACTCCCAGCATTCCCGGACAGCCTTCGGCTGTCCGGGCATGCTGGGAGTTATAGTTTTGCAACAGCTGGAGGCACCCTGGTTGGGAAACATTGCTCTATGTGTACATGTTTACTGTGACTACAGAGGAGACACTGAGTGAGTTGTAGCTTTGCAACAGCTGGAGGCACACTGTCTGCACTAGACTCTTACCTGACATACCTTAAAGGGGTACACTGGTGGAAAACAACTTTTTTTTTTTTTTTTTTTTTTTAAATCAACCGGGGCCAGAAAGTTAAACAAATTTGTAAATTATTCTATTTAAAAATGCAGGGCATGCTGGGAGTTGTAGTTTTGCAACAGCTGGAGACACCCTGATTGGCAAACACTGGTGTAGAACGGAGGATTTAGGATGCTGACCTAACACAGGCTCTGAGGAAACCCCTGTGAGTTTGTAACCGGGAATAACTCCTGCTGAGTTTCCATTAAAAAAGGTTATGGGAACGATAAAGACCATAGAGGAGATCATAAACTCATAGAGATAATATGGTTCAGACGTGACAGAATAAAAGATGCCGCATAGAATGGAATGCTATTATTGTCACTGTAGGGACAAATACAGGAAAGGACATTGTGTGAGATGGAAAGCAATGGAAATTCCCCCTTCACATTTTTCATTTTGTTAGGAATGTGGGAAATAATGAGCGAACTTTATGAAAACTAAATCAAAACCTTCATCCAAACCGAATAGAATATAATGGAAAAAAAATATAAGGTATTAGAAACTAGAGATGAGCGAACTTACAGTAAATTCGATTCGTCACGAACTTCTCGGCTCGGCAGTTGATGACTTTTCCTGCATAAATTAGTTCAGCTTTCCGGTGCTCCGGTGGGCTGGAAAAGGTGGATACAGTCCTAGGAAAGAGTCTCCTAGGACTGTATCCACCTTTTCCAGCCCAAGGGAGCACCTGAAAGCTGAACTAATTTATGCAGGATAAGTCATCAACTGCCGAGCCGAGAAGTTCGTGACGAATCGAATTTACTGTAAGTTCGCTCATCTCTAGTTACAAGGAAAACGAGAAGCAGATAACACAGGATCCATTATTGACAATAGGTTAGAGGCACAGCTCAGCTACTTCTCCGTGCACAGCAAGTAATGCAGACCACAGAGCAGGAATACAAGGAAAGCGAGTGTAATGTCCGTTTATCTGTATTTTGCATATTTCTGCTTTGGGTCCTGTTCAGACATTATGTTTATGTCTGAAGAGTTTCTGTGTTTATTCTCCCTGGTTTAGGAAGAGTTAAAGGAAAACTGTCAGCTTGCTCCTCCTGCACTAACCAGCGGTACTGACTGGTAGTGCGGGGGACGCTGATCAGTTTGATGCTTACCGTGCCCAGATCCGCCGCGCCATTGGGCCGTAATCTTCAATTTTTGGTATATGCTAATGAGGTGCTAACTGGCACCGGCCGGGCTAACTGGCACTCTGACGCCAGTGCCGTCTGCCGCAGCGCCGCCCAGCTCATCAATATTCCTCTCCTCTCTCTTCATTACAGAGCGGGGAGAAGAGGGAGAGGAAGAGGGAGGGGAGGAATATTGATGAGCTGGGCGGCGCTGCGGAAGGCGGCACTGATGTCAGAGTGCCAGTTAGCCTGGCCGGTGCCAGTTAGCACCTCATTAGCATATCCCGAAAATAGAAGATTACGGCCGAACGGCGCGGCGGCTCCAGGCATGGTAAGCATCAAACTGATCAGCGTCGCCCGCACTACCAGCCAGTACCACTGGTTAGTGCTGGGGGAGCAGGCTCCCAGCTTTCAGCACTGGGAGGATATATAAGGCCTCTTCTGGTGCTGCTCTGTGCTGGTAATTACACCTGTAACGCAGACTAAGTTTTCATTATTTTGCTATGTCTGTGTGCACTAATGTCTTTACTTAGCCATGGCTCCATGTTCTAGATTTTAGCTTGCCTTCTTTTAGTATGCTTGTATTTTTCATTCTGCTTTGTGTTAAGTCTGTGTTCACACTGTGCGTTTGTCAGTCCTGTTTTGACCTTGTTTGATCCTGGATCTCCTAGGATAGAATTCTGTTCTGAGCCTTTTGTTAATCTGTCTATCTAGGAGTGAGTGAGCCCTGTGCCAGTACCGGTGTTTGCTTGTATTTAGGATTTTTGTTTCCTCCTAGGCTAGGAGCCTATTTGGCTTAAATATTGATGTCCCTCCATGATTGGAGTGGGGTGCGCAGAGTGTTCCTTGTTCTTACTCTAGTGTGAACAGTGCTCTTGATTTCCTGACTTTCTCAACAATACGCAGCCATTGTGATAGATTCGAAATCACAGTAAGCAGATTGAATTATGCAATTTTTTTGGACTAATATAAAAGGGTATCCTTCAGTTACCCTTCTGCAATCTGCTTGAGCCCATGTAGGCCTCCCAACCCCTGCACTCCTGCATTCCTATATAATCTTTAGTATATAGGGAGAAAATCACTTACTGGAAGGTTATCAGTATTTGCCGGAGAATACTTAACGCTCACGCACAGAACTATTCCTAAACATGTGTGTTGTGTAACAGTAAGAAATGTCTACGAGAAGCTTTCAGGTCACTAGAGTGCAGTTCTGTTACTTGGTGTAAATGGAGGAACTCTCACAAGGCTTTAAAGGGGTACTCCACCCCTAGCCATCTCCCCCCCCCCTAGACTTCAGTGTGCAGGATTATATTGTAATAAATTAAAGGGGTATTCTCATCTCTTTAATCTGATTCTAAGTTGTAGAGCACATAAAATTTAACAATTTGTTACTATATCATATTCAAATTTGCTTCCTTTTCATGTTCGGGAGTGAGGAAGAAGGGAAATAAATCGGTATAGGGGGTGATAAAGTGGTCATGAAATAGCACAGAGTTCGCGCCGGCACCGATAGTCAGGGGGAGAGAACGGGCATCAGCACCGATAGCCAGGGGGAGAGAAGCGGCGGCAGCAGGGCTCTAGACCCCAGGAAAGGCAGGGGGGCGACGGCCCCTCTCCCCCTGCCTTTCCTGGGGGTGTATCGGGGTATACGCATGCACACACACGCACCCTCATTTTACCAAGGATATTTGAGTAAAAAACTTTTTTTACCCAAATATCCTTGGTAAAATGAGGGGGTGTGTTATAGGCCGGTGCGTGGTATACCCCGATAAATACGGTATATAATTGCTTTAATGCCCCCGCTTTTATAATTCACTCGCAAAGTTAAGTGGGTCTCTATTGTTACTGACGTCAAGCTCCGGTGCTCCACATACACAATGGATATAGATAGTTGATATAAACCCTTCACGCCAATGACTGAACCCTGTATAGCGTTTGCTACAGACGGGGAGGAATTCTTCAATAAACATCCCCGTGTATTAGATACTTTACATTCCTTACACCTTCTTGACACAGGCGAAGAAAAAAAGCATCAGGCGATACAATGCCGGAACATTCTGGGTTATAATGGGCCCGAAAGAGGAGCGCGGATCATGGTATAACATTGAAAAAAGAGTAAGCGGTAAAAGTGCTAGGGTCTGTAAACACAATGCAAAGTTGAGGGGCACATTTTATTTTATTTTTTTGGAGGCAATCTGTAAAAATAAAAATAAAAAATGCGGCCGCAAAGAGCTACATTTTTACCGATTTAGGCAAAAAAAGAAAAAAATGTGTGTCCAACCTAAAATTTGTGGCTGAATTTCTATATTTTACACAGTGTAAACCTGGCCTGAACCCCTTGAGGATGCAGTGAATTTTCATTATATATTCTTATCTATTATTATCTTTTGTTGTTTTCTCCTCGCCTTTTAAGAACCATAGCTCTTTTATGTTTTTTATTATTTCTTTAAAAGACCCAAATGAGGGCTTTTTTTTTTCTCCAATCGATCATCTGTGGGATGTGCTTTAGAAACCAGTCTAATCCATGGAGGCCTCACCTCACTATTTATAAGACTTACAGAGGTTTTCCAATATCAAAAAGTTGGACTCCCCCCCCCCCTCCCAAAAACGTGGACTCCAGTCTTCCAAATAAAGCAACAAGTTGAGCTTGCGCACTTACTCTTCACTTATTCTCCATGGAAACAGCCAAGTAGAGCAGCTCCCATAAAGAAGAAATGTAGCAGATGTGCACAAGTTCAACCTGCTCTTCCATTCTAACAAGAGACTGGGGCTCAAATTTTTTAGATCGTGGGGTGTCCCAGCAGTTGGATCCATTGAGATCAGCTAGTTATGTCTTATCCCGTGGACAGGAAATAGTTTTATCAGATGGGAAAAAACCCTTAAAGGATCTGCTGCTGGCATCTTGGTGCCAGATACCACAGGACACCTTTAGAGATCTTGTGGAGTCCATATGTCAATGGGACAGGGCTGTTTTGGTGGCACAAGGGGCACCTACACAATATTAGGCTGGTGGGGGCTAATTTGTCCCTCGACTTACAATGGCCTCAGGCTACAATATTTTTGGTCTTTTCTGGACCATTGCAACTTGAACCAGGCAAAACATACAATTCTACAGACAGTCCAGATCTGTGAAATGTGTCAATGGCTGAAAGGACTGACCAATCAGAATGGACATTCCACTGGTAAAACCCCTGTATTACTGAAGTGCATGCACTCAATTCCTGCATGGTAGTGCCTCCCTACAGTACAGGGAGGTATTACATGTTCTGTACTCTTTACCTGTACCAGGGTTAGCTGCCCCTTTGGACACCAAGTGGGCGGCTCCATGTTACTTTTTTGGGACATTGGGGGATATTTATCAAAACTTGTATATAGAGAGAGTTACTTCTTTCATTATTCACTGGCCTTTTCAAAAATGAAAGAAGTGATCTGATTGGTTGCTATGTGTGACTTGTCAACTTCTCCTTAGCACAGGTTTTGATAAATCTCCCCGATTGTGTGTACTGTACAGGACCCTGAAGAAGCTCCTGTCCTCTACATAGACAGTGATTACAGGAAGGACTTGCTTTATCTGTATTAGTTATCTACACTGCTCAAAAAAAATAAAGGGAACACTAAGATAACACGTCAACATAACATAGTTAAATGTGCTGACAACAAAATCACACAAAAATTATCAATGCAAATCAAATGTATCAACCCATGGAGGTCTGGATATGGAGTCACACTCAAGTGGAAATTCACACTACAGGCTGATCCAACTTTATATAATGTCCTTAAAAGAAGTCACAGTAAGGCTCAGTAGTGTGTGTGGCCTCCACGTGCCGTATGACCTCCATACAACGCCTGGGCATGCTCCTGAGGAGGTAGCGGATGGTCTTCTGAGGTATGTTCTCCCAGACCTGGACTAAAGCATCCGCCAACTCCTGGACAGTCTGTGGTGGATGGAGCGAAACATGATGTCCCAGATGTGCTCAATCGGATTCAGGTCTGGGGATCGGGCGGGCCAGTCCATAGCATCAATGCCTTCCTCTTGCAGGAACTGCTGACACACTCCAGCCACATGAGGTCTAGCATTGTCTTGCATTAGGAGGAACCAAGGGCCAACCGTACCAGCATATGATCTCATAAGGGGTCTGAGGATCTCGGTACCTAATGGCAGTCAAGCTACCTCTGGCAAGCACATGGAGGGCTGTGCGGCCCCCCAAAGAAATGCCACTCAACACCATTACTGACCCACCAAAACCGGTCATGCTGGAGATGTTGCAGGCAGCAGAATGTTCTCCACGGCGTCTCAAGACTCTGTCACATCTGTCACATGTGCTCAGTGTGAATCTGCTTTTATCTGTGAAGAGCACAGGGTGCCAGTGGCGAATTTGCCAATCTTGGTGTTCTCTGGCAAATGCCAAACATCCCGCACAGTGTTGGGCTGTAAGCACAACCCCCACCTGTGGATGTCGGGCCCTCATACCACCCTCATGGAGTCTGTTTCTGACCGTTTGAGTGGACACATGCACATTTGTGGCCTGCTGGAGGTCATTTTGCAGGGCTCTGGCAGTGCTCCACCTGCTTCTCCTTGCACAAAGGTGTAGGTAGCGGTCCTGCTGCTTGGTTGTTGCCCTCCTACGGCCTCCTCCACGTCTCCGGATCTATTGGCCTGTCTCCTGGTAGCGCCTCCATGCTCTGGACACTACACTGACAGACACAGCAAACCTTCTTGCCACAGCTCGCATTGATGTGCCATCCTGGATGAGCTGCACTACCTGAGCCTCTTGTGTGGGTTGCAGACTCCATCTCATGCTACCACTAGAGTGAAAGCACCGCCAACATTCAAAAGTGACCAAAACATCAGTCAGGAAGCATATGAACTGAGAAGTGGTCTGTGGTCACCACCTGCAGAACTACTCCTTTATTGGGGGAGTCTTGCTAATTGCCTATAATTTCCACCAGTTGTCTGTTCCATTTGCACAACAGCATGGGAAATTGATTGTCAATCAGTGTTGCTTCCTGAGTGGACAGTGGGATTTCACAGAAGTGTCAGTGACTTGGAGTTACATTGTGTTGTAATTAAGTGTTCCCTTTATTTTTTTGAGCAGTGTACTTATTTTTCTTTCACTTTTTCCTATTTTTTGGATAACATTTTGGGGCTTCAGGACCAATCACCAGGTTTCCATAGAGTTATGGTCCCAACATACAATGGTCTCAACAATGGTCGTCCTGGAACCAATAAATATTGTAACTTGAGGGACCCCTGTATATTAGGAATGACCATCCTCCGTTACCTCTTAGTCTTCTAATAAATAGGCATACATGTTGCCAATATACGGATATATGACACGAGTCTCCCAAAACTAAAATATGCAAAAAAAAAAAAAATGAATAAAATAACAAGTAATATTTGTTCTGTCTCCCCAGCGCATGTCAGTCTTTCGAAGCCATCATTCTGCTATGAAGAGAACAGAGAGAAAATGTTTTTGAGGGAAACTTGGAATCCAGCAGCCATTTCCCCTTCGGATTGTTAAGATCTTACATGCCAAGAATGTGCAATATGCATTTCTGAGAATTATGTGACCGCAGTCTTGACACTTTATGGGCAATGCAGTAGCTGAAGTTTTACTGCAGTCCTGTAGGGACTGAAACACAGGACTCCAGATCAAACTTGAGCTGTGAAATTTTTTATTTTTTTTGGAAAACTCATGTTATTTCGGCAGCTACCTGCAAACTTTACTACCCTGTAGCATGATTGCAGAATGATCCCTTTATGGGACTTATCTCCGGCTTTATTTTTTTGCTATACAGAGATATTATGTGTCCATTGTATGTCTTCTAAAGGCTTAAAGGGGTACTCCGCCCCTAGACATCTTATCCACTATCAAAAGGATAGGGGATAAGATGTCTAATCCTGGGGGTCCTGTCGCTGGGGACTACCGGCACCCCAGACATCTGGTGCACGGAGCGAACTTCGCTCCATGCCGGAAGACTGGCGATGCGGGGCGGAGGCTCGTGACGTCACGGTCATGCCCGCTGGTGACGTCACGGCCATGCCCCCTCAATGCAAGTCTATGGGAGGGGGCGTGACGGCCGTCACGCCCCCTTCCATAGACTTGAATTGAGGGGGCATGGCTGTGACATCGCGAGCCTCCAGCGCTGCACCCGACACTCTAGAGGAACGCCAGGAGCAGCAGGGAGATCATGGGGATCAGACATCTTATCCCCTATCCTTGACCACTGTGCATAAACCTTCAATTCGTCCACCAATAAGCAATGCTCACAAGCAGAAATGGCTGCATTGGGCAGAAAAATACATGAAGAATAATTTTAAAACAGTCCTGTTCACTGATGAGTGCCGTGCAACCCTGGATGGTCCAGATGGATGGAGTAGTGGATGGTTGGTGGACGGCCAACCTGTTCCAACAAGGCTGCGACGTCAGCAAGGTGGTGGTGGAGTCATGTTTTGGGCCGGAATCATGGGCAGAGAGCTGGTCGGCCCCTTTAGGGTCCCCGAAGTTGTAAAGATGACCTCTGCAAAGTATGTGGAGTTTCTGACTGACCACTTTCTTCCCTGGTACAGAAGGAAGAACTATGCTTTCAGTAATAAAATCATCTTCATGCATGACAATGCACCATCTCATGCTGCAAAGAATATGTGGTGTCCCGGCACCGTGTTTCATACTGTGCCTTGGTTATTAGTCCCCAAAGTCAGAGTCCCTAGGACTGTCGGGGTTTGCTTCCCTAATTAGCTCCTAGTCACCCCTTAGTAACTTGATATTTATAAATATTATCATTGTAAATGTGTATATTGTGTTACTCACTTGGTTAGCGTCGCAGGACCTGCGGGTCATGTGACTTGGTTCAGAACTCTATGGTATGTTGAAGGACCTTAGGTGGTTCTTGAGTCACGTGTTCTCCCATAATGCCGTGTAACGGTGAGGGACAGTTGTTTTGGACGAATCCAAAACGGCCCGCCCCTGCCCATATAAGGGAGCTGCGGCCATTGATCAGGCTCTTCTCTCTCGGGTTGCTGACTCTGATTGAGGTAGGACCTCCGCAACTTTCAAGTACGTTTACTAGGCCCAAAGCCTTGCGGCCTCGGCCTATACCACAGCGGTTATATATCTATAATTCCCCGCTACTCTCCGCAAGTTCACTGGACCTAAACACACCCCTAAAGACTTCATTATCTGGACTGTTATTGCTGTTGCCTGCTTCAGAAAATCTTCAGTAAAAGTTCCTGCAAGTTTCAGTTGACAGTGGTTGTGGACAATCCATTCATTACGCATTCACCTATCGCTCTTGGGAAGGGTGGCGATAGGCCCTAGCAACACTACAGTATTTAACCCTCACCCTGGCGTCACGAGTGACAAGGGTTTAACAGCGCCCTTTATTATCCCGAACAGCAACACCCCAACTACCCTACACCCCACCAAGGCACCACAAATACCTCTGCATCAATGGCTGCTATGGGGTTAAAAGGAGAGAAAGTCATGGTGTGGCCTCCATCCTCCCCTGACCTCAATCCTATTGAGAACCTTTGGAGCATCCAAAAGATCTACAAGGGTGGGAGGCAGTTTACATCCAAACAGCAGCTCCGGGAGGCTATTCTGACATCTTGCAAACAAATTCAAGCAGAACCTGTCCAAAAACTAACAGGTTCAATGCATGAAAGACGTGTGAAGCTGCTACCAAGTAAGGGGTCCTATGGTAAAATGTAATGTAACCTGTTAAAATGTTTAAAAAGTTAAAATGTTGTTAAAAGTTCGATTGAAATAGCTTTCGATTTCAGTAAATGCTGCAAACACAACAAATGACAATTTTCAGTTCTTTACAACCTAAAAAGTATTTTGAAACTTATTGTGCGCAATAATTTGGAACAGTGCATTGTATTTAAGTTTTTATATTTAAAAAAATAATTTTATTATTAGGAGGTTTGTGCAATAATAATTTGAATTGTACAATTAATAGTTAATAACATGAGAATTATGCTGATTGTTATTTACATAAATTAGTTAGGTAAATGAGAAAAATATAATTTGCATAATAATTTGGAACAGGGTGTAATCAGGATGATACTACAGGATGACATTATCACCTCTCAGACCTCCTCCCCTCTCAGCTCCATCTACTATTTCTATAGCCGTGTTTCCCAACCACTGTGCCTCCAGCTGTTGCAAAATTACAACTCCCAGCATGCCCGGACAGCCTTCGGCTGTCCGGGCATGTTGAGAGTTGTAATTTTGCAACAGCTGGAGGCACACTGGGGTGGAAACATTGCCATGGAGAATGACTAGTCCCAGGAATAAAGATTCTGGGAGTTGTAATTTTGCAACAGCTGGAGGCACACTGGTTGGGAAACATTGCCATAGAGAATGACTGACTAGTCCCAGGAATAAAGATGCTGGGAGTTGTAATTTTGCAACAGCTGGAGGCACGCTGGTTGGGAAACATTACCATAGAGAATGATTAGTCCCAGGAATAAAGATGCTGGGAGTTGTAATTTTGCAACAGCTGGAGGCACACTGTTTGGGAAACATTACCATAGAGAATGATTAGTCCCAGGAATAAAGATGCTGGGAGTTGTAATTTTGCAACAGCTGGAGGCACACTGGGGTGGAAACATTGCCATAGAGAATGACTAGTCCCAGGAATAAAGATGCTGGGAGTTGTAATTTTGCAACAGCTGGAGGCACACTGGTTGGGAAACATTGCCATAGAGAATGACTGACTAGTACCAGGAATAAAGATGCTTGGAGTTGTAATTTTGCAACAGCTGGAGGCACACTGGTTGGGAAACATTGCCATAGAGAATGACTAGTTTCAGGAGTAAAGATGCTGGGAGTTGTAATTTTGCAACAGCTGGAGGCACACTGGTTGGGAAACATTACCATAGAGAATGATTAGTCCCAGGAATAAAGATGCTGGGAGTTGTAATTTTGCAACAGCTGGAGGCACACTGGTTGGGAAACATTGCGATAGAGAATGACTAGTCGCAGTAATAAAGATGCTGGGAGTTGTAATTTTGCAACAGCTGGAGGCACACTGGTTGGGAAACATTGCCATAGAGAATGACTAGTTTCAGGAGTAAAGATGGTGGGAGTTGTAATTTTGCAACAGCTGGAGGCACACTGGTTGGGAAACATTGCCATAGAGAATGACTAGTCTCAGAAGTAAAGATGCTGGGAGTTGTAATTTTGCAACAGCTGGAGGCACACTGGTTGGGAAACATTGCCATAGAGAATGACTAGTCTTAGGAATAAAGATGCTGGGAGTTGTAATTTTGCAACAGCTGGAGGCACAGTGGTTGGGAAACATTGCCATAGAGAATGACTAGTCTCAGGAATAAAGATGCTGGGAGTTGTCATTTTGCAACAGCTGGAGGCACACTGGTTGGGAAACATTGCCATAGAGAATGACTAGTCTCAGGAATAAAGATGCTGGGAGTTGTAATTTTGCAACAGCTGGAGGCACACTGGATGGGAAACATTACCATAGAGAATGATTAGTCCCAGGAATAAAGATGCTGGGAGTTGTAATTTTGCAACAGCTGGAGGCACACTGGTTGGGAAACATTGCCATAGAGAATGACTGACTAGTCCCAGGAATAAAGATGCTGGGAGTTGTAATTTTGCAACAGCTGGAGGCACGCTGGTTGGGAAACATTACCATAGAGAATGATTAGTCCCAGGAATAAAGATGCTGGGAGTTGTAATTTTGCAACAGCTGGAGGCACACTGGTTGGGAAACATTGCCATAGAGAATGACTGACTAGTACCAGGAATAAAGATGCTTGGAGTTGTAATTTTGCAACAGCTGGAGGCACACTGGTTGGGAAACATTGCCATAGAGAATGACTGACTAGTCCCAGGAGTAAAGATGCTGGGAGTTGTAATTTTGCAACAGCTGGAGGCACACTGGTTGGGAAACATTGCGATAGAGAATGACTAGTCGCAGTAATAAAGATGCTGGGAGTTGTAATTTTGCAACAGCTGGAGGCACACTGGTTGGGAAACATTGCCATAGGGAATGACTAGTTTCAGGAGTAAAGATGGTGGGAGTTGTAATTTTGCAACAGCTGGAGGCACACTGGTTGGGAAACATTGCCATAGAGAATGACTAGTCTCAGGAGTAAAGATGCTGGGAGTTGTAATTTTGCAACAGCTGGAGGCACACTGGTTGGGAAACATTGCCATAGAAAATGACTAGTATCAGGAATAAAGATGTTGGGAGTTGTAATTTTGCAACAGCTGGAGGCACACTGGTTGGGAAACATTACCATAGAGAATGATTAGTCCCAGGAATATAGATGCTGGGAGTTGTAATTTTGCAACAGCTGGAGGCACACTGGTTGGGAAACATTGCCATAGAGAATGACTGACTAGTACCAGGAATAAAGATGCTTGGAGTTGTAATTTTGCAACAGCTGGAGGCACACTGGTTGGGAAACATTGCCATAGAGAATGACTGACTAGTCCCAGGAGTAAAGATGCTGGGAGTTGTAATTTTGCAACAGCTGGAGGCACACTGGTTGGGAAACATTGCCATAGAGAATGACTAGTCGCAGGAATAAAGATGCTGGGAGTTGTAATTTTGCAACAGCTGGAGGCACACTGGTTGGGAAACATTGCCATAGAAAATGACTAGTTTCAGGAGTAAAGATGCTGGGAGTTGTAATTTTGCAACAGCTGGAGGCACACTGGTTGGGAAACATTGCCATAGAGAATGACTAGTCTCAGGAGTAAAGATGCTGGGAGTTGTAATTTTGCAACAGCTGGAGGCACACTGGTTGGGAAACATTGCCATAGAGAATGACTAGTCTTAGGAATAAAGATGCTGGGAGTTGTAATTTTGCAACAGCTGGAGGCACAGTGGTTGGGAAACATTCCCATAGAGAATGAGTAGTCTCAGGAATAAAGATGCTGGGAGTTGTAATTTTGCAACAGCTGGAGGCACACTGGTTGGGAAACATTGCCATAGAGAATGAATAGTCTCAGGAATAAAGATGTTGGGAGTTGTAATTTTGCAACAGCTGGAGGCACACTAGTTGGGAAACATTGCCATAGAGAATGACTAGTCGCAGGAATAAAGATGCTGGGAGTTGTAATTTTGCAACAGCTGGAGGCACACTGGTTGGGAAACATTGCCATAGAAAATGACTAGTTTCAGGAGTAAAGATGCTGGGAGTTGTAATTTTGCAACAGCTGGAGGCACACTGGTTGGGAAACATTGCCATAGAGAATGACTAGTCTCAGAAGTAAAGATGCTGGGAGTTGTAATTTTGCAACAGCTGGAGGCACACTGGTTGGGAAACATTGCCATAGAGAATGACTAGTCTTAGGAATAAAGATGCTGGGAGTTGTAATTTTGCAACAGCTGGAGGCACAGTGGTTGGGAAACATTCCCATAGAGAATGACTAGTCTCAGGAATAAAGATGCTGGGAGTTGTAATTTTGCAACAGCTGGAGGCACACTGGTTGGGAAACATTGCCATAGAGAATGAATAGTCTCAGGAATAAAGATGTTGGGAGTTGTAATTTTGCAACAGCTGGAGGCACACTAGTTGGGAAACATTGCCATAGAGAATGACTAGTCTCAGGAGTAAAGATGCTGGGAGTTGTAATTTTGCAACAGCTGGAGGCACACTGGTTGGGAAACATTGCCATAGAGAATGACTAGTCCCAGGAGTAAAGATGCTGGGAGTTGCAATTTTGCAACAGCTGGAGGCACACTGGTTGGGAAACATTGCCATAGAGAATGACTAGTCCCAGGAATAAAGATCCGATACAACCAGGCACCCCCAAACCATCCGCCATGAACACCGGGCCATATTGACAGCTGGTGCTGCCATAGACATTCAGACTTAAAGGGCTTAAAGGGGTACTCCAGTGGAAAACTATTTTTTTTTTTAAATCAACTGGTGCCAGAAAGTTAAACAGATTTGTAAATTACTTCTATTTAAAAATCTTAATCCTTCCAGTAGTTATCAGCTGCTCTATGCTGCACAGGAAGTTGTATTTCTTTCTGGATTTCTCTTCTGTCTGACCACAGTGCTCTCTGCTGACACCTCTGTCCATTTTAGGAACTGTAGAGAGTAGAAGCAAATCCCCATAGCAAACCTATCCTGCTCTGGACAGTTCCTGATACGGACAGAGGTGTCAGCAGAGAGCACTGTGATCAGAATGAAAAGAACTCCAGAAAGAAATACAACTTCCTGTGCAGCATAGAGCAGCTGATAAGTACAGGATTGATTAAGATTTTAAAATAGAAGTAATATACAAATCTGTTTAACTTTGTGGCACCAGTTGATTCTAAAAATTTTGTTTTTCACTGGAGTACCCGGGCACAGCAACTTCATGAAATGCCGCCCCTCTCATCACTTCTGTCTTAGGCATAGGCCCTAGCGCCCCTAGTGGTAATTACAGCCTTGCATTGATCACCTGTATTTAGCATAGGGGATAAATGTATGATGTATGAGGTCTGACTGCTGGGAACCCTATGATATTGAGAATAGGCGAGTATGCGCACTGCTACTTCATTCATTGCGTATGGGAGTGCCAAAGATAGCTAAGCGCAGTATTCAGCTATCTTCAGCACCCCCATGGACCAGCAGTATACAGTTCTGGAAGGGGAGGTGTATAATTACTTTTTTTACCGATCCCATAGAGATAGCAGCAGCAGTATATAGATAGAGCTGGAGGGGTGGTGTATAAATACTATATCCTAATCCCATAGAGATGGCAGCAGTATACAAATAGAGCTGGAGGGGAGGTGTATAACTACAATACATCCTGATTCCATAGAGATAGCAGCAGCAGTATACAGATAGAGCTGGAGAAGAGGTGCATAACTACTATGGGAGAGATTTATTAAAACCTGTGCTGAGGCAAAGTTGCCCATAGCAACCAATCAGATTTCTTCTTTCATTTTTAACAAGGCCTCTGCAAAATGAAAGAAGCGATCTGATTGGTTGCTATGGGCAACAGGGCAACTTTGCCTCTGCACATGTTTTAATAAATCTCCCCCTATATATATTCTGATCTCATAGAGATAGCAGCAGCAGTATACAGATAGTGCTGGAAAGGAGTTGTATAATTACTATATATCATGATCCCATAGAGATAGCAGCAGCAGTATACAGATAGATCTGGAGGGGAAGTGTATAACTAGTATATATACTGATCCCATAGCGATAGCAGCAGTATGCAGATCTGGGAGGGGAGGAGTCTGGGAGATAGCAGGTGAACATCTGGTAGGTGATGATGTCATCCTGTAGTTTAATGGATGTCAGCTGAATGACCCCTTCCTCTGACACACATTAAAGGGGTATGGCAGGAATTTTTATTTTTATTTGACTATGCTACAGGGGCTGTAAAGTTAGTGTAGTTCATAATATAGTGTCTGTACCTGTGTGTGATGGTTTTTTCACAATTCTTCTGTGATTTTCACCCCAATATTTATTTTTAACAGCATACAAAATGACTGTTGTCTCAGATTTTTGCCAGCTTGCATTGTGGCCGAGACCTGACACACTAGTCAGCTGATGACAGGGAGCCTGTCTGCTTCAATGGGTGGAGGGATCGCTTGGTGGGAGAGAGATCAATCTGCAACTAATGCAACAGCTGTAGGCACCCTGATTGAAAACCACAGGTCTTTTGAATGGATGCCGCTGATTTATGTTTCAATGAGTGGGGTTGCTGATGTGTGGGAGGGAGGAAAATGGAATTATGGGATTTGTAGGCAAAAAAGAAAACTCAAACAGGAAATACCAGTTCACAAAAAGCTAGCCACAGTGTTATGGTAATCTCACAACATAGCCATTTAGCCCAAAGACAAGGGCAGATCCTTCCTAAGCATGTCCATTACTGTCTGCCAGGTACGTACTAAAATCCCCTTATGGTGGAGAACCCCTTTAAGCTTGGTAACTTGTGAAAGTCAGACTGGTGATCACATGACCAAGTTACAGTAATGAAACACATGGATGCCACTCTGCTGGAATAAAACAAATTGCACTGTATGACCAATGATGGTAAGTGTGCATGATGCAAGCTTGTAGAAGAGTGCATGAAAAAACAAACACATTGCTTTTCATAGGGATCTACCATTCTGAAATCCGAATCTTAATTTTACAATTTATTGTACCTGCATTTGGAAATAGTATTGCCCATCCATAATATCCCCCTCTAAGGTATGCCACGCTGAATGTTAGTCATCGTTTAATATCAAGGTGCAGAAAGGCTTCGCATATCTTGTACAAGAGACTGAGTCAGTCCACATGAAAATAGCCGCGGCCCGATAAGATTACCGCCACTTTGTACACTTGGTAATCCGCAACCGTATCCAAACATTGTCTAAGTGATGTTATTAGCTATCAGGGAGGGAGCGCTGCCTGCTCCAGGACTGACATAGACAAGGAACAAACGTATCTTGATAAGACTGTGGTAATGTCCAGGACAAGACCTCTGCTACATGTCGTGCTGACATCTACAGAGCTCCTATGGTGAGTGACCTGTACGAGATACAACAAGATGAAGGCAACTAGGCAGAACAGTATAATATAAAAAATATGGCATTAATAATGCAAGATCACTTCCACCAGAAAAGTCACCAAATAACTGACTTAAAGGGTTACTCCGCCATTAGACATCTTATCCCCTATGCATAGGAAAGGGGATTAGATGTCTAATCGTGGGGGTCGCCGATGGGACCCCCGCGATCTCCAGCGCTGCACCCCAGTCATCCGGCACACTCCGCAAGCACAGCCGTCACATCCCTTCCATTCATGTCTATGGGAGGAGGCGTGACTATGTACTAGCCGTCACGCCCTCTCCCATAGACATAAATGGAGGGGGGCGTGGAGTGATATCACATACATGGAAGCCCCAAGATGGGGGAGGAAACTTCTCAAAGGCATAGTCTTCACATGAGGTCTCAATGGAATCTTCATTTGCAGTGCTGCTGTACAGCGCTCAGTCTCTCAGCCATTTTACCATACAATTCTACCCCGTACTTCATGTCTAAAAGTAATATTTTGCTGGGTCTTAAAGAGTACCTGTCATTTCCAGTGACTTTACAGGATAAGCTGCCCTGTGTGTACATGAGAAGCAGCACCATTTCTGTCAATTATATCTAGTATATTGTATTTATTGAGCAGATTTCTGCTCTGCAGGCTTCATCTATAATTTACAGTTCTCCCAGAGCTGGTGGGCCGAGCTCCCTCCTCCTCCACCTCCATAGACTTGTATTGCTCATTCTGAGCTCCCTCCTCCATAGACTTGTATTACTTGTCTTGAGCTCCCTCTTTTCCCCTCCATAGACTTGTATTGCTCATCTTGAGCTCCATCCTCCATAGACTTGTATTGCTTGTCCTGAGCTCCCTTCTCCATCCTCCATAGACTTGTATTGCTTGTCCTGAGCTCCCTTCTCCATCCTCCATAGACTTGTATTGCTTGTCTTGAGCTCCCACCTCTCCCCTCCATAGACTTGCATTGCTTGTCTTGAGCTCCCTCCTCCATAGACTTGCATTGCTTGTCTTGAGCTCCCTCCTCCATAGACTTGTATTGCTTGTCTTGAGCTCCCTCCTCCGTAAACTTGTATTGCTTGTCCTGAGCGCCCTCCTGCATCCTCCATAGACTTGTAATGCTTGTCTTGAGCTCCCCCCTCATAAACTGGTATGGCTTGTCTTGAGCTCCCTCCTCCATCTACTTTTATTGCTTGTCTTGAGCTCTCTCCTCCATAGACTTGTAATGCTTGTCTTGAGCTCCCTCCTCCATATACTTTTATCGCTTGTCTTGAGCTCCCTCCTCCATAGACTTGTAATGCTTGTCTTGAGCTCCCTCCTCCATATACTTTTATCTCTTGTCTTGAGCTCTCTCCTCCATAGACTTGTAATGCTTGTCTTGAGCTCCCTCCTCCATATACTTTTATCGCTTGTCTTGAGCTCCCTCCTTCATAGACTTGTAATGCTTGTCTTGAGCTCCCTCCTCCATAGACTTGTAATGCTTGTCTTGAGCTCCCTCCACCATATACTTTTATCTCTTGTCTTGAGCTCTCTCCTCCATAGACTTGTAATGCTTGTCTTGAGCTCCCTCCTCCATATACTTTTATCGCTTGCCTTGAGCTCCCTCCTTCATAGACTTGTAATGCTTGTCTTGAGCTCCTCCCTCATAAACTGGTATGGCTTGTCTTGAGCTCCCTCCTCCATCTACTTTTATTGCTTGTCTTGAGCTCTCTCCTCCAATAACTTGTCTTGAGCTCCCTCCTCCATATACTTTTATCGCTTGTCTTGAGCTCCCTCATCCATAGACTTGTATTGCTTGTCTTGCAGAAACAGGACAAAGCTGAGCTGATTTTTAGGGAAGATTTCAGCAGCGGGAAGGAGAAAGAAGCATTTTTCTCTAATAAGATATATTACAAAGTTTATAATATTCACTTGTACTATCGATCTTTGCAAAGTTTGTTTAAACGTCGGTGCCTATTCAAACACCCCCCCCTTATTAATTCATGTAAACGCAGCTTTTTCCATTTTATCGTCATCCGTAGTGCAAACGCCGCATGTCTGTCGAGTAAAAACATTTGTGTTTCTTGCTGTTCCTCATTCATCATTCAAGGTTTTTTTTTCTTTCCATCTGTGACACAAACATTGCCAGATATACAATAAGTGTAATTTTTAGTTCTCCCTCCGCAGATTCCGAGAAAGACAAGGTCTTATTTCCTTGTTCTCAGTAGAGAGCCAGCTGCGGGGGAGGGATTGTTTCCTTCATTTAGCCTCCAAATCAGTTAAAAGTCAATCCTAGTAAAAATACTCATCATTGGGTGCCAGAGTTGCTTAGAGGTCTATTCTAGGTGCTGACCCTGGACAATCGGGAATCATCAATATGCCTCCCGCTAGACCATTGTTTCCCAAACAGGGTGCCTCCAGCTGTTGCAAAACTACAACTCCCAGCATGCCCGGACAGCCTTCGGCTGTCCGGGCATGCTGGGAGTTGTAGTTTTGCAACAGCTGGAGACACCCTGGTTGGGAAACATTACTCTATGTGTACATGTTTACTGTGACAACAGAGGAGACACTGAGTGAGTTGTAGTTTTGCAACAGCTGGAGGCACTCTTCTGTGCTCACTCCTGTCCTATCAGACTGCAGCACAAAAACAGAAAGGAGGAGGTTACACAGCAGTGTTTAGATGAAGAGAACCAGCACAGCACAGCAGACTCAGGGAGGAAAGGAATGTTTGGTGAGTGAGGGCGGGCTTGGTGCTTGCTTAGAACACGCCTCTTCCTAAGCAGTGGATGTCAGAATGAGGGAGCAGCAGAACAGAGGGATTTGTGAGCCAAAGACAGAAGCTAGACACATAAAAAATTTAGACACATTTTGGCCTTTAAAAAGGCAGCTGTGAAGGCAAGACAAACTCCTCCATGCACTCAATCTGCATCACCTTCACTCTGTACTGCACTGTGCACGCGAGGCTGCAGCCAATCATTGGCCTTAAAGGGGTACTCCACTGGAAAACATTTTTATTTTTTTATTAAATCAACGTTAAACAGATTTTTTAATTACCTCTATTTAAAAAATCTTAACCCTTCCAGTACTTATCAGCTGCTTTATGATCAACAGGAAGTTCTTTTCTTTTTGAATTTCCTTTCTGTCTGACCACAGTGCTCTCTGCTGACACCTCTGTCCATATTAGGAACTGTCCAGAGCAGGAGAGGTTTGCTATGGGGATTTGCTCCTACTCTGGACAGTTCCTATAATGGACAGAGGTGTCAGCAGAGAGCACTGTGGTCAGACAGAAAGGAAAATGAAAAAGAAAAGACCTTCCTGTGGAGCATACAGCAGCTGATAAGTACTGGAAGGGTTAAGATTTTTTAATAGAAGTAATTTACAAATCTGTTTAACTTTCTGGTACCAGTGGATTTAATAAAAAAAGGTTTTTCAGTGGAGTACCCCTTTAATAGTCACATGCAAGAGTTGGAATTCACTGTTTAAATTCCTCATCTATTAGATTGGATACAGCCATGGAGAACCCAGCATTACTGTGCTTTACATGAGCGACACATTGGTTTCTATGGGACTGGTGTAGTTCTTCTTTTCTCCAGAGGTGGCGCTGCAGATAAAGTTAACACTTGATGCCACAGATTACATTTTATTCTTGTGCAGGAGCGGGCATAGGGACAATCTGTAGTCAGCTTATTGTCAGATTCCCTATAAACCAAAGGCTCGGTTCATACATGATGACATTTTTTCTTTCTTTTCTTCATTCAGCCCACGGAGATGATGCAAAAAATAATAATTCAATTTGATTATACTTAAATTCCTATACATTTCCTCCTCCGGAATGACACATCAACAAAAAATGTACAACGTTTCCGTCTTTTAGTAAACCTAAAGTAGATCATAAATACAGTAGCTGATTGCAGGGGGTCTGACTGCTGGGACCCCTTGCGATCTCTGGAATGGGACCCTGTCTCTGAATGAGGAGCGCGCATCGTCTACAGACAGATGGCACGCGCTCCATTCATTTCTATGGGAGCGCCAATGGTGCCTGAGTGCTGTCCTCGGGTCTCTTCGGCGCTACCATAGAAATAATTGGAGCACGTGCCGTCTAAACTCCCATTTCCGGAGATCTCGGGGTGCTCCAACAGCAGTACCCCCACAATCAGCTATAATTAACAAGCTCCAGAAAGTAGAAAAGATTTGTAAATTACTTCTATTAAAAAAAAATAATCTTAATCCTTCCAGTACTTATCAGCTGCTGAAGTTGAGTTGTTCTTTTTCTGTCTGACCACAGTGCTCTCTGCTGACACCTCTGTCTGTCTCAGGAACTGTCCAGAGCAGGAGAGGTTTGCTATGGGGATTTGTTCCTATTCTGGACAGTTCCTGACACAGACAGAGGTGTCAGCAGAGAGCAGTGTTGTCAGACAGAAAAGAAAAACTCAACTTCAGCATCTGATAAGTACTGGAAGGGTTAAGATATATATATATATATATATATATATATTTTTTTTTTAATAGAAGTAATTTACAGAAGGAAAAGTTGTCCAGTTGCCCATAGCAACTAGTGTTGCTCGCGAATATTCGCAATGCGAATTTTATTCGCGCATATCGCATATTCGCGAATATAGCACTATATATTCGCAATTACGAATATTTGTATTTATTTTCTTTTTTTTCACAGTACACATCACAGTGATCACCCCTCTCTGCTTCCAGCTTGTGTGGTGTAAAGAAGGCTCTAATACTAATGTGTGAGACTGGCGTCCAAATTTTCGCATATGCGAAAATAAAACGCGAATATTACGAATATGCGAATTTAGCAAATATATGACGAATATTTGTCCATATATTCGCGAAATATCGCGAATTCGAATATGGCCTATGCCGCTCAACACTATTAGCAACCAATCAGATCGCTTCTTTCATTTTTAACAAGGCCTCTACAAAATGAAAGGAGCGATCTGATTGGTTGCTCTGGGCAACTTTTCCTCTGGACCGGTTTTGATAAATCTCCCCCAATATACTGTATTTTGTTTTGCTCACACTTGATACATTTTTAAATATGCATTAATAAAGAAAGGTTTTAATTGGATAGGGTTCCCCAGTTTGGGAAATTAGTCCCTGGAGGGCACAAGCCTGAATGGGAATTAGTAATTGGAAAACCCTCTTGTATGTATGAAATCCTTCTTCATCATTTTTTGTGCCATCGAATGTACCCAAGAAGACGGAGGAATTCCTGCACCTATTATTCATGCCACATGGTGACCTATCAGAAGCACGGGCAGCAGCAGGAATGTTCTATAAATCCCCCAAACATCTCCATTACAGCCAATTATCATGAGAACATAACTGCGTGTTCTATGGAGACAACATTTTGTGGCATCAAGTCATATTAAAAATATGGGGGCCGGGCCGAACAAGAAATCGAGACCCTTCCGCAGAGTTGAGGAGCATAGCTGTGGCTTTATGGCCAGTTTGTTTAGTAATTCGTCTTTTAGCGACCAAACGTGTGGTTGGATGGAATTAATCCGTGTCCGGCGCAAAGAATTATAACCCTCTGGTTCATCATTTTCGGTCAGGGATACATTGTACTTGTGATGTGAATACGTGTCCCGGACCTGTTGGGTTTTGCATTCCGGATTATGGGACGTTTTTTTAGGCTTCAGATACCGATGGACATGGTCTTTAAAGGGGTACTCTGCTGCTCAGTGTTTGTTCCGAATGCTGGAGCCGGGGAGCTGGTGACATCATAGCCACGCCCCCTCATGATGTCACGCTCCTCCCCTCAATACAAGTCTATGGGAGGGGGCGTGACTTGCATGTCACGGTCACGCCCCTTTCGTGGTGTCACGCCACGCCCCCTCCATTCATGTCTACGGGAGGGGGCGTGTCAGTCGACACGCCCCCTCCCGTAGACATGAATGGAGGGGTGTGGCGTGACATCGCGAGGGGCGTGGCCGTGTCATCACGACCACTGCCGCAGGAATCCGGCGTATGTTTAGAACACTGGGTGCTGCAGGAGATCGAGGGCGGCCCCAGCAGCGGGACCCCCCGCAATCAGACATTTTATCCCCTATCCTTATCCTTGGGATAAGATGTCCAGCAGCAGAGTACCCCTTTAAGTGATTTATTTTGCTTATACAAACCCGGTTCTTCCCAGAGATTCTTCTATTCCAGGACGATGCCGGAGACGACACGTGGAGCCAGGAGTCCATTGACACCAGAGCCTGTCAGCCTTCCAGGCCAGTTCTTGGAGTTGCCTACTTACTAGACAGCCTTTTTGTCAGACAAGAAGTGGTTATTAGTTCAAGTTGTGTCGCAATCTCACTTAGTGGATGTACTTTACTTGTACAAGATACTTCAAGGAAAACATACCGTATGTAGTGGAGCTATTAGTCAGTGTAGCAGAGCAGAGTGCGTGATATCTCAATGCGTTATCAATACACGAAAAAGAAAACATTTGGTGGAAAACCCATCTGTGTTATATCATTATATACGACCAAAGCAAACTGGCACTGTGTAAAAAATATAAATAGCTTTCACTGAGTTTTATAAAAGCTGCGTGGTTTTATTAGATTTTTTTTTCCGGTGATTTTTTGCGCTCTCACTGCTGCTATTGAGCCCCCTACACAGTGCACAGCTATTTCTCATTCTCTACAATCCAGAGCTGGGCTGTTTGCCAGGAGTACATGCACTGGACTTCCTTGTCCTTACTTCTCTGGCCAATCACAGCATATCACATATTCTTTATTTTTTTTTTTTTTTGCTGTGCCATGACATGGTACTGGTGAGAAGGCACTAAAAAGGATTGCACTGTGGTTGGGGATGATCTATACAACGCGCTACTATAGTTGACATGCGGTGTGAGAAAGCTACTGAGGCACTGGTTTTGCAAGGTGTTATGTGAGCAAAATGAAAGCAGCAGCCTCTTGGCGAAGAAGGGGTTACACTAAGCATTAAGCTTCTGCCGCTGAGGATGATGAAGTGAGAGGAAGATGTTGCTGAACACGGTGGACGCAGCAGTAGGTATACTGGTAGGGATAGCTGCCTTGAGCTTTATTAGTGGTGAGAGATGAGAGAAAAGCCTTGATTTACCTTTTAGGAACAATGTGGACTGACTTGTGCAGGCAGCTTGCAAGTGCGCAGTCAAGGGCTTTTCCCACTCTCCTGTAAATTGATCTGATCTACCTGTTACTAGAGATAGAATTCCCCTGACTCCAGGCAATGGAGAGCAGATTTTAGGTAAGGGAGACACCTAGTGGCCAAGACTTTAGATTTTTTTTTTTCTGAGAGTAAGAAATAATTTTTGGTAAGTAAAGTGATTTACAATTATGTTAGGAATTACAAAGATTATGTATCAGTGGGACATTATTTGAAACAACATTGGATATTTACCCAAAAAATACTCTCAGACAGTGCACTCCTAATATGGTCCAGTAGGGACACAATATGTGAGCTATAAAAATAAATAATGCTTCAAAATAATTCAGGGGCTTCTCTAGGATTTTACAGGTAATGTATATTTTCGGGGTGGGGCTAGAGAAGGTGTCAAAAATAACATGATGATTTATTTCATCCTAGTAATATGTGTCTTACCTTTTATAACTTATAACCCCTTAAAGGGGGACTCCGACCCTAGACATCTTATCCCCATTCAAGGGCTTTTCCCGCTCTCCTGTAAATTGATCTGCACTAACTGTTACTAGAGATAGAATTCCCCTGACTCCAGGCAATGGACAGCAAATTGTAGGTAAGGGAGACACCTAGTGGCCAAGACTTTAGATATTTTTTTGTTCTGTACTCCGCCCCTAGACATCTTATCCCCTATTCAAAGGATAGGGGATAAGATGTCTGATCGCGGAGATCCCGCCTCCGGGGACCCCCGCGATCTCCCTGATGCACTTGGCATTCGATCAGAGCATCGAGTGCAGCGCCGGAGGCTTGTGATGTCACGGCCACGCCCCTCATGATGTCATGGCCACACCCCCTCAATGCAAGTCTATGGGAGGGGGCGTGATGCCATCACGCCCCCTCCCATAGACTTGCATTGAGGGGGCGTGGCCATGATATCACGGGGGATGCACGGAGCAAAGTTCACTCCGTGCATCGGAAGACTGGGGTGCCGCAGCCGAGATCTCAGGGGTCCCAAGAGGCGGGACCCCTACGGTCAGACATCTTATAAGATGTGTAGTGGCAGAGTATCCCTTGAGGACAAAACCAATTTCCCTTTTTGCGCTTTTGCCACTCACAGGGCCATACAAGACTTATTTTTTCCACGAACAATTGTACTTTGTAATGACACCTTTCATTTTACCATAATGTATGGTGCAACTGAAAAATATATTATTTTTTACCAAAATTATTTGGGGTGTGTGTGTGTGGGAGGGGGGGGGGGGGTAGGGGGGGGGTAATTAAAAATGCAATGATGTAGTTTATGTATTGTAGTTTATCTACATTCTGTATCTCTACATTCCGTCTAAATATGTGCAATGCATTGTCAGCATTGTACATAATAACAAATAATAAAAAAAATTCCCAAATATTTGACCTTGTGTAATGGAAAATGCTATTTCCCATTACAAACATTCCTTCTAGAACCATAGTTAATAATGCTCGCAGCCACATTTCTTGACCTAGAATGACCCATAAGTACTGTCTGTATTTTCCACCGCTCATATTCACATTTCTTCAGCTTCTCCATCTTTATAAGACATGTCCTAGGGAGCAACTGATGAAGGAGCAGAGCAACTTCTATTTTTACCACTTCCTTACCAATGAACAATATACAAATCCCAAAAAAGAGGTTGTAGCTTGAAGCTTCTGGGCCACAATACAAAATATTTTACGGGATCCCTCACCGGCCATGTGTTACATACAATACTGGTGTCCATTGGACATGTACTGCAGCTACACTACTATAGATGGCATGTGGACTGAGAAGGGGTTACTGATCCATTGGATTTATCAGCAGAAATGAAAGAATCAGCAAAATCACAGCAAGGAAGGGGTTACACTAAGCACACTATAGGGGGAGGGGGGATTACACTGCAGAACTGTGGAAATACAGCAGTAGCTACACTGGTATTTATACAAGAAAAAGCTACCTTGCGCTCTTATAGGTGGTCAGATATGAGAGTGAAGCCTTGATTTACCTTTCAGCAGCAGTGTGGATGATCTTTAGCAGGCAGACTGGCTCAGCTTGCAGGTACACAGCCTTTCTCTCAATATTCTCCTGCACAGAACACAAGTTAAGCTCCACCTCCAGTTCCATTCTTCTATCCTGATCTATCTGTTACTAGAGACAAATTTTCTTCGACAACGGCCAGTGGACAGCAGATAAGTGAGACCCCTAGTAGCCTAGACTTTAAAGGGGTGCTCAGGCACTAGACATCTTATCCCCATCCATAGGATAGGGGATAAGATGTCTGATTGCGGGGGTCCCCAGCTCGGCTGCGGCACCCCAGACATCCGGTGCAGGGAGCGAACTTGGCTCCATTCTGGATGCCTGGCGATGCGGGGTGGAGGCCCGTGATGTCACGGTGAAGCCCCGCTCATGACGACATGGCCATGCCCCCTCAATGCAAGTCTATGGGAGGGGGCGTGACGGCCGTCACGCCCCCTCCCATAGACTTGCATTGAGGGGGCATGGCCATGTCGTCAAGAGCCTCCGGAGCTGCACCCAATGCTCTAAAGGAACGCCGGGTGCAGCAGGGAGATCGCGGGGGGTCCCGAGGGGCGGGACCCCCGCGATTAGACATCTTATCCCCTATCCTTTGGATAGGAAATAAGATGTCTAGGGGCAAAGTACCCCATTAAAGCTATTTTTCTGGGGTAAGGAATCACTTTTGGTAAATGAAGTGATTTACAAATATGCTAAGAATCACAATGGCGAGAAATTGAAACATATGTTACTGTGTATCTACATACTTGAGGTCACAGAGATTATTACTTGGAACTTTTTAGAGAATTCGGCCATGGTTCCAATAGCCGAAAACCCAACAAATATATCAGCTAGACTTACAGAAGGAACACAAAGAATGAAGACTTGCCTGACTGTGTAAGCGGAGAAAACACAGGGGTGAGTAATAAGGGTTAGGAATAGAGATGAGCGAACTTACAGTAAATTTGATTCGTCACGAACTTCTCGGCTCGGCAGTTGATGACTTATCCTGCATAAATTAGTTCAGCTTTCCGGTGCTCCAGTGGGCTGGAAAAGATGGATACAGTCCTAGGAAAGAGTCTCCTAGGACTGTATCCACCTTTTCCAGCCCACCGGAGCACCTGAAAGCTGAACTAATTTATGCAGGATAAGTCATCAACTGCCGAGCCGAGAAGTTCGTGCCGAATCGAATTTACTGTAAGTTCGCTCATCTCTAGTTAGGAACAAACTTAGACATATAGCGGAAGATTTATCAAAACCTGTCCAGAGGAAAAATTGCTCAATTGCCCATAGCAACCAATCAGATCGCTTCTTTCATTTTTGAAAGGCTCTGAAAAATGAAAGCAACAATCTGATTGGTTGCTATAGGCAACTCAGAAACTATTCCTCTACACAGGTTTTGATAAATCTCCCCCATACATCTTATATAATGTCAAAACTACACCTAACTACACCCTAGGGGCACATGCCCCCCCAGTAATGATGATGACTGGTCTACTCTCCCCTTTCCTGTGTTTATCAAATTAAAGGGGTACTCGGAGGAAAATATATATATATATATATATATATATATATATATATATAATTTTTTTTTTTTAAAGTCAAGTCAGCAATATACATCTAGAATAGGCCTGTGCAGCTCGAGCCACCCAAGTGTACGCTGTCTACTCTAGGGTCCAGGGAAGCCCTCCATGCCGGAAGACCTCTGTCTGTTCCCATTTTGTGCCCCGAGATCAAAGAGGGCGCCTGCAGCGCATGCACAGGAAGCCTGGCTAATCAAATACCGAGCTTTCTTCTGCTCCAAAATACTCTGGGGGGTGAATAGATTAAATGGCATGGCAGTTTGGTGGCCTTCCCCCCGGTGTACCCTGAGTTTACCAAACAATGGGTACGCCGCCGCTTCTCTATACAAAATGGACTGAGAATGATGGACTATCAAGGAGGTGTTATGCAGACCTACACGAGGGAGGGGGGGGGTCTCCTCCCAAAATGGTTGACCGTCGCCTATATTTAATGTCGGCTTTAGGGTATTTTGCTAACATGTTGCCCCCCCCCAGCCGTATTCTGGCTTCTGGTTGCTGCTCCTCCCTGTGAAGTCAAGAAGGAAAAACATTTGTAGAAATGGATTGTCTTCCTAAATAAATAAAGTGGCTGCTGATCTTGGCAAATAAAAACAAATACGTCACCCTGTTCTAGTCACATATTATCCACACACAATGGAACTGTTCATGTGGGGCACCTGGGGTCTACCACATTGGTTTGGCACTATTCAACCTTTGTCTTGTTGGCCGCTACCCTATCAAGTAGCAATCCAAATTACAACTCAAAACAAACCGGTAATAACTAATATAGTGTCTAATGTGTTCCCAAGTCAACATCTTGATTGAGAACACATGACTAGGGGATCGTCTAGATCCGCTCGCCTACGACCACCCCACCCTCCTCACAACAAGACACCGACACCTGCTTTGTGGTAGAAACGGCCTCAGCCGACCAAATTTTAAACATTTCACATAAATATATACAGTATAAGTATTCACATTAACCTAACATTTTCGGGGTAACAACATTAACCCCTTCATAACAATTTTAAAAGTGCAAAAACATGCTTAACCCCTGAGATGTTAAACTGCCCCAGAAGAAGGGGGGACCTGAAGGCAACCAAATCCAATCCTTCTCCTACCGTGCCCTTAGTCGCCTCACCCCCTGACCCAAGGGCCCCACCTTCGGAGAGTATACTGCCACGACCAGCTGGGTCCCATTCCAGCTCCACCAGTGGCTGGCATAACTGGGCCGCTGCCACCATTTTTCAAGAAATGCCTCCAAGTCCCCCTTTTCGTTCTTGCCGCTGTGACAACCCACCATCTCCTTCACACCCACAGCCACCACCCACATCCATTAAACATGGGCGGATGGGCAGGACTAGCTTCTTCTCCGTTCTCCAACTGACTCCTCCTCTTCCTGTCTTCCCCTTTATCCTTTCTCGCTCCACCCCTTCTATATTAACCCCTCATTAACCCCTCGATGCTCCTCATCCCACCCCTGTCTTGTGCCTCCTCCCAACCCATTCTGTC
The DNA here is from genome assembly GCF_029499605.1 of Hyla sarda. Lineage (NCBI taxonomy): Eukaryota > Metazoa > Chordata > Amphibia > Anura > Hylidae > Hyla > Hyla sarda. The sequence continues at coordinate 93,802,372 of NC_079199.1, forward strand.
CGGTGCGTTGGCTCTCTCTTTAGAAATGAAATGATAATAGCTTAAAGGGGTACTCTGGTGGAAAACTATATTTTTTTATCAACTAGTGCCAGAAAGTTAAAGGGGTACTCCGCTGCCCCAGTTTCGAAAGCTGGGTGCAGGCTGCGGGGTCGTGACAGCCACGGTCCCTTGTGATGTCCCGCCATTCCCCCTCAATGCAAGTCTATGGGAGGGGGTGTACGCCTCCTCCAATAGACTTGCATTGAGGGGTGGGTCCGTGATGTCATGACCCCGCAGCCCACACCCAGCGTTTCATGCACAATGTAAATTTTCAGCGGCAAAGCTTTCCTCCCCTAAAAGAATGAACATGTTCATTTTAATCTATGGGGACCGGCAATGTTTGTGCCTCAAGCCTCAAGCCTTTGGATGTCTGGTAATTTAGAGGGGAAAGTTTTCTACAGTAGTATCAGATTGTATTGCTTTACTGAGAGAGTGGTGGATGCATGGAATAGCCTTCCTCCAGAAGTGGTAGCTGCATTCAAAGTGAAAGAGTTTAATCCCTTCCTGACCCTTGCTGGATGGGTAGGTCATGGGACTGGGTCAGGGCCATATTCCCCTCACCCGTCCCAGCAGACATCTTCCAGTAATGACGGACAACGGAGATCCGACATGAATGGAGGGGATGCGGCCTGACCTTTCCGAGACTGAAGATGCAGCGGGTGCTGCACAGAGATCACGGGGGGTTCCCAGCGGAAGGCCCCCCGCGATCAACCTGAAGACTAACGGGGAGCATTTTTTGAAAGAAATTAGCTCTGTTTTTCTATTCCTGGATAACCCCTTTAAAGGGGTACTCCATTGAAAAACAATTTATTTTAAATCAACTGGTGCCAGAAAGTTAAACAGATTTGTAAATTATTTCTATTTAAAAAATCTTAATCCTTCCAGTACTTATCAGCTGCTGTATACTTCAGAGGAAATTCTTTTCTTTTTGAATTTCTTTTCTGTCTGACCACAGTGCTCTCTGCTGACACCTCTGTCCATTCTAGGAACTGTCCAGAGTAGAAGCAAATCCCCATAGCAAACCTCTCCTGCTCTGGAGAGTTCCTGACATGGACAGAGGTGTCAGAAGAGAGCACTGTGGTCAGACTGAAAGGAAATTCAAAAAGAAAGGAACTCCCCACGATCAGACATCTTATCCCCTATTATTTGGATAGGGGACAATATGTTTAGGGACGGAGTACCCCTTTAACTGCTTATTCCCAATCCACAGGATAGGTGGTAAGTGTCTGGATCGCGGGGGTCTGACCACTGGTACCCCCACAAACTCCTGCTCGGTAGCCAGCTCCTCATGCACAGAGCAACAACCGCTTCATGTTCGGAGCCATGTCAACTACCGAATGGAGCGGTGGTCGACACGATCACTCCATGCATATCTATGGTAAAGCTGGAGATACATGAGTACAGTGCTCGTGTATCGCTGGCTCTACCATAGACAGTGCATGAAGGGGGTGTTCTGAATACAAATCTTCAGAACATCTGGGCGCTGTGCAGGATATCGCAGGGAGTCCCAGTGGTCGGACCCCCGGCTATCAGACACTCATTTTCTATCTTGTGGATAAGGGATAAGAAGTTAACTGGGCACTGTCATTAAACATAATTGTTTGCTTTTTTATTCCTGAATAAACTTACTAATGTATTTCACAGTGAAAAAATAAATAAATTAAATTTTTTCTTCAGCTATAAAATTATGGCCACTAGGGGTCTCCCTTGCAGTACTGCCTGCATTCCCCATCTGCTATCGCTGCTGGTTTGGTCTCCTGCTGACATGGCAGGGGACCATATTCCCAATATGCAGGCTGGATGTCAGCTCTGCACAGCGCTCTCTCTCTGCCTGTCAATCATGCAGGCGAGAGCGAGTGTTGTGTGCGGCAGAGCGGCAGGTCCACTCCGATCTCCCTCCTCTTTGTGTTACAAAAAAGAGGAGATTGAGGAGCAGCCTACCGCGATTGGCTGCCTCTTCTATACTGCGCTCCACAGTGCAATCCCAGCAAACAACAAAGACAGAAGTGGGCGGGGTTTTGTCAGGTTGTAGGGCTTCAGATGACATCATGCCTGCCAGGGAACGCCCCCTCAGGAGCACCGGAGCTCACTATGAGTGAGCCGAAATTAAAGGCAAATAATAAGGTAGAAAAATTTAATATTATAAATATAAAGGCAGGGGAGGAGTTATTAGGGTGGGAGGGATAAATAGGGAGGGGGAAGGGGGCAGTTCATAATGACAGGTATTCTTTAAGTACCAGAGTTCCCCTTGTAAGAGATAGACCTTAAAGGGGTATTCCAGTTTAAAAAAAAATAAAAAAAATTTTTTTTCCACATCAACTGACTCCAGAGAGTTAAACAGATTTGCAAATTACTTCTATAAAAAAATCTTAATCCTTCCAGTACTCCAGTACTTATCAGCTGCTGAAGTTGAGTTCTTTTCTGTCTGACAACAGTGCTCTCTGCTGACACCTCTGTCTGTCTCAGGAACTGTCCGGAGCATTAGAGGTTTGCTATGGGGATTTTCTCCTACTCTGGAAAGTTCCTAAGACAGACAGAGGTGTCAGCAGAGAGCACTGTTGACAGAAAAGAACAACTCAACTGCAGCAGCTGTTAAGTACTGGAAGGATTAAGATGTTTTTATAGAAGTAATTCACAAATCTGTTTAACTTTCTGGAGCCAGTAGATATGAAAAAAAATAAAAAAATAAAGTTGTTTTACCCTTTTAAACAGAGCTAGAGACCTTTTGAGGCCACCCGAACAGTGTTCAGAGTAGCAAAAGGCAACTCTGCTCCGGAACACCACATTTTTACCGTTTTTGGCATGCCGCCATTGTAAGAATCTTGATTTCGAAGAGGTTCATGGAGAAGCATAAGGGATTACCAAGCCCCTTTTAGGTTAAAAATGAAATATGACCCTTGCCATTCAGCCCCTATATCGACAAGCTGGAGGTTTGTATGTGTTCTATTGTTTCCACCTACCTTTATAACTTTTGATGGCTTTTTGCACTATCTTCGCCTCGTTTATTCTGAAGATATCTTTACGGTTACCACAGCCATGGACAGGAAGGTTCTATTGTCTGGCCAAGTCCAAGAGGAGAAGTAAGACTTTGATAGGCTTCCAGCAACGGTCTCTTCCAAGTATTGCGTATAGAGCTCTTTGATAAGCGGCCATCTTCTTCCTAATATTTATTGACTGTGGAATGCTTCTTACCTCATGCCTGATCCATAGTAACACATTGGGACGGAACAAGCATAGCAATGCAATGATTACCGAGAAGGACGTGGATAATGCTATCTACACATCTGCCAGAAAGCTCTGGACGCCAAATCCGAATTTTGTGGTTTGCTTTTTTTTAATCAATTTTTTAGTATTTTGTTTTCCCCCAATATGTAGATATGGAGAACAACAAAGGTTGTGCGGAGGTTCTAATGACTCATGGATACCAACAATACAAACATGAATCATGATGGCCTGTTCAATGTGCGTATCAAATGTTCTACGTTTAAAAAAAAAAGATTTTCTTTAAAAAACAAATAATAATTTATATGAAATATGATACCCTATAGCAGGGGTGTCAAACTCAAATTCATCAGGGGCCGCATCAGCAGTTTGGTCACCCTCAAAGGGCCGGTTGTATCTGTAGAACCCCTCCTCCCCCCCACATACCGTATATGCCGGCGTATAAGACGACTGGGTGTATAAGACGACCCCCAACTTTTACAGTTAAAATGTAGAATTTGGAATATACTCGCCATATAAGACTACCCCTCCTACCGCAATGTACAGTACCTTGTAGTTACCCCCACATTAGGAAGGCAGCATGTTCCCCCACATTAGTAGGCAGTATGTTTCCCCACATTAGTTGGCAGTATAGTTCCCCCCACATTAGGTTGGCAGCATGTTCCCCCACATTAGGTTGGCAGTGTAATTCCCCCCACATTAGGTAGGCAGCATGTTCCCCCACATTAGTTGGCTGTATAGTTCCCCCCACATTAGGTTGGCAGTATAGTTCCCCCACATTAGGTAGATAGCATAGTTCCCCCCACATTAGGTAGGCAGTATAGTTCCCCCCACATTAGGTAGGCAGCATGTTCCCCCACATTAGTTGCCAGCATGTTCCCCCACATTAGTTGGCAGCATGTTCCCCCACATTAGTTGCCAGCATGTTCCCCCACATTAGTTGGTAGTATAGTTCCCCCACATTAGGTTGGCAGTATAGTTCCCCTACATTAGGTAGGCAGTATAGTTCCCCCCACATTTGGTAGGCAGTATAGTTCCCCCCACATTAGGTTGGCAGTATAGTTCCCCCCACATTAGGTAGGCAGCATGTTCCCCCACATTAGTTGGCAGCATGTTCCCCCACATTAGGTTGTCAGTATAGTTCCCCCCACATTAGGTAGGCAGCATGTTCCCCCACATTAGTTGCCAGCATGTTCCCCCACATTAGTTGGCAGCATGTTCCCCCACATTAGTTGCCAGCATGTTCCCCCACAGTAGTTGGCAGTATAGTTCCCCCCACATTAGGTTGGCAGTATAGTCCCCCCACATTAGGTAGGCAGTATAGTTCCCCCACATTTGGTAGGCAGTATAGTTCCCCCCACATTAGGTTGGCAGTATAGTTCCCCCCACATTAGGTAGGCAGCATGTTCCCCCACATTAGATGCCAGCATGTTCCCCCCACATTAGTTGGCAGTATAGTTCCCCCACATTAGGTTGGCAGCATGTTTCCCCACATTAGGTTGGCAGTATAGTTCCCCCCACATTAGGTAGGCAACATGTTCCCCCACATTAGTTGCCAGCATGTTCCCCCACATTAATTGGCAGTATAGTTCCCCCCACATTAGGTTGTGAAATAAAAAGGACGGAAAAGCGCTCCACTGTGAAGGACAATAAGTAAAAGGGGGTGAGCCCCTATCAATGGAGAGACTCACCAGATGGTGTTGTGCTATAGAGGCACAACACTCTAGCAGGCACGTAATCCTTTCGGAAGGTTGTGATGGAAACTCCGCCTGGACATCCACCTAGGACTGCAGCTTATCCCGCCCTCGGCTAGGCATAGGGAACGTGAACTAAAGATTGTGCACTTTTCTGGTGCACAGGTGATAGGGATATTTCAGCGCTGTCCACATGTAAAGAAATAAATAATTTTACCACTTACTTTGGTTGTGGACAGTGCTGAAATATCCCTATCACCTGTGCACCAGAAAAGTGCACAATCTTCACCCCACATTAGGTTGGCAGCACCCCCCCCCTCCCTCCCCACAGACATACAGCCTCCAGCCATAAACAGTGTATGGCTGGAGGCTGTATGTCTGTGTGCTGCCCCCACTGTGATCCGGTCACCGCTCCTCCGGCCCGGGGTCACATCTACTGCTATGGCCTATGGACCATGGCAGTAGGTGCCAGGACCGGTCGAGCGGTGACCGGAACGCTGAAGAAGATAACGTGCCGCCGGTCACTTACCAGGGCCTGTTTTCTTTTTTCTTTTTTTTTAAAGCGAGATTAAAGGCTGGCAGCAGGTGGCGGGCCACATGGCGAGGTCTGGCGGGCCGGATTCGGACCGCGGGCCGGGTGTTTGACACCCCTGCCCTACAGACTAGCGGTGGGGACCAGATTTCCCACGGGCGTATGGATACGCCCTCGGTCCTTAAGGACTCGGAATGCAGGGCGTATCCATACGCCCTGTGTCCTGAAGAGGTTAATGAATACCAGACTACCCGTAGTCCATTTTAAAATTATTACTACGTAGTTAAAGGGGTACTCCACCCCTAGACATCTTATCCCCTATCCAAAGGATAGGGGATAAGATGTCAGATTGCTGGGGTCCCGCTGCTGGGGACCCCGGGGATCGCTGCTGCAGCACCCCGCTATCATTACTGCGCAGAGCGAGATCGCTCTGCACGTAATGACAGGCAATACAGGGGCCGGAGCATCGTTACGTCACGGCTCCGCCCCCTTGTGACGTCACGATCCGCCCCGTCAATACAAGTCTATAGGAAGGGGGCGTCGCCACGCCCCCTGCCATAGACTTGTATTAAGGGGACGGGCCGTGATGTCACGAGGGGCGGAGCCATGATGTCACGCTGCTCCGGCCCCTGAATCGCCCGTCATTACGCACAGAGCGAACTCACTCTGTGCAGTAATGATGGCGGGGTGCTGCAGCAGCGATCCCCGGGGTCCCCAGCAGCGGGACCGCGGCGATCTAACCTCTTATCCCCTATCCTTTGGATAGGGGATAAGATGCCAGGGGCGGAGTACCCCTTTAAGTTTTGGAAAACTTGCTTTTCTCGCTTTCCAGTCAAAATGTTGCACTAAAAATCGCGTAGTCGCAGGTGCGACATTTGTGCGACATTTTTCGTTAAAAAAAATGTAACTATATCGCTTGATAAATGTCTGTCCATATGATAAACATGATATTTTGGTCAAAATACTCAAGATCGCAACCAAGTTAAGGGTCTTCAATCTCTTGCGAGTCCATACACTAACATTATAGAAATAAAATCACAGAATATAGGAAATAAATCACTCAGAAAATCACAGAAAAAAAATGCCACTTACTGGTACAAGGGTAGGTTAGACACCTATTCCCACTATGATGCAGATCAGCCCTAGTGTTGAGCGGCATAGGCCATATTCGAATTTGCGATATTTTGCGAATATATGGAGGAATATTCGTCATATATTCGCTAAATTTGCATAATCGTAATATTCGCGTTATATTTTCGCATATGCAAAAAAAATTGCGTGCTCAAAAATTCGCATAAAGGAAAATTTGCATGTACGGAAAATTAGCATATGCGAAAATTCGTACGCCAGTCTCACACAGTAGTATTAGAGCCTTCTTTACACCACACAAGCTGGAAGCCGAGAGGGATGATCACTGTGATGTGTACTGTGAAAAAAAAAAACCAAAAAAACGAATATTCGTAATTACGAATATATAGTGCTATATTTGCGAATATTCGCGAATTCGCGAATATGCGATATTCGCGAATAAAATAATTTACAAATCTGTTTAACTTTCTGGCACCAGTTGATTAAAAATTTTTCTTTAAAGGGGTACTCCGTTGGAAAAGATTTTTTTTTTTAAATCAACTGGTGCCAGAAAGTTAAACAGATTAGTAAATGACTTGTATTTAAAAATCTTAATCCTTCCAGTAATTATCAGCTGCTGTATGCTCCAGAGGAAGTTGTATTTCTTTCTGAAATTCTTTCCAATCTGATCACAGTGCTCTCTGCTGACACCTCTGTTCTGGGCAGTTCCTGACATGGACAGAGGTGTCAGCAGAGAGCACTGTGGTCAGGCAGAAAGGAAATTCAAAAAGAAAAGAACTTCCCGTGGAGTATACAGCTGCTGATAAGTACTGGAAGGGTTAAGATTTTTAAATAGAAGTAACTTACAAATCTGTTTAACTTTCTGGCACCAGTTGATTTAAAAAATAATAATAAATTCATTTTTTTCCCCACCAGAGTACCCGCCACGTGACACATAAGGTACTACTACCCTCATCATACCAACCCACAACATCATCACTACAATTCCCAATGGCCACCACACATATATGGCCACACGTTCTGCCTACGGTACCTGGATGCCTGGATCTGACAGCTGTGGTTTTTGGAGCTTCACTGGAGGTTTATGGGTAAAGATCCAATCCAGCAGATCCACCGCCAACTATTCCTCGTGTCAAACACTTATGTAACACTTGGAAATTCTCCTCTAAATACCTTGAAATAATAACATGACGGTAGGTAATTTTCTTCCTTAAACAGTTGTTAATGTTCTTTTAATGACCGGATAGAATGAATAGGAAGCCTTGATCTCGGCAGTAGATAAGTCCCAGCATTTACCCAGAATACCTTGTAACAATACCGCATTATGTGTTCCAGATATTTTCCATGAAGGAAAAAGACAATAGGTGATTTTGATTTGTTATCTCATCTATCTGTCCAAGAAATGTGTTACCCTGTTTTACCTACTGTTCTCCTGTATAGGCAATACTCGGAAACAATGGCACGAAATAATTATCTGAGCGGCAATTGTCTCAACACGTATTGTCTCTGAAACGCTGCAGCATAAAGGGAAAATGTATTAGATAGCTTTTCTTTATTGGTGAATTCAAGTAGAGATAAAAAAAAAAAACATGGCGGCACATCCACCTTGATCTAAGGCTTCTCAGCAAAATGTATTACACTAACAGTACTTAAAGGGGTACTCCAAAGGATAGGGGATAAGATGTCTGACCGCAGGGGTCCCACCGCTGGGGACTCTCGCAATCTTTCGTTCGGCACCCACCTTTTTGAGCGGCACGCCGCGCTGCCAGCTCACAAACTACCGGGTGCAGACCTCGTGACGTCACAACTCTGCCCCTATGTTACGTCACCCCCCGCTATGCAAGTCTATGGGAGGGGGCGTGACGGCCGTCACACCCCCTCCCATAGACTTGCATAGCGTGGGCGGGGCGTGACGTCACCATACTCCAGCCCCGTGGTCGGCACCCGGCAGTTTGTGAGCTGGCAGCACGGCGCGAAGCTCAAAGAGGTGGGTGCCGTATGAAAGATTGCAGGGGTCCCCAGCGGCGAAACCCCCGCGGTCAGACATCTTATCCCTTATCCAAAGGATGTCTTAGGGCCAGAGTACCCCTTTAATGTTCATTAAAGTGCAAGCCCGCTAGCCACGTCACGGCCACCTGTATGTAGCGGGTCCCTAACATCCCTAGCATAAAATGGCACAGCACTCAGCGGCGACCAACACCGCCGCAACACCAGTGCCCACAGGGGTACGACCCACTGGCAGAGCAGCCCCAATGCTGCCTGAACCAGTCCCTGGGCCACGCCTCCCCACAGACACGGCGCCACGGCAGCGATGGAGACCGCACAGCGCAGCACCAGTGTGAACAGGTGTAAAAGCTCACTTACCATGTGCTCCCAGTCAAAGACTTTTCTTTCTGGCAGTCTCCCAGTCTTTGACTGGGAGCACATGGTAAGTGAGCTTGATCCCCTGTTCACATGTACTGCGCTGTGCGGAGTCCATTGCTGCTGCTGCTGCGCCGTGTCTGTGGGGAGGCATGGCCCAGGGACTGGTTTGGAGACCACTGTTCTATGGGGAGGGGTAAGCCGCAGCCAGACAGTGCTCCTAAAACCATGGAGTAGGGTGGTAAAAAATGCCTGCGGCTGAAAGAAAATCACGCCGCTCCCCACATGCGCGTTTTGTGCCCGTGTGGACGTACCACTACTATAGCCTTATGTCTATGTACAATAATAAATGATTTTACACACATAATGAACATCTTGGAAAACTTAGGGGGAAAAAAAAAATAATTGAACCTCTTAACATTCTTAACATTATAAATATTCAGTTTCTTTTTTTTTTTTTTTTACATGAATCACAAGTTCTGCTTCCTTCCTCCTGAAGGGGGGAAACCAGTAAACCCGGCAGGTGGTATGTTCCTTCCGCTAATCTCACCACTTGGGTTGTTTGCACAGTGTTCCGTGTAAAAATTCCACTGAAAATTCTTTGTCCTGACCTCGTATATCTGGAACATTTATTGCATGTGATATGGCGTCCTCTTAATACTGTACTACCGTATTCACCTCTAGTCTTTATTCCCTATAACTATGGCTTCTACATGTTCTTGGATAGTGAAGCAGTAACAGATGGGTGCCTAAATTCATTTCACCCCATCCTGCCTTGATGATTTTAATTTTTCACTTTTGATTTAAAAAAAAATATATAAATAAATAAATAATAATAATTTTTATACTTCCTCACGTTCCAAGTTCCAGGGCTTATTTTTTTTAGCGACAGATTGTACTTTTTTTAAGTAAAAAAAAATCTTTTTTGAAGTGAAATTGAGAAAAAAAAAAAAACAACCGTGCAATTTACATTTTTTGTTGTTGTTGTTTTTTTTTTTTTTTATTTGTTAAATTTTTTTTCCATTCACCTTCTGGTAAAAATTACATGTTTACTTTATTCTATTGGTCAGCACAATTATAATCAGACTTTGAAGACAACAAGTCCAAGGAATTGGAGAACGACGCTATCTGGCGGTCAAGAAGACCGATTACGGACAGAAGTAAAGATAATAAATAATTATTTTATAATAAATGGAAAAACGCATTTCGAGAGCCTCCTGCTCTCTTCATCAGGTCTTTGGTAAGGATCTTTGGTAAGGACCTTAAAAAGGCATTGTCCATTTGTTATTTCAACTTCTATCAAACTTTTTGTCTGCTGGTTAGCAGCCTCATAGCATCCATCTTCTTTCAATTCCTTGGGATCACTGACTTTAAACTCTGATGACTGGACCTCTTTTGCATTTTGTTCTTTGTTTCTTAAAGATTACCTTTCATCAAACCATATTACTCCTAACACCCCTCCTGCCCTTAATTTTTTTTTTTTAGAGCCTTAAAAAGCTCAGTATCATACATTTCCCCTTGCTCACATTGTGTGAGGTCCCGGGAGGAGAAAGTGGGCGTTTCCCAACAGGCGCAACATCACTGAATCCTACGAGAGCTGTGCCTCACCATACCCCGCATGCAATTCCTGAGTTTGGTCTCCTGCCAGGCTGAGAGGAGACCAAACTAACTGTTTGACTTGCGCAGGGAACAGAACAGAGCCACCTAGTGGTCGTTTTTCAATCACATTAAAAACATAAACAATGTTGAGATATTTTACAGCAAGAAAATAGCAAAGTGTCTTATAATTACATAAGGAACAATATATTAAAAGTTTATTTTGGTGACAGGTACTTTTTGTGTCCTGACTTATTTCTCTGACTACAGTCAAAAAGAAAAATATAGCCAGCTCACCGTTTGTAGTAATGGCTGTCTAGACACTCGTAGATATTAAACTCGTAGATATCAAGCCGTTGCCCCGGTGTATATGGAACCACAAGAAGAAAAATTCCAGCTCCCGAAAAAAAGTTGCAAAAAATTAAAAATCCTAAATGTATTCAGTCCATATTAAAACCAAAATCAGAACACGCTGTGTGAATAAAAAAAAAAAACACAGGGTGTTCTGATTTTGGTTTTAATATGGACTGAATACATTTTGGATTTTTTATTTTTTGCAACTTTTTTTGGGGAGCTGGAATTTTTCTTCTTGTGGTTTCTATTTCTCTGACCTCTGTACAGTTTTGTTTATTGTTTTGGACCACGTTATGCCCCTGCACTTTATTCCAGTGCAGGGACTGTTGTCCAGTTGTGAATCTGCTGGGAAAGTAGTTTTTTATTTATTCCCTATAACTCTGACTTCTACATGTTCTTGGATAGTGACACTCTGATTTATCCATCTGTTTGATGCCTAACAGATTGTGATGTCACATTACGCCACGCCCCCTCAATGCAAGCCTATGGGAGATGGCGTGACGGCCATGACATCACGACACCCCCGCCACCCGCACCCAGCGTTAAGACATCTTATCCCCTATCCTTTGAATATGGGATAAAATGTCTAGGTGCTGAGTACCCCTTTAATAACATTTTATTTTAATAGTTCAACAATTTCTAGCTATGCCAGTTATGTTACCTTTCTTTGTTATTTATTTATTTTTATTTTAAAAAATATATACGGTATATAATTTATGTGATGTCTACACAGATTGATCTTTGGTATAAAAAATAAAATAAAAAAATACCCTCTACTATATATTTTTATTGTACCGTATTTCTCTTTCTTTCTCTTGTTTATGATAAATTGTCCATTAACCTCCTATAGTTTAGGCTCCAACCCACTTCCCTTTATAATGTAACGACAGTCTGGTATGTGTCTTTGCTTTCATCAGTAGTGATTCCAATTACTATTTATTAGCCCTAGAGGAAGCTAAGCCTCTTATTTATCTTAAGTAGTTTCCTGCAGGAACATTTTTATCATGAAGATGTTCACACATTTTTACTTTCGGATATAATCATCATGTCGGTGCCCCAAACAAGATAACCAATGGTTTGTGCATTTGGTAACACTTTTCTCTACATGTCTGTTAATCCACGATATGTGATACTCCCAAAGTCTCCAAAATTCCCAAACTTGTGCCTTCTTAAAAGGGGTACTCCGCTGCTCAGCGTTTGGAACAAACTGTTCCGAAAGCTGGAGCCTGCACCGGGAGCTTGTGATGTCATAGCCCCGCCCCTTCATGACATCACGCCAAACCCCCTCAATGCAAGTCTATGGGAGGGGGCGTGACGGATGTCACGCCCACTCCCATAGACTTGCATTGAGGGGGCGAGCTATGACGTCACATGCTCCCGACGCCGGCTCCAGAGTTCGGAACAGTTTGCTCCAAACACTGAGAAGCGAAGTACCCCTTTAACTTGATGACATAGTAAAAAAAATCTTAAATTTTTTTTAATTAACATGAATAAAGTATAAAATCATGTCCCCTGACGAAGCACCCGACAGCGAAATGTGCGTTGGGGTAGGTATACATTTGATCGATCCTGAACATGGGATACAAGTGTTTGCATGTTTTTTTCCTTAGGCTTTGTTTACTGTTTGATGCATGGTATGGTGTTGCTGTGTTTATGTCCATTTGTTTCATCTTATTTTGACGTTAGTGTACATATTTTCTATGGTGTTTCATATTCTATTGTACACTTCATTTGCACTAGCCATTCTGGTATTGAGTTTTTGTTTAGTGGCGTTATTCATTTGGAGGTGCTGCTGCTTTTTTTTTTATTTATTTATTTATTTTTTGTAGTCCCAACCTCCCTGGTCACCACCTTTAAGTGGTGTTAAAGCGGTTTTCCAGTCGAAAATTATTGATCGATAAGGCATAAATCAGTATGGTGTGGACACCCGGCCCCAGGGACATGCACACATTGACAAGAAAGGGGGCTTGAGCCCCTGCCCTTTTGACACTGGGCAGTGGGTCATAATTATATAAATAATTATGAGAAGTGCCCTTTTTTCCCTTCAGGCCCTGCCCCCCGAAATGTCTGCACGTTCCTGCCCGGCACTCCTGACTCCTCCTACTGATCAACCTATCAGCACCGCTGTGGTGCAACAAATAATGTATGGAAGGCATACACTGTTTGTAGAGGTGTTGCCGGGTTACTGCAACGCATCTCCTGTTAAAGTGAATGAGAATTCAATGCAATAACACAGCACCACCCCTACATGGATGTAGCCAAGACTCCTAGTTCCCGTAAATTCTTTATTTCCAGGGACATCAGCTGATCAGCAGAGGCGTCCTGGTGTCAGTACCCTGCCAATCAACTATCCTTGGCCATCAGTATTTTTGATCCATTTAGTTTTGGCTCCCAATAATATAATAATATGCTAGGTAGGGCCTAGACTGTCAACTAAGTGGTTTCCAACATTGTCTACGCAACTCTTCACACATTCACTTAAAGGGGTACTCCACTGGCCAGCGTTCGAAATTAAATCGATCACGGTCACGCCCCCTCAATTAAAGTCAATGGGAGGGGGTGTGATGGTTGCCACGCCCTCTCCCATAGACTTGCATAGAGGGGCGTGGTCGTGATGTCACGAGGGGCATGGCGTACCCCCACAGCGAGAAAACAGTATTCGAAACATTTACTTCCGAACGCTGGCCAGTGGAGTACCCCTTTAAAACTGAAAAGTGGAGACTGCCATCTTGGCAGTAGATAGCCTTGTTACATAGCCTGTCCAAAGGGATGTTATTGCTATTATTGGTACACAAACCTGAGAGCAGTAGTGACCACCTAATTGATCGTCTTGGCCTTAATAAGCATATGTAGAGTCAAAGGTAATAGCACAGATAGGTAAGGAATATACAGTTAAGAAAAAAGCACACAAATCTGGGGAAGACCGCTGACATTTTTGGTAGAGGCCACAGGTCCTCTTTAGGAAGAATGGTTTTCTAAACTAAGTAAGGAATCAGTAGGGTAACCAGTAACCATGGAGTCCCATTGAACTGCTGTTCATCAGGACATATAAGTATTATATGTATTTTAGTCTTCACTTTGCCTCCTGTGTCTCTCTTTTCTTCCCTGTGTTCTTAATTAGTTTCCTTACCTTGGCATCCTTCATCCACAATGATCACCTCTTAGTAGAGATGATCCCTCTTTGCAGCTGGGCCCATACTAGCTTCTATTCCTACTACTCCTACGGCTGGCAAATACACCAAGGAAAGAGGTGCAGATCTCCCAAAATTCAGTTTGGGGCCTAATTCATTTGAATCAGCCATCAAATGTCATTTGGATTTGACAGTGCCAGTACAGGAGTGGTGCTCAGCCGATGTAATAGTGAATAAAAGCAGCGATGCATTCAGCATCACCTCTGAGCCGTTCTGTGTACAGAAGCACAGACTCTTGTCTTTGAAAGGAGTCCCCATTCCTCCTTTCTGTAGTGCCCTCTCCTATTTGTGTAGGGCCCTACAGAATGTATGTGCAGGAGCAGGGACTCCTGATAAAAACACGTGTCCCTGCTCCTGGATAGTACACTGAGCAGCCATTCACATTCATTGGTAGGGCAACAAGGACATCTGGGTGATTCATCCGAAACAAATACCAAAAGTTTTGGATACAAATGAATCCAACTTTTTGGGACAATTCAAATATATTCAATTAGTTCTGAATCAATTTTCACATCTATAATGCCAATGATTGAAATCCTAAAATGCAATGTGAAAAACAATCTGGGAGATACCAATGAAGGTCGCTATCAGAGCATTAAAACACTAGACACTGCCCACGAGGAATTGTTGGCTACTGTAAGTAGTAACAGGGCAATGTCCAGTACAGATTTTTCCCCAAATTTAAAATAAATATACATATATATTAAAGTAGTTTTCATAGCATAATGTATTGATGACCTATATTCAGGATATGCTATCACTATCAAATTGGTGGGGAACCTAAATGGGGGTTGAGCTGCAGTAACCCAGCATGGCCACTACACAATGCTCAGAGCCCCATATGCCATTGCCCCAACACTGGTAAACAACTAATTGGCAGAGGTGCCAGGTGTTGACGCCCCATCGATCTGATATAAATGAGCTATCACGTAGGAAGACCAGAGGTTAATTAAAAATAAATTCAATTTTTAATCGTACATAGTTTCTAATTTAGAAATACCAAACATAGAAGAAGTTTGGAATCTCTCTATTCAAGGTCTACAGTTTCTAAAAACACATTGTGGTTATGGTGTCCACAATTAACTGTACCATGAGTCTAGTCTCATCTGAGGACAGAATACTTCAGGATGGTAGGGTACATAGCGATCTGGGTGAGGTCATATCCTATGAACGAGAAATATTTGTCTAAGACTGTTTTTTGAATTAAGGTCGAAATTAAATGAATCGGTCATAAAATGTACGTGAACGCCAGAGCCATTCCTTATTAAGAAAAGGATTTTTATTTTAATTAAATCTATAATTTAACATGTTTATGTATAATACTATATAAGGCATAGAAAGAAATTTTGCATCAGGTTCATTAAAATTGTTGTCTATATTATTGTATTCATTTAGTGCCACCATATACTGTAGTGTCTCTGTCCCCATTGGGCTCACTATCCAAATTCACCGGCCAGTATATTTTTGGAGGAAACCCACACATAGGCAAAACAAACTCCATGCTAATGGTAAGTCCAGTTAAAATAGAGCTCATAAGGCAACAATGATAACGTCTGAGCCATTATACTGCAAAACCCCTCTTGTAGAGGTCCCATTTTGACGGTCCAGCTGCTGGTTCCCCTAGTGATCAGCTATAATCTGTAGGGTTATGTCTACTTTTTTGGGTTAGATAAAAACATTTGGTCCATTGGGTTTCAGTAAATTGTTTCCCAATTCCAGGTTCTGAGAACTTTAGAGCAAATGACTTTGCAAGACCGACCCATAATTTAGTTTCGATGTTGTGGAACAGATAGAGAAGAGAAAAGGTCGTAGAGGTGGGGTAGTGCCATCTGCATCCTTCATTTGAGTGAGAAACTCTCTATGGGTACTCGAGAACCCTGACAACCAAATAAATGTGCCAAAGCAGCATTAGACCTGTCTCCACTATGATGAAGTGCAGATCTATGTAAAAAAGGACAGCAGAGCTCCTCATAGCGCAGTATGTTCCGTAATGTATCATGGGGATCTGACAAGGTGAAACAAGTCCCTTTTGGGTAATCGCTTACCTGATGTTGTTATGTGGCAAAGACACAACAACTTATATAGCTGTCAGCGATGTTGTAGAGCGGTGCAGCCCCCGAGAGCCAGTCTGGATCTGGGGTCCATTGGAACAAACAAAATGCCAAACAGGACTCAAATCCCAGATTCTTAGGCGCAAAGCCGCTCAGAAAGGAAGATGATGATACTGGTTTCTCCAAACCCATCTCTGTTTATTCTAAATTACAGCCTTATAAAGCCACAACCATAATGTATTTCAGGGTACAAAAGGCCATTGCACATGTGAAGAAGGGGCGTTTTATGTCCTGAAACGTGTTACAGTTGTGACACATGACACATATTTAGTGGGGAGCAGTGTTTAAAGGGGTACTCCACCCCTAGACATCTTATCCCCTACATAAAGTGTAGGGGATAAGATATCTGATTGCGGGGGTCCCGCTGCTGGGGACCCCCGTGATCTCTGTGCTGTACCTGGCGTTCGTTTAGTGTGTCGGGTTCAGCGCTGGAGTCTTGTGACATCATGGTGACGCCCCCTCAATGCAAGTCTATGGGAGGAGGCGTGACTCACGCCCCCTCCCATAGACTTGCATTGAGGGGGCATGGCTGTGACGTTATGAGCGGGGCGTGATTCGGCAGTCATCCGACACAGAGCACAGTTTGCTCCGTGCACCGGATGTCTGGGGTGCCGCAGCCAAGCTCACAGGGGATAAGATGTCTAGAGGCGGAGTACCCCTTTAGAGTAATACAAAAGGTAACCTGAGTCACCTTTCTCCTATGTTCAGTTAAAGCAATACCATCAGTGGGCCTCTATAAAAATATACCCCACACCAAGATACCCAAGACCCCAAAATAATCCAAAATATCATCTTTATTTCTCATTAAAAAAAAACATTTATAAATGAAATTAACAATACAGTCAGGAATTTACATAAAACATTCAGCATCGGGAAGTCTGTAAACTTAGATAAGGAACGAAGATAAAGACTGACATGAAGGCGAAAACCCAATTTAACAATCAAAAGGAAACACACGGAGCAGCTAAAAACAGTATGGAGTGCAATATTAGTAGAAGTGGTGGGAATCCAGAACAAACAAAAAAACAAGACATTTTTAACCACTTAAGGACCAAGCCCATTTTCACCTTAAGTACCAGAGCGTTTTATGCAAATCTGACCACTGTCACTTTAAGCATTATAACTCTGGAATGCTTTTACTTTTCATTCTGATTCCGAGACAGTTTTTTTCGTGACATATTCTACTTTAACATAGTGGTAAATTTTCAGCATTACTTGTACCTTTCTTGGTGAAAAATCCCAAAATTTGATGAAAAATTTGAAAATTTTGCATTTTTTTAACTTTGAAACTCTCTGCTTATAAGGAAATTTGACATATCAAATTAATTATATATTGATTCACATATACAATATGTCTACTTTATATTTGCATTATAAAATTGACATGTTTTTACTTTTGGAAGACATCAGAGGGCTTCAAAGTTCAGCAGCAATTTTTCTAAAAATTTTCAAAATCTGAATTTTTCAGGGACCAGATCAGTTTTGAAGTGTATTTGAGGCATCTTCATATTAGAAATACCCCATAAATGACCCCATTATAAAAACTGCACCACCCCCCCCCCCCCCCAAAGTATTCAAAATGACATTCAGAAAGTTTGTTAACCCTTTAGGTGTTTCACAGGAATAGCAGCAAGGTGAAGGAGAAAATTCAAAATCTTAATTTTTTACACTGGCATGTTCTTGTAGACCCAGTTTTTGAAATTTTACAAGGGGTAAAAGGAGAAAAAGCCCCCCAATATTTGTAACCCAATTTCTCTTGTGAGAAAATACCTCATATGTGGATGTCAAGTGCTCTGCGTGTGCACTACAAGGCTCAGAAGGGATGGAGCGACAATGGGATTTTGGAGAGTGAGTTTTTCTGAAATGGTTTTTGGGGGGCATGTCACATTTAGGAAGCCCCTATGGTGCCAGAACAGCAAAAAACAAAACAAAAAAACAACAACAACAACATGGCATACTATTTTGGAAACTACACCCCTCAAGGAACGTAACAAGGGGTCCAGTGAGCCTTAACATCTCACAGGTGTTTGATGACTTTTCGTTAAAGTCGGATGTGTAAATTATTATATATTTTTTCTCAATAAAATGCTTCTTTTCCCCCAAATTTTACATTTTTTTTTTACATTTTTACAAGGGGTAATAGGAGAAAATGCCCCCCAAAATTTGTAACCCCATCTCTTCTGTATATGGAAATACCCCATGTGTGGATGTCAAGTGCTCTGCTGATGCACTACAATGCTCAGAAGAGAAGTCCAATTTGGCTTTTGGTAAGCAAATTTTGCTGAAATGATTTTTGGGGGGCATGTCCCATTTAGGAAGCCCCTATGGTGCAAGAACAGCAAAAAAAAAAAAAAAAAAAACAACGCATGGCATACTATTTTGGAAACTACACCCCTCAAGGAACGTAGCAAGGGGTACAGTGAGCCTTAACACCCCACAGGTGTTTGACAAATTTCTGCTAAAGTTGGACAATGAAAAATTTGATTTTTTTTCACTAAAATGCTGGTGTTACTTCAAATTTTACATTTTCACAAGGGGTAATAGGAGAAAAAGCCTCCCAAAATTTGTAACCCCATTTCTTCTGAGTATGGAAATACCTCATACGCGGATGTAAAGTGCTCTGCGGGCGAACTACAATGCTCAGAAGAAAAGTAGTCACGTTGAGCTTTTGTAGTGAGAATTTGGTTGGAATAGAAGGGCTGGAATTTGGTTGGAATCGGGGGCTATGTGTGTTTACAAAGCCCCCGTGGTGCCAGAATAGTGGATCCCCCACATGTGACCCCATTTTGGAAACACCCCTCACAAAATGTAATAAGGGGTTCAGTGAGTATTTACACCCCACTGGCGTCTGACAGATCTTTGCAACAGTGGGCTATGCAAATGAAAATTTTAATTTGTCAAACGCCAGTGGGGTTTAAATGCTCACTGAACACCTAGTTAAATTCCGTAGAGCACTTTACATCCACATATGTCCAAGAGACAACAGTATGCGCCCACTCATCCAACGGCGCAGAAGCTGAATGTGCTCCTGTCCAAGTTGTTGGTGCTGCAGTCGCTCCCTCTTCAAGTGGAACACTCTGCACCTCTCAGAGAACTGATGGCTTGTGCCGAGCCGAGGTGGAGATTACCAAGCCATCATTTCTTTGCGAAAAAGGTGGTACCAGCCTGTTGGTGTGTACCAAAGTACACGGCAGCGCCGACATCTGGAGCTGTAACTACGGTCAGGGACAATACATGTCCTTTACGGCCCACTGGGTGAATGTGGTTCCTGCACAGCCACAACAGCAACTTGGACAGGTCACCTTGCTTCCGCCTCCACGCTCTCAGGCTGTTGGTTCTCTGACAGTGTGCGACTCCGCCTCCTCATCCTCCACCATGTCCTCAGCCTCCACTGCACTGACAAGTTTCAGTGCCCCCCCCCCCCCCCAGCATACCATCTGTGCAGGTCATGGCGCTGTCATGCTGTTCTTCACATGGTTTGCCTTGGTGAACGGAGTCACATAGGAGAAGAACGTCTAAAAGTAATTCATCAAGAAATCAAATCATGGCTTACTCAATGAAAACTGGAAATGGGAACCATGGAGACCTACAACGGGAAGAACATCTTGTCTGCGCTGCATCAAGGAAGCCTGAGCCATGCGCCCTGCATGACACGCGTGTTCAGTCTGGTTGTCAAGCGGTTCCTGAAGTGTTCTCCCCATCTGCATCTGTAAGACATCAGAACAATGGGAAGGAAACTTTGCATGCACTTCAGCCACTCGTACACCGCAAAGCACACCCTCCTTGAGCTGCAGCGTCAGAACGGCATCCCCCAACATAGTCTGATCTGCGAGTAACACTTGCCAAGAAGGGAATTAATGATGCGAGAGTAGGGCCTTACAGGGGAAGTTTTTACCCCCACCTGTTACAATGGACCATACGTTGTTCCCTTCCACCTTTTAGAGGTCTTTGCATCACATCAATACTTGGTGGTGTAGGAGCCACATGGTGTTTTTTGCACACCTTTCCTTTTATTAGATTTAAAAAAAAAAATTTGGGTCCATAAATTTTATCTTTAGATTAATATTAAAAGTTAAGTTTTACGTAATGCATATGCTCAATAGTTACTTGTGCACACCAACACTTTGACAAAAGAGACCGTTTCGTTCTGACTTCCTGCCTCAGCTACTATTCTGATCCTGCCACCCACCTGATGCCACACATCTGATGCCAAGTTCTCCTTCGTCACTGGGTTCTGGTATTGCCACTCACCGCCCCACTCTGTCACCGGGTCACTTTCAGAACTCCTGATGCTGCTGATGCCACCTCCAGGCTGTGTCATTCGGCCACCATATGTTCTCCTCATGCTGATGCCACCTCCAGGCTGTCTCATTCTGCATCCATGTGTTCTCCTTATGCTGATGCCACCTCCAGGCTATCTCATTCTGCCACCATATGTTCTCCTCATGCTGCCGACATCTCCAGGCTGTGTCATTCAGCCACTATATGGTCTCCTCATGCATCCGCCACCTCCACACAGTGTCATTCAGCCATTATATGGTCTCCTCATGCTTCTGCCACCTCCAGGCTGTGTAATTCAGCCACTATATGGTCTCCTTATGCTACCACTACCTCCACGCTGTGTCATTCAGCCACTATATGGTCTCCTCATGCTTCCGCCACCTCCACGCTGTGTCATTCAGCCACTATAAGATTTTCTCATGCTGCCGCCACCTCCAGGCTGTGTCATTTAGCCACTATATGGTCTCCTCATGCTGCCGCCACCTCCAGGCTGTGTCATTCAGCCACTATATGGTCTACTCAGGCTGCCGCCACCTCCACGCTGTGTCATTCAGCCACCATATGTTCTCCTCATGCTGCCGCCACCTCCACGCTGTGTCAATTAGCCACTAAATGGTCTCCTCATGATGCTGTCACCTCTAGGGTGTGTCATTCAACCACTATATGGCCTCCTCATGCTGCCGCCACCTCCAGGCTGTGTCATTCAGCCACTATATGGTCTCCTCATGCTGCTGCCACCTCCACGCTGTGTCATTCAGCCACTATATGGTCTCCTCAAATATTTTCAAAATTGCAGTTTTCTTTTCAATTTTCCCACACAAATAGTATTTTTTTGTCATTACAAAGGACAACTGGTCGCACATAAAACAAGCCATCATACTCTTTTTTGGATTATGAGTTATGATTTTTAGAAGGCGAGGAGGAAAAAAAGAAAACGTAAAAATTAAGGGGTTAAAGACATTTTCATTATATAATTGATGAAAAGTGACTTGTAAAATTTTTTAATAAAATTTCATAGAATTTAAATAAATAATTTCGATACATAAAAGCCAGATAAGAAGTACTGAATGGAAGGTTACTCTTGTAACTACATTCTGATGGCATTAAGGACATTTCCAAAACAATCTGCATGTCATACGGAATAACAGTAATATTTCACTAACAAGGCAAATTGTTCTACACCCCTATTGAGGGTATCTGTAGGCCAGAAATAGCCGTTTTTAATAGCGATTTGCCACAAATTATTCAGACTGAACCAAGTCGGCCGAATCGAATTTTCCAAAAATGCGCTCATCTCTAGTGGCAACCCTAGACACAACCCAATAATACATACATTAATTGTTCTATTAAAAGAGCAGACACCTAAGTCGTTCTATATTTTGTTGATATATGTCGCTCATCCAAGGACATTACGGGGGAGGTTTATCCAAAGTTGCTGAGTTGCCAAAGTAATCAATCAGATCGCTTCTTTCATTTTTGAATAGGCCTCTGAGAAATGAAAGAAGCGATCTGATTGGTTGCTATGGGCAACTCAGCAACTTTGCCTCTGGACAGGTTTTGAGTAATCTCCCCCGTAATGTCTATGTATATAGAGCATTACGGGGGAGATCAGCATTACAACATTCCTACGGTGTAAATTTCCCAGTCAGGATAGCGTTGAATGAACAGAGATCCAGTTTTTCTTCATTTTTTTTCTTATTTGCACCTCTACGGACTGAAATGTAACACAACGGGCAGTGAAGAGGCTCATTCAGCTTCTTGCTTTTATCTATCGGTCTCTGTCATGTACTTCAGAGAAGAGCTGACTGTGTCACTTCACAAGGAAAGAGACCTTTCTGTCAGATAGGTTGAGCTAATCGACTTCCCACAGGGATCTATGTCACAACATAGAGATATCCCACCATGTCAGAAGAAAGAGCTGCTTACAGGAGGGTGTAGACTTAGCAAACATTTGGTTTAGGTTATCACAAAAGAGGTGCTTTTTTTTTCTTTAACAAATTAATTGAGAGTCTTAAAGGGGTACCCCACCCCTAGACATCTTATCCCCTATCCAAAGGATAGGGGATAAGACATCTGGTCGCGGGGATCCCGCCACTGGGGACCCTCACAATCTCAGCTTGGGCACCCCAGCCATTCGGTGCACGGATGACTTCACTCCTTGCTGGATGACTGTCAATGCACGGCGGAGGCTCGTGACGTCATGGTGGCGCCTCACTCGTGACGTCACGGCAACGGTCCCTCAATGCAAGTCTATGGGAGGGAACGTGACGGCCGTCTCGCCCCAATCCCATAGAATTGCATTGAGGCGGCATGGCCGTGACGCAGGGGTGGCCCGCCCCTGCCGCCGCTGCTTTCTGGTGGAGTACCCCTTTAAGGTGCATTCATCTCATTTCCATTCCATAGCAGAGGGTTCTGGCAGGAGAATCTCACATCCGCCTCCTTCCATATCCCGGCAGGATCTTTCCCGTCAGCTAATGACTCCGGTTTGGCTGATTGGTTTGACTGAAACCGTGGCCTGCTGTCGTTTTCAGTCTAGTCCAAAAAACCTGATACGGTTGGAAAATGGCCCGACTGGAGTTATTAGCTGACCTTAGTCGGCTTATTGAATTCAATGGGGTACGGCAGCAGGAGGTTTTAAAATTCTCCAGCCGAAGTTAGCTGCCAGAGACTGAAAACAAGATGTAAATGCACCCGTACAGAGGAGCAAATGGGATTCCTATAGTACGTCACCCCATCAATGCCCATTGCCTGTTAGTCTATAGTTAGTTTAACTAATAGACCAGTGGTCTTCAACCTGCGGACCTCCAGATGTTGCAAAACTACAACTCCCAGCATGCCCGGACAGCCGTTGGCAGTCCGGGCATGCTGGGAGTTGTAGTTTTGCAACATCTGGAGGTCCGCAGGTTGAAGACCACTGTAATAGACAATAAAGCTTTGGTATACTAACTACTGAGTGCACCAAACTATGATCGGCAGGTCACAAGAAAAGAAATGAAATAAAAAGCTTAAGGGTGCGTTCCCACAGGGCGTATACGCAGCGTATTTGATGCTGCGCAAAATTTATGGCAGCAGCGGGAAATACGCTGCGTATTCCTTGCTCACTATACACACAGGGCTTTCCGGCGGCAGCCCTATATGTGTAGTGAGTTTTAGAGGCGGGGCCGTGTGCCGCCGTGTCTGTGACGTGCGGCTCCGCCTCCAAAAATCACTACACACATAGGGCTGCCGCCGGAAAGCCCTGTGTGTATAGTGAGCAAGGAATACGCAGCGTATTTCCCGCTGCTGCCGTAAATTTTGCGCAGCGTCAAATACGCTGCGTATACGCCCTGTGGGAACGCACCCTAAAAAGAAATTCTTTTAAAGGGAAGGGTTCCACATTGGTCTAGAAAAAATAGAGAGATTTTCCCACATGAACCAATCACAGCTTAGCTTTCACTTTACCTCAGCTAGTTACCTGAGCTGTGATTGGTTGCTGGAGGAAAATCACTCTTTTTTTTTTCTCTCTCACACAGTTTTATAGATCTGGGCCATAATGCGTCTACGCAACGTATTTCACACAGCGCAAAATCTGCTGCGCAGCTTCCCCGTGGCAGCCACGTGTGCGCAGTAAGATTTGGAGGTAGGCCTGCGCACCACAGTGGGACCCTACCCTAAAGTGCTTTTATTTTGCAGAAGTATTTAAAATACTCATCCAGTATTTTACACTATCATACAGTATAGTATGGCTGCATTTGTCACAACCTAAGTGATAAAACTGACATGTTGGCCCAGATGTATCAGTCTGCCAGAAACTTGTTACCCATAGCAACCAATCACAGCTCAACTTTCATCTCTTTACTGGCTGTGGTAAAATGAAAGCAGAGCTGTGATTGGTTGTTGTGGGTAAAAAGCAGTCAGTTTAGGTTTCTGGCAGATTGGTAAACCAAGCTTTGTGGAGAGGAAAAGTGGAGCAGTTGCCCATAGCAACCAATCAGATTTCAGCTTTCATTCTTCAGAGGTCTTTTTTATAAATGTAAGAAGCAATCTGATTGGTTGCAATTGGTAACTGCACCACTTTTCCTCTGCGCATGTTTCCAGCAAAACACGCACAGGCGAACGTACCATATTCTGCCAGAAAAATAGGGAAGAGATATAACTTATGAGAAATAGATAAATACATATGAAATAGATAGATAGGTACAACACAAGCAAGATAGAGCAGCACGTCCTATAGCAACGTAATGGTGGTGCAGGCGGCAGGTGGAGCCTCGGTCAAGGCAAGTCAGACATCTAGGAAGGAGGCCGCAGCACACGAAGGGTTCAAGTGCAAAAACAGTGGTTTATTCCATGGTAATACAAGCTAGCAACGTTTCAGCTGCCAGTGCAGCCTTGAAAAAGACTGCACTGGCAGCTGAAACGTTGCTAGCTTGTATTACCATGGAATAAACCACTGTTTTTGCACTTGAACCCTTCGTGTGCTGCGGCATCCTTCCTAGATAGATAGGTAGATAGATATGAGATAGATAGATAGATAGATAGATAGATAGATATGAGATAGATATGAGATAGATATGAATTAGATATGAGATAGATATGAGAGAAATAGATAGATATGATATAGATAGATATGAGATAGATAGATAGATAGATAGATATGAGATAGATAGATAGATATGAGATAGATATGAGATAGATATGAGATAGATAGATAGATATGAGATAGATAGATATGAGAGAGAGAGATAGATATGAGATAGATAGATAGATATGAGATAGATAGATAGATATGAGATAGATAGATAGATATGAGATAGATATGAGATAGATATGAGATAGATCGATATGAGATAGATAGATAGATAGATAGATAGAGATAGATAGATATTCCAAGGAAAATGCAGTGGCACTCAAATGATGAAAAAAGTGGATTATTTATTCATCTTGAATGTGCAGAGAGGGCTTGATAATGATGGTGTGAGACCATCGAAACGTCGCCCTCTCTGCACATTCAAGATGAATAAATAATCCACTTTTTTCATCATTTGAGTGCCACTGCATTTTCCTTGGAATACTTGTGAAGGATCCTGAACCGGGACCCTAGCCAGTGGGCACCTACCTACACCATCAGGAGTGCTGCTTTCTTCTTTTGCTCCCCTTAGATAGATAGATAGATTAGATAGATAGATATTAGATAAATATGAGATAGATAGATATGAGATAGATAGATAGATAGATAGATATGAGATAGATAGATAGATATGAGATAGATAGATATGAGATAGATAGATATGAGATAGATAGATAGATAGATATGAGATAGAATAGATAGATATGAGATAGATAGATATGAGATAGATAGATATGAGATAGATAGATATGAGATAGATAGATATGAGATAGATATGAGATATATAGATAGATATGAGATAGATATAGATAGATAGATAGATAGATAGATATGAGATAGATAGATAGATATGAGATAGATATGAGATAGATAGATAGATAGATAGATATGAGATAGATATGAGATAGATAGATATGAGATAGATAGATGATAGATAGATAGATAGATAGATAGATATGAGATAGATAGATAGATATTAGATAGATAGATAAACAGATAGATAGATAGATAGATAGATATGAGATAGATAAATAGATATGAGATAGATATAAGATAGATAGATATTAGATAGATAGATAAACAGATAGATAGATATAAGATAGATAAATAGATATGAGATAGATAGATATGAGATAGATAGATATGAGATAGATAGATAGATAGATATGAGATAGATAGATAGATAGATATAAGATAGATAGATATTAGATAGATAGATAAACAGATAGATAGATATAAGATAGATAAATAGATATGAGATAGATAGATATGAGATAGATAGATATGAGATAGATAGATAGATATGAGATGGATAGATATGAGATAGATAGATATGAGATAGATAGATAGATATGAGATAGATAGATATGAGATAGATAGATTCTAATGTCTAATGCAGTTTTTCCCAACCAGGGTGCCTCCAGCTGTTGCAAAACTACAACTCCCAGCATGCCCGGACAGCCGAAGCATGCTGGGAGTTGTAGTTTTGCAACAGCTGGAGGCACCCTGGTTGGGAAACACTGCTCTAATGTAATAAGGACTCCTTTCTTGGTCATTGACATTGGGGGAGATTTATCAAAGGATTTAGACTGGTTTTCCTTGTCTAAATTTGTCGCACAGAAAGTCGCAGTCTAAATCTGTGCGACTTTTCTGCGACTTTTGCTCTAGAGGATTTTTAGAACATGATGCATTCTAGTCTATTTTAGACTGAAATGCATTGAAAAATGCATTGGTGCTGAATTTATCAAAAGCGACTTTTCAGCGACAAGTCGCATAGGCTGAAAGTACGCTGAAATGTCAGACCATGCTGGAGCAGGTTTAAATACAGTCTAAAGCATAGATCATGCAGTCTGTGCACAGAATTTATCAAGAGCTGTGCGCCATTTGATAAATTAGGTGCACAATAGACCAGACTAACCCTCTGTAGTTTGGTCTATATTGATGCGGGACATAGAAAATTTTGATAAATATCCCCCATTGTGTCTAGGACAGTAACGGGTAATTCATACATATGTTATTGTTTGACATAATTTTGATTTTTTTGCTCTGATTTCCCTTTTACTTCCTTTTTCGTGTATCTGAAAAAGTAACTACATGGACAGTGTAAGAAAGAAGGACAACTGTTGGCGATGATGGATCGTAACGACTATAGATATATATATTTATTTTTTATTTATTTTTTTATCATATGTTGTGAAATACTTTTCCCTAACAACACATGAATATCAGACTTTGTCAGGTTTACATTTTTTAGGTTTTGAGTGGAATTCGGAATTCAGTTTTTCTTTAGTCTATTCCGCAGTGGGGTTACGTTACAAGCAGTTTTAGGTTTCAAATAAAAAGGTTCAAGTGGCTTATTTGCTTATTTTTGTCTGATCCTCTTTCAGTCACAGACAAAACAGAGGAGCTCTGTAGCCCGGAGCGCACGTTGCAGCCAATGCTACACAACATCCAGTCGAGTACGTACATGTCCTGTCAAATAAACACAGAATTTTGGGGAAGATTTATGTAGAGTTGTGATTTATTGGAGATGCTTTCAATCTTGTCAGAGAGGGTTTGTTGTTATATATATATATATATATATATATATATATATATATATATGTGTGTGCGTGTATATATATATATATATATATATTTATTTATTTTTGTTTATTTTTTGCATATTCCAATTTATACATAGTTAAGTTTTTACCGGATTAAATTAGTGGTTTTGTTCCTCTATAAAATGTTTCTTTCATGATCATTTCTTTTACATAGCTTATTGTGATTCCATACTTTTATGTGTGTCACCTAACTTGTTTTACATTTTAAAGGGGTACTCCACCCCTAGATGCGGGACGGAGGCTCATGACGTAACGGCCACACCCTGCTCATGATGTCACGACCACGCCCCCTCAATGCAAGTCTACTGGAGGGGGCGTGACTGCCGTCACGCCCCCTCCCGTAGACTTG
The DNA here is from genome assembly GCF_029499605.1 of Hyla sarda. NCBI lineage: Eukaryota > Metazoa > Chordata > Amphibia > Anura > Hylidae > Hyla > Hyla sarda. Next base: position 93,830,403 of record NC_079199.1, read on the forward strand.
CATTGAGGGGGCGTGGCCGTGACATCATCAGTGGGGCACGTCCGTGACGTCACAAGCCTCCGGCGCCGCAACCGACGCTCTCACAAGCCTCCGGCGCTGCAACCGACGCTCTAAGCGAACGCCGGGTGCAGCAGGGAGATTGCGGGGGTCTCCTGCGGCGTGACCCACGCGATCAGACATCTTCTTCCCTATCCTTTGGATAGGGGATAAGATGTCTAGGGGTGGAGTACCCCTTTAAAGGGGTACTCCCGTGGAAAACTTTTTTTTTTTTTTCTTTAAATCAACTGGTGCCAGAAAGTTAAACAGATTTGTAAATCACTTCTATTAAAAAAAATCTTAATCCTTCCAGTACTTTTTAGGGGCTGTATACTAAAGAGAAATCCAAAAAAAGAAATGCACTTCCTCTGATGTCACGACCACAATGCCCTCTGCTGACCTCTGCTGTCCATTTTAGGTAACTGTCCAGAGAAGCATATATTTGCTATGGGGATTTTCTTCTTCTCTGGACAGTTCCTAAAATGGACATCAGAGGTCAGCAGAGAGCACTGTGGTCAGGACATCACAGGAAATGCATTTCTTTTTGGATTTCTCTTTAGTATACAGCCCCTAAAAAGTACTGGAAGGATTAAGATTTTTTAATAGAAGTGATTTACAAATCTGTTTAACTTTCTGGCACCAGTTGATTAAAAAAAAAAAAAAAAAGTTTTCCATGGGAGTACCCCTTTAAGGGCTTTACCATGTTATCATGTTGCACTACAAAATCTACGTGGCCTGTTCACTGCTAAAGCTGTCATAGAGCTGTCAATAGAAGTGGCGCCATGTCTGGTATTGTAGCTGAATACGGTTAAAGAAGCACTCCGTATTTGTTTTTTTTATTTTATATCATGCACGCTCACCATCACTATTCGTACAGCGCTATTTGCTGCACCAGGGTCATGTGATCACAAGTCTGACCCGCAAAAAAGTTTACATGGTTTAATGTGTTAGAGGATGTCAGACCTGGGTCAGCTGACATTCTGGGAACTACAGGATGGGTCTCTATGAGATCGAGTCTTCTAGCTTCCAGACCCCCTCCTCTTCCGAATCTGTATACTGCTGCTGCTTTCTCTAGGGAATCAGTGTGTATAGTGTGGTGCTAATTGTAGGTCGAGTAATGATGTTCCATTAAAATTAGCGACAATACTAGTCGTACAGCGCCATTTGTTTACATTACACACAGCTGCATCTCTGCATCAGGGTCATGTGATCACCAGTCTGACCCGCAGAAAGTTTACATGGCTCAACTCCTATAGGACATATGCATATGCATACGAACTACTGATCACCTGCATATGCATACGAACTACTGATCACCTGCTCCACGGTATCTATTGGATTGACAGGGGGAAGGGGTTCCAGGTGCAGTAATCAAACACCACACCCTTTGCCAGAGAATTCATGGTAAATGTAGACAAAATCACAGAACCACTTCAGGGATGGATTTACATCCAAAATGGAGCCTATCCCATGTCTGCCACATCAGCTAAAACAGGTAAGCATAAGGAATATAAAATAAGCTCTGCATTATTCTGTAATAATAGCCTATGCTGCACTATATAAGCAAAATAAGCTTCTTTAAAGGGGTACTCCGGTGAAAATATTTTTTCTTTTAAATCAACTGGTGGCAGAAAGTTAAACATATTTGTAAATTACTTCTATTAAAAAATCTTAATCCTTCCTGTACTTATTAGCTGCTGAATACTACAGAGAAAATTCTTTTCTTTTTGGAATGCTCTCTGATGACATCACGAGCACAGTGCTCTCTGCTGACGTTATTATAATAATAATAACGCTTTATTTATTGTTGTCCTTAGTGGGATTTGAACCCAAGTTCCCAGCACTACAAGGAAGCAGTGGTAACCACTGAGCCACCATGCTGCCCTTAGCATACATCTGCTATGCATGGTTGCTAAAATGGGCAGAGATGTCAGCAGAGAGCACTGTGCTCGTGATGTCATCAGTGTTCCAAAAAGAAAGGAATTTCCTCTGTAGCATTCAGCACTAATAAGTACTGGAAGGATTAAGATTTTTTTAATAGAAGTAATTTACAAATATGTTTAACTTTCTGCCACCAATTGATTTAAAAGAAAAAAGGTTTTCACCGGAGTACCCCTTTAAGCTGCAGTACCAAGCATAACCACACAGACATGGATGTCACTATGCAATGAAGCAGCCATGGTTTTCCAGTGCTTCTCAATGCTTCTTTGCTCTGTTGTTCTTTGGGTGTTCCTGGATATAAAGCCTGTGATCATGCATCAGTATTTCCCAAGCAGGGTACCTCCAGCTGTTGCAAAACTACAACTCCCAGCATGCCCGGACAGCCAAAGGCTGTCCGGGCATGCTGAGAGTTGTAGTTTTGCAACAGCTGGAGGAACCATAGTTGGGAAACACTGTCATACATGGTTAGGATAGGCCATTAAAGGAGCACTCCGGTGGAAAACATTTTTTTTTAAATCAACTGGTGCCAGAAAGTTAAACAGATTTGTAAATTATTTTTATTTAAAAAAAAACTTTACCCTTCCAGTACTTATTAGCTGCTATATACTACAGAGGAAATTATTTTCTTTTGGAATTCCTTTTTTTGTCTTGTCCACAGTGCTCTCTGCTGACACCTGATACCAGTATCAGGAACTGTCCAGAGCAGGAGAAAATCCCTATTGCAAACCTATGCTGCTCTGGATAGTTCCTGAGATGGACAGAGGTGTCAGCAGAGAGCACTGTGGACAAGACAAAAAAAATTATAAGTACGGAAAGGATTACGTTTCTTAAATAGAAGTAATTGACAAATCTGTTTAACTTTCTGGCACCAGTTCATTTAAAAAAATAAATAAATAAATAAATAAATTCCCACCGGAGAACCCCTTTAATGTGATATCATCTGCTTAAAGTTTGCATGTTTTTTTCGTGTGTTGTTTTGCAGTTCACAACCCCCAACTACCAGTAGCAGTAAAATTGGCTAAGGCCATGTTCACACGATATAAAATATGCGGAATGTCCGTACGGGAAACAGGATGGACATTCCGCTCAATTGAATAAACCGGCGGGCGCTAGGACTGCTCGGAAATGTGCCGTCTCATAGACGGAAATGCATTTCCGAGCAAAATCCACAAAAAGTCTACTCTTTCTGCGGATGCGGGAATTGGGATTTCCGTGGAAGAAACATCTGCCCCAGAAATTCCACAGTGTGAACAGTGCAGCAGAGTCCCATTAAAATCAATGGGGCTCTGCTGCCACGGAATGTCTGTGTGGAATATTCTTGCACAGACCTTCCACTGTGTGAACATACCCTTATGGAAGAGGTGGCAACCACTTGGGAAATAGTGCCACGTGAAGTAGTAAACTGCAGAGATCAGCTGAACGTGGCTTGTACGGAGTTTTTCCATGGAATCCACCTGCGAGGGGAAAATTCTGCAGACTATAAGCAGAATTTCTACACGATCGAGCTTCAAAGAGATGTGGTTACCTTACATACACTGCACCGCCAGATCAAAGGAGACAATGATCTGCTCAATCATACAGCCTAATAGTATAGAAAGTAAGAATGTCACCGGGGGGGTTAGTATCCCAAATGCTTCTGTGTTCCCTAACCTGTGCAATGTATTAACCCCATAAAGACTGGGCTATTTTTCTTCACAATAATCACCCTACTGGACACAAAAAGCAAATGCACAATTTTGTGGAGCTATTTTTTCTCTCCCTTTCAACACGTTAAAGGGGTACTTCAGTGAAAAACATTTTTTATTGATCAACTGCTGCCAGAACGTTAAACAGATTTGTAATTTACTTCTATTTAAAAATCTTAGTTCTTCCAGTACTTATCAGCTGCTGTATACTACAGAGGACATTGTGTAGTTCTTTTCTGTCTGACCACAGTGCTCTCTGCTGCTGCCACCTATGTCCTCCACTAACCCTGATGTTTGCCATTAACCCTTTAGATGCTGTGATCAATGGTGATCACAGCATCTAAAGTTGGAAAACTGAGGTTCTGGTGGGTTTGGGTCACCCATCAGACCCTCTCAGTTCAATTGGAGGGGGGGGGGGGAGTCTGATGGGTTGAAACAGCAGTCAGAGGTATCTAGACCTCAGCCATGCCACAGGATTGTCGATCCTTTTTTTTTACATCCAAGGCAGACTGCACGAGCGGAGCGCCAATAGTACTGATGAGTACTGTGTCATTACAATTGCTTGGTTGCTTTAAATTGTCCCTTGTGGGGACTTTAAAAGAGAAAAAAATATTAGCAATAATGATATATATATATATATATATATATATATATATATATATATATATTACAGACCAAAAGTTTGTACACCTTCTCATTCAGAGTTTTCTTTATTTTCATGACTATGAAATTATAGATTCACATTGAAGGCATCAAAACTATGAATTAACACATGTGGAATTATAGACATAACAAAAAAGTGTGAAACAACTGAAAATATGTCATATTCAAAGTAGCCACCTTTTGCTTTGATCACTGCTTTGCACACTCTTGCCATTCTCTTGTGGAAATTCAAGAGGTAGTCACCTGAAATGGTTTTCACTTCACAGGTGTGCTGGTGTGGAGGAGGAGGAGGTGTGATGGTGTGGGGGAGGAGGTGTGATGGTGTGGAGGAGGAGGTGTGCTGGTGTGGGGGAGGAGGTGTGATGATGTGGAGGAGGAGGAGGTGTGCTGGTGTGGGGGAGGAGGTGTGATGGTGTGGAGGAGGAGGAGGTGTGATGGTGTGGGGGAGGAGGTGTGATGGTGTGGAGGAGGAGGTGTGATGGTGTGGGGGGGGGGGGGGGGGCTTTGCTGATGACACTGTTGGGGATTTATTCACAATTGAAGGCATACTGACCCGCATGGCTACCACAGCATCTCGCAGCGGCATGCTATTCCATCCGTTTGCGTTTAGTTGGACCATCATTTATTTTTCAACAGGACAATGACCTCAAACACACCTCCAGGCTGTGAAAGGGCTATTTGCCCAAGAAGGAGAGTGATGGGGTGCTGCGCCAGATGACCTGGCCTCTACAGTCACCAGACCTGAACCCAATCGAGATGGTTTGGGGTGAGCTGGACCACAGAGTGAAGGCAAAAGGGCCAACAAGTGCTAAGCATCTCTGGGAACTCCTTCAAGACTGTTAGAAGACCATTTCAGGTGACTACCTCTTGAAGCTCATCAAGAGAATGCCAAGAGTGTGCAAAGCAGTAATCAAAGCAAAAGGAAGAACCTAGAATATGACATATGTTCACACTTTTTTGTTATGTATATAATTCCACATTCCACATATATAAATTCATAGTTTTGGTGCCTTCAGTGTGAATCTACAATTTTCAGTCATGAAAATAAAGAAAACTCTGAATGAGAAGGTGTGTCCAAACTTTTGGTCTGTACTGTATATATATATATATATTATTTGTCCCTGTTATTAGGGCTAAAGTGTGCAAAAATGCCAACAAGGCAGCCTTGTAGTATTAGTAACGCTGTGTTATGTGTCGTGGTTATATTTGTTTATACTATTACTTTTTTATTTTTGCTTTTTGTATTCCTCCCTTTAACAAGCAGACACACAACAGATCACTCATGTAGGTAGGTTAAACCTGCAACGTACATATAACCCGCTTATCCAATAATAGCAAATGGGCTCTAAAAAACATAGAAATCAGAATGGAATAAAATTCTGCATCCGCAAAGTATAAAAATCAAGTAAAAGACAAAGCTGCAACAATAACACCGTGCGGAGAGTAACGACGCGGCACGGAACAGATACTGCCGATTTTGCTTTAGGCACTGGTAAAATGATCCTTGTCTGAGCCTTTGAAAGAGCAAGCCCTCCTGTCATATTCCTGATTCCTGACTATCATTAGGAGGGGTTTGGAAGGGTGCTGCTATTATGCCTTTATGATACATTATCACGCCACTAAAACCACAAAAATGTGAAGATCTTTTAGGTGTTCATCAGCATTTTTCTAGGTCACACTTAACCCATTGCCCAAAGCAAAGCTGAAGAAGTGCACTCCATCATATCCCATAACCCTTCAAACACATAACACTCTTTAATGGCTTAATAATCATTATATTTAGCTATGACAGTGCTAGACCGGAAATAAATGGCAATCCACTCTCCCCAGTCGATTATGTACAGAAAAGATGTGTGGTGGCCCAGTACAGGAGTTGCCCTCCTGTTCCTTTTACCGTCCTGTGTGGCGGACTCTATTTCAGTGCCCCCTGGGTTCACCTCCATTCTAAAGACCCTAAATGGTTAATAGTGCCTCATGTTATTTATTAATTTATCTTTCTGATGTTAATGTGCCTTTAAATGTTGTTACCAAGTCCTCTGTAACCAGGGAAGGTGTCAGTGACCAGGTGACTTGTGGGTGACCTATGGGTGTCCTCCAAATTGCTCCCTGATATCGCTGGGAGGAGCTAGTTTAGTTTCAGTTTAGACCTTGCTGAGGAGCAGTACAGTCAAGACCTGAGAGTGTCTGGTGTCCTAAGGGAGACCTAGGCCTAACCACACAGCCACGCTTCCATCAACCGTGTACCCCTTCAGGTGAACATCAAAACCTGGTAAGCAACCACAGGGGAAAAGTCTAGTCAGTCATAGTCAAGTCTATCAAGCCTGCTAAAGTCAGCGTGGGTCTGCATAATTAAGTCAAAAGTCCACTACAAGTTCCAATGAGCCTGCAAGTCTCCTAAAGTCACTGGTCATCTCCTTAGGCCTAACTGAGCTGTTAAGACTATAACATCTGTCTGCCTCAGTAAAGCTTCTGTTGTCCCGTAACCTTGCATGGGAGTGATTATTTGCCCCGCGCCTTACCCAGGAACCAGTGGTCATACCTCGGGTGATGTAGAGGATAACCATGCCCTGGCATCACTAACAAAAGGGGTTAATGCCATCTCTTCCTAGAGTAATAACATCTGCCCTTTCATTCAACACCCTCACCACAGATGTATTATAGCCACTTGTCCCAAACAATTCTTCATCATAATTATTGATGCATGAATACAACCATTTTAAAACAGAGTACAGGTATTGCTATTTATTATACCTACCTAAAAATACCAATAAAAAAAACAAACCATGTCACTACCCATCGCGTCTCTCTACCTGCCCCATCATCTGCTGATTGGTCCCCTGACACTGAACTTCTGATGATTGGCAAGGAAATGGCTTCCTGAAATTATTCCCCCATACGTCCCAAACAGTAGATTGGAGAAGTTTGTTGGGGAAGAGTAGGTAGGTAGATGATTAGGTAGGTCACTCCAGTAGGTAGACAGGGTAGGTAGGTAGTTTCCCACATTATATAGGTGCCCCTAGTAGGTACACTACCTATTGATAGATGCCCCTACTGATTTTCCTTGTAGATTATCCCCCGTAGGTAGACCCTCTAGATAGTTGCTCCCTGTCTTTAGACCCCCTAGGTAGTTTCCCCATTCAGGTAGACTATTCTAGATAGTTGCCCCTCCCCCAGAGATAGTTGCTCCTACCCTTGCCCTCCTTTTTCTCCTTCACTCTGCAAACACATGATGATGTCACATATCTGTGCTGAAGCACATAGGAGGAGACGCTAGGCCTCTTGTGGCTGTTGGCATTGACAGGGTGAGAAGCCAATGGCTCTTCAGTCTGTCAAACACAAAACCGAGCACTGCGTTTAACTGTATGCACGTCATTAGGACAATTAAATGCGGGACATGTTGGGGCAGTCCGGGGACACAGTTTATAGGCACCCACTTGGTGCCCCCTTCTTTCTTTGCTCCCATGGTACTTGTGCAAATGTCCAGCAGATATTTATAGAGTATGCAAAATGGGCAATTGCCTTAACCTCCCAGTTCCCAATGCTGCTTCCCAGACAGACCCAATAGCAAGACTTCATACTTGGAAGAATATTTTTTTTTTTTAAATATGGTTATACATATTTCACTAGGAAACATTAATGAGGACTGGAGTTCCTTTTTCCTTTGACGCCTTATCCTTTTGCATTGCTTAAAGGGGTACTGCACTGCTTCAGCTTTCGGAAAATTTTGTTCTGAATGCTGAATATGGGCTGCGGAGGTCGTAAAGTCCCGACCACGCCCCCGTGGCATCACGCCACGCCCCCTCAATGCAAGTCTATGGGAGGGGGCGTGGCAGATGCCACGCCCCCTCCCATGTACTTGCATTGAGGGGGTGTGGTGTGACATCATGAGAGGCGTGGTCATGACGTCACGACCCCCGCAGCCCATACAAAATGTTCCGAAAGCTGGGGCAGTAGAGTACCCCTTTAATAGGCAAAGTCGACTGACTAAATATCCATATTGATTGGCTTAGGGAGATAAGGAGAGGTAGCTGTCATACACATATGGTATCTTCTATCGCCTGGTCAAACAAAGAAACACCCATGTTAGAGAAAAGTTTGAAGGCCTCTGTGCCTGCCATGGTAGATCCATTATTACAGCCTTCTACATACAGACAGTAATAGTAGATTGCAGAAATGACAGCCATTGGCTGTTTTATAACATGTGGAAGTCTACAGATTGGAGACCATTGTTATAAGTGATGGATAAATCTTACGGATAGGGTGGGCCCAACAAAGAGGCCCCGTTCACATTGCCGTTGGACTCTGCTATTCGGAGTTCTGTCGAAACCTCTAAAATTACCAGATCACTGATGGACCCCATGCAAGTGAATGGGGTCCGTCAGGACCCGTTAGTAGCCATTTGCATACGACACGTTTTCGGGTCTGATCGGACCCTTAACGGATCGAATGCGAACGGCAATGTGAACGAGGCCTAACGCTGACATAGATAGAATGTCCATCATGAATTCCATTATAATGCTAGAAAAAAAACCTTCTATGTATCCTGAGGGGAATAAGGTGAAGGTAATTCGCAGGAATGTAAGAATTGTCATGTCATGCCTCTTTCCCTTCACATAATTCGATGTCAAGCATGCATCTTCTACCTGTCTTTTCGAGTATATTGTAACTAGAATAGTAAACATTTTGCATTGCATGATGGGATATACCACAATGAATGGGGGGAGACAAGCACAGAACATGTCAGACACACAATGCCTCTCATAAAGAGCAAAAGGAATGATGTCATGCAAGGACACCGATGGTATTTGCACACAGATGTGCCCCTTGGCCCTTAGTCGGTGACCCGGTACATGCCTTCCTACTAAAAGGAACATCTTCCAAACATACACCAATGTTGTCCTCACACGTAGACTTTTCACATTATGCAGACATGGGCTAGTAAATCACAAATCTGTGCTGAAATCTGTGGAATGTGGGAGGTAAAATAAGTCTATGGGATCTTAGTAATGCCATGTTATTGGTGTGTAAAACACTCAGACGGGCTTTTAAAGTAAATCCACCATGAAGCATACTGTCATTTGTGAAGATTCAGCAATAATTTACTATACCAATGTTTACCAACATTTTACAGCTCAGTTCACACCAACGAGCCACCCCCCATGCAGTTAACTTTGCCCCCTGTAGGTTGTTTGCCTCCTATATGTTAGACCCCCATTGGTAGGGCCCCTGTAGGTAGCTTTCCCCTGTATGTATGTATCTATCTATCTATATATATATATATTCCCCTATAGCAAGCCTGCCCCCTTGTAGGAAGGACTTTAGAGAACGCAGGTCACTTCTCTACCTGTGAATGAAGGGACATCCCAGGTGAAGTGACATATCCAGCCTCTAGTGGCTGCAGGCAGAATCACTGGAGGTCAGAAGCAGTTGGAGACCTTAGAGCTAGAACGTGCTAAGACCCCTGTGGCAGTGATAATAATAATAATAATAATTTATTTATATAGCTCTTACAGATTCCGACAATCAAACATCTTATCACATATCCTTTGGATAAGGAATGATATGTTTAAAGCTGGAATGCCCCTTTAAGTCATCGAGTTTTTGATCTAAATTTTTTTCTTCATGGCCATATTTAGTCCTCTTGGTCGTATTTCCATCTTGTTTTGTGTCTTACACTGGGGGTAAATAAGTAACAGGCATTTACTTCCCCTCTTCCCAGAATTTGGACCATCCTTGAGCTTTGAAACAACAGGGCGCAATAAGGTGTTCCGGGAACCGACAACTTCCATCTGGTATTGTTGCTCTAAAATGTATAAATATAACCACAATACACAACCATCTGTACTGAATAAACAATACGCTTTCATATGGGGGATATACGTGTAGATCATTTATGTGCGCTACTATGCATTATAATGGGAAACAGAGATTGTTTGTCGTCCATCACGTACAATGTTTGAGTTATGACATGATGTTTTTGACAACTGTTTTTATAATTATTTTTATACATGACATAATTCATCCAAATAAAGATTTATTGGAGCAGCCTAATTCTTTTGGCTCTTTTTTTGCATTTTTCTATAAAGGTTTAGGAATCTTTAGTCCTAGTTGTTGTCTTCTTCCAATAGAATACTCCAGTTTATGACAGTACACGATGGATAGCTGCTTAATCCTGAATAAATTCTGGTCTTAAAAACTCAAGTCCACAATAATATTTGCTTATTTTTCATCTTCCACCCCACCCATGTCCTTCATTTTAATGGGGTACTCCGCTCCCTAGACATCTTATCCCTGATTGCGGGGGTCCCACTGCTGGGACCCTTGCTATCCTTGTGCAGCACCCGGCGTTTGTTTAGAACGTTGGGTGCGGGTAGTGGGAATCATCAAAACCACGCCCCCTCGTGACATCACGCCACGCCCCCTCAAAGCAAGTCTATGGGAGGGGGCGTGGCATCTGCCACGCCCCCTCCCATAGACTTGCATTGAGGGGGTGTGGCGTGATGTCACGAGGGGTGTGTTCATGACCCGCGCTGCCCGCTCCAAGTGTTCAGAACAAAAGGTTTCGAACGCTGGGGCAGCAGAGTACCCCTTTTAATAACCTTTGGGTATTGTGCTATATTATCAAAATCTTCATCGAAGCCTCTTAAAGGGGTACTTCAGTGGAAAACAATTTTTTTCAAACCAACTGGTGCCAGAAAGTTAAACATTTTTGTAAATGACTTTTATTTAAAAATCATAATCTTTACAGTACTTATTAGCTGCTGTATGCTCCACAGGAAGTTGAGTTACTCTTTTCAGTCTGACCACAGTGCTCTCTGCTGACACCTCTGTCCATGTCAGGAACTGTCCAGAGCAGGAGAGGTTTGCTATGGGGGATTTGCTCCTACTCTGAACAGTTCCAGACACATACAGGGGTGGCAGCAGAGAGTACTGTGGTCAGATAGAAATGAACATCTCAACTTCCTCTGGAGCATACAGCAGCTGATAAGTACTGGAAAGTTGAAGATTTTTTAATAGAAGTAATTTTCAAATCTATTCAACTTTCTGGAGCCAGTTGATATGAAAAAAAATAGTTTTCCACCAGATTACCCCTTTGGCTCCTTTCAAACTATACATTCATTCGTTTTAAAGATCCGTTATAATGTTCGGTTATGAAAACCCTGAAAATTGGCCATTAAATGGCCATTACAAAATCCCATTATAGTCTATGAGATTTTTACATTATCCTTTTTAACCTGTCATAGCCCGTTATTAATAAGGGACATTATTTTTTTGATGGGAGAAAGTAACGGGAGAAATAATGCATGCACTATTTCTTCTGTTCTTTCTCCTGTCACAAAATATATATAATTATTAATAACGGGCTATGACGGGTTAAAACGGATAATGTAAAAATCCCATAGACTATAATGGGATTTTGTAACGGCCGTATGGGTTTTGTAACGGCTGTTTAACAGACGATTTTAGGGTTTTCATAATGGAACATTATTACGGATCTTTTAAAATGGATGAATGTAAAGTGTGAACCGTGCCTAAATTGCCCATACACCTTAGACTAAAGTTGGGTTTGGCGGACTGTCTAAAGAGCATGGTGGCCTCTCGACTCTACACCGACAGATGATGTTGGTGAAGGGAAGAAGGGAAGGGCCAGGCATGTTGGATTTTTAATGCCTGACCCTATTGTTCTGGGAAAGGTAAGGGCTGGTTCACACTACGTTTTCTCCCATACGGGAGCGCATACGGCAGGGGGGAGCTAAAACCTCGCGCTCCCGTATGCCTTCGTATGCGCTCCCGTGTGTCATTCATTTCAATGAGCCGGCCGGAGTGAAACGTTCAGTCCGGTCGGCTCATTTTTGCACCGTATGCGCTTTTACGACCGGACCTCAAACCGTGGTTGACCACAGTTTTAGGTGCAGGGAAAAATTGCATACAGCGCAAAAATTAGCCGACCGGACCGAACGTTTCACTCCGGCCGGCTCATTGAAATGAATGACACACGGGAGCGCATACGAAGGCATACGGGAGCGCAAGGTTTGCCGTATGCGCTCCCGTATGGGAGAAAACGTAGTGTGAACCAGCCCTAAGTCAAGCCCAGGGCTGTCTAGTTGTGGTTTTTTCCACTCCTTAGAGGAAGCATAAATATTCGGACGTTCATGTGTATGGAGAGGTTGGGAGTGAACCAAATGTTGGCCAAATGAACATTCCGAGACAGGTATTGAAAATGTATAGTCCACTTTAGATTTCTCTCATGCTGCACATGAGCCCTGGAATGGCTATACTCTGCTCTAAAGCTGGCTAGACAAATAAGATGGCTGTTGGCTGAATACAGCTATTCTTTGCGATTCCGTTTAGACATGTATACTGAAACTGAATGTGTATCAATATAGAACGGTGCTTGGCTAATCTTCTTAACCCCAAGATGCTGTCAGGAGACATCTGACAATATTTGTCTAACACTTATGCCAATCCTAATTTTAAAGGGGTGCTCAGCCCCTAGACATCTGATCGCGGGGGTCCAGCCGATGGGAACCCCCCCCCCCCCCCCCCACGATCTCCCTGCTGCACCCGGCATTCGTTTAGAGCATTGGGTGCAGCGTCGGAGGCTCGTGTTGTCACAGCCACGCCCCCCTCGATGCAAGTCTATAGAAAGGGGGCATGGCTGTGACGTCATGAGTGGATTGTGACCGTGATGAAACGAGCCTCCGCCCCACATCGCCAGTCATCCGGCACGGAGTGAAGTTCGCTCCGTGCACTGGATGTCTGGGGTGCTGCAGCCAGCGGCGGGATCCCCCCGATCAGACATTTTATCGCCTATCCTTTGGATAGGGGATAAGATGTCTAGGGGCAGAGTACCCCTTTAACTTTAATACTGTCCTGAAAACCTATCCTTTCATTGGCTCAATGTAATGAGCAAAAGGTGTGGACCTGCTGAGCTTCCTATCCGATTTGGCTTTGAACTACTCTCAAAGGTGTTGTCTATGTAGCCTGTAGGTTTCATCCTTTAACCCCCGTATGAGAATCTGGACTTTGCTACTAGAGAATACCAAGTCATTCCTTCTGAGAGTTGTCCCAGTGTAGGTGGTAGTTGTCCCAGCTGACGCTGGTGTAAAGAGTTAGGCAGAAGCAAATGTAGTTTCCAACGAGGTGTTGGGCATGCAGAAAAGTAGCTCGCTTAGACACAGGCAGAATGGTTGGTCAACAGCCCAGGTCATGCACTATGGAGGCAATGAGGTACAGAGGATCAGACAGAGACAGTCAGGAACACAAGCCGTGGTCAATACAGAATATCATGCACTAACCGGAACAGTTTCATTGTAGAATACCTGAAAACCTATTGCTTATGCAAAGGTGGAGCAGATGTGTTCGCCCTAAATAGGTGGCGCAGGAAGTACATTTCCTTGTAGGAACCAGGGAGGGTGTGCACACCGTACGGGCAGGCAGATAAGGAGCAGGAGGCAGAAGAGCACAGGTGGAGACATTGGCTGGGGCACAGGTAGGCCAGGAGCGGTGTATTCCGGGATGCACCCAACACTGTTACACTCAAACAATTTGTCCTGGTAATAATGTCTTTATTTTCATACGTTATCATTTTCATTCTTACATTTCATTGGTACATTCTTCAACATATGGAAATACAAAGTATGAAAACTCCTCTGAACCCAGATTCTCGACATAGCAGGAAAACAGATGTTTAGCATTCTGCGCCACATTTCTTTTTGACATCTCTTTCTTACACAAGAGTAAGTCCACATAGCTGTGTGGGTCACTTATGCTGCTGTACATCATGAAAAAGCCCCAAATTTCTGTATTTGCTGCCAGCCACACAATGACAGGTTACTTGTAGAATAGGTCTAACAAGTTAGTCAAAACATTTTTGTCATTAAAGGGGTACTCCACCCCTAGACATCTTATCCCCTATCCAAAGGATAGAGATAAGATGTTTAATCGCGGGGGTCCCGCCACTGGGGACCCCAACGATCTCCCTGCTGCACCAGCTTTTGTTTAGAACATCGGGTGCAGTGCCAGAGGCTCGTGACGTCACAGCCATGCCCCCTCAACTCCCCCCCCCCATGGCCGCCAACCCCCCCTCCGATAGACTTGAATTGAGTGGGCATGGCCGTGACGTCGCAAGCGGGGCGTGACCTTGATGACACATGCATCCTCCCCACATCGGCAGTCATCCGGAACAGAGCAAAGTTCACTCCATGCACCGGTTGTCTGTGGTGCCACAGCCGAGATCGCAGGGGTCCCCAGTGGCAGGCCTCCCGCGATCAGACATCTTATTCCCTTTGGATAAGGGATGAGATGTCTAGGGGCAGAGTACCCCTTTAAGTTAAACAGAAAAATAATTATTAGTTACCCTATGAAGCCAAAACACTGATCTGGGCCCCTGTAGTTAACAGTATGGGCCCATGTGGGCTCATACAGAACCCCCTCCCCCCCCCCCTTTATGGGTTCAGGTATTAAAGTAAATTTATTTGCAAAGGCATGTACCCCTCTCCCCACCCCATCACCAGTTTCTACTCATCAATATATTCAGGTAGGTGTTGGGAGTTTTTTATGTTGGTCTTTGGATGTAGGAAAATCAATATGCACATAGGCAATAAATATGACGGAACTAAGTCAAAATAGTACAAAAATACAAGAAAAATAAATAAACGAGAAGAAAAATCATCAAAATCAGCAAGGACAGTAGTATTTCCTGGACAAAATTTTGTCATAAGACCACCTGGCACATTCTGGTTGGTTTGTTGTTGTTTATAGTGCTCTTCCATGGTAACGTGGTGAAGCCAAATAAGTTAGGTCTGTAGGGTAAGGTCATCTCCATGGCTACCTAGGAGAATTGTTTAGATTTTTCCTAAAAGGGCGAATAGGAAAAAGATAAAATAAATACGTGGGCCCAAGAATATTTGGAGACTCGAAGTGATTTAAAAATATGAAATGACTGACATTTTGCCAGGATCGGGAATGAACGGTCATGGAACTGACATTTGGTAAATAAACATCAAGAAGAGAAGGGGCCGGGGAATTTTTTTTCCTAGTATTTTCGACTTTGGTTCTTTTTGTAAGATGATTTATGATATTCTATAAAAGCACGCTGAAAAACTTCATTTATGAGCTTAGCACAAACATCGTGTACAATTACTTTTACAATCCACGAGCAGATGAACGTGCACTTTCTCCTAACTTGACCCATCTGAATGTTATTAGAAAAGTACTGTACAGGGTCTATGGTTATTTTATCTGCCCAGACAGGAAATAACTTTATGGACTTCACAGTTGGGTCTTTAGTTGGGAACAAAGGGCCTTATGTATCGAAGGTACCTGCAAGGAAAAAGACTATTTAGCCTTGTTGCCCATAGCAACCAATGTTGAGATAAGAGAGCAAATATTTAAAGGGGTTGTCCAGCAAAAAAAAAAAAAAAACTGATGTCAAAAAAGTATAAGAAAACAACTAACTAACACAGTGGTCCCCTCAACTTACAATGGCCTCAGGCTACAATATTTTTAACATAAAATTGTCCTTTCTGGACCATTGTAACTTGATCCAGACCCACTATACAATTCTACAGACAGTCCAGATCTGTGAATCGTGTCAATGGCTGGAAGATCTGACCAATCAGAATGGGCATTTCACTGTTAAAACCCCTGAATTTCAGAAGCGTATTCACTGACTGGTGTCTGGTAGCGCCCCCTACAATACAGGAAGGTACTTCATGTTCTGTACTACTCTTTACCTGTAGTCCTGAAGTGTATGCACTGACTGGTGTCTGGTAGTGCCCCCTACAGTACAGGAAGGTACTACATGTTCGGTACTACTCTTTACCTTTGTCAGGGTTAGCTGCTCATTTGGATACAAGATTGGGCCAGCTCCATGTTACTTTTTAGGACACTGTGTGTACTGTACAGGACCCTGAAGAAGCTGCTGTTCTCTACATAGACAGTGATTTACAGTTCCCAGCAGATCTTTCTTACTTTTCTATGGAAGGATTTGCTTTATCTGTATTAGTTATCTACCTATTTTTCTTTAATCCTCCCTTTTTTCCTATTTTTGGATGACATTTTGGGGCTTCAGAACCAATTACCAGGTTTCCATAGAGTCAAAATACAATGGTATCAACAAACAATGGTCGTCGTAGAACCAATTTATATTGTAACTAGGGACGAGCAAATCTAATCCGGCGAATCCGAATTCGTTCTGAATATCCGGAAAAATTCACTTCGCAATGAATCAGAATATCATCACGATTCGATTGCACGAATCGCTTCAGTTAACTCCCTTTAGTGCTGTCCAGACAAATACTGTTTTAAGTATAGTGGAGCGTATTGTACTCCCCTCATAAGTGCATACCACGTACGTACATCTACGTGGTGTATCATTTTGTTCCTGTTATAGTCCTAATGCCTAGTTACTGTAAAAGGCCAGCCAAAAGTACACACCTGCTGCTGTTCTAGACAAATACTGTTTTAAAAGTACTGGAGCGTATTGTCTTCCCCTCATAAGGGCATACCACGTACGTACATCTACGTGGTGTACTATTTTGTTCCTGTTATAGTCCTAAGGGCCTAGTTACTGTGAAAGGCCAGCCAAAAGTACACACCTCCTGCTGTTCCAGACAAATACTGTTTTAAAAGTAGTGGAGCGTATTGTCCTCCCCTCATAAGTGCATACCACATACGTACATATACGTAGTTTACGATTTTGTTCCTGTTAAAGTCTTAAGGGCTCAGTTACTGTGAAAGGCCAGCCAAGAGCACACACCTGCTGCTGTTCTAGACAAATACTGTTTTAAGCAGAGTGGAGCATATTGTCCTCCCCTCATATACGCACTAAGTATGTCAGGCAGAGACTTGCCAAGATGTGCACAGAGGAGTAGCAGAGGCCTAAATTCATCAGGCAGAGGTGGCAGCAGACTAGGGGCGATTGGCAGCAGGAGTTGCAGAGCAAGGCCTGAGCTCCCGGTATCAGATAATGGTCGTTTATCGACCAGCAACCCATCTGCCATCATCGATTGGTTAACTCGGTCATCCACTTCATCACAAGTGACATCTGACACCCCCAGTCAACAGTCAGTGGGCTTCTCAGACACAACCCTCAGTTGGCATGGCCCGGGAGCAGTCCCTGTCCTCCCATTGCCTCTGTTCTATGCTGTTCCCTCCCCCACAGAAGTATTGTATGCTGTGGGTTCAGCTCCACTATTTAGTGAGGACGATCTACTAGAGGACAGTCAGCAGCAACTGCCCAGCCAAGAAGTGGAGGAGACATCCGCCGCTTGCTCCACTAGGCGGCCAAGTAGTGATGAGGAGAGTGGCGTGGGAGGTGGTGTTGCAAGCGTTCAGGCTCCTGAAGCAGACACTTTTTAGGAACCTGAGGAGGACATCGGTGATGTGCAGACACAACTCGATGATGATGAAGCCAATTGCACTTGGGAGCCGGGTGCAAAAGGCTTCATCAGGAGAAGAGGGTTGCAGGTTGCCCATGAGGCAGCAGCTGAGCCAGCAAGGTGGTAGCATGATTGGCAGTCAGCATGGTGGCAGAAGTGGGAAGTCTGGAGCCAAACGTGACTGGGGCAGACCACCTGCTTAACGGCAGCCTACCTTCCCAGGAGGTAGTGGAACAGGGGTTCCTGGAGACGACAGAAGTAGCAGTCAATCAGTGCGGACAGTTGGTGGGAAAATCAGCTACTTGGTGGTGTGGCAGTTTTTCATCAAGCATCCGGAGGATGTTAACCTGGCCACATGCAAGATGTGTCGGCAGAAGGTGAAGCATGGCCAGGGTCCCAATGTTGGCACCACGGCCCTGTGTCAACATATGCAATGTCTGATGCAGTGGTCCAGCCTGCTGCATCACCCAGTGGCCCAGTGGCACGCCGCTCCCTGTTTCAGGCAGCCGACGTGTGGAGCTGTAACTATGGTCAGGGACAATACATGTCCTTTACGGCCCACTGTGTGAATGTGGTTCCTTGGACAGGCTCCTTGGGCAGGTCACGCAGCTTCCGCCTCCACGCTCTCAGGCCGTTGGTCCTGTGACAGTGTGCGACTCTGCCTCCTCATCCTCCACCGTGTCCTCAGCCTCCACTGCACGGAGAAGTCTCATTGCCCCTCAAGCATACCATGTGTGCAGGGCACGGCAGTGTCATGCTGTTCTTCACATGGTTTGCCTTGGCGAATGGAGTCACACAGGGGAGGAACTGCTAAAAGTAATTCATCGAATCATGGCATACTCCATGAAAATTGGAAATGGGAACCATGGTGACCGACAACGGGAAGAACATCTTGTCTGCGCTGCAACAAGGAAGCCTGAGCCATGCGCCCTGCATGGCACAGGTGTTCAATCTGGTTGTCAAGCGGTTCCCCCCATCTGCAAGACATCCTAACAATGGGAAGGAAACTTTGCATGCACTTCAGCCACTCGTACACCTCAAAGCACACCTTTCTTGATCTGCAGCGTCAGAAAGGTATCCCTCAACATAGTCTGATTTGCAATGTTTCCACACGTTGTAATTCCACCCTCCATATGTTGGACCGACTATACGAACAGAGAAAAGCCATCACCAATTTCTTGATGATCCAAGTGGATAGGGGGACTCCCCTGTGTAACTTCAATGTCAACCAGTGGCAGCTCATACGTGACACCTGCCATTTGCTCAGGCCCTTTGAGGAAGCCACATTATTAGTCAGTCACCAGGATTATGGGATGAACAACGTAATTCCACTGCTTCATTTTTTACACCACGTGTTGGAAAATGATGGCTGGTCAGGGCACTGGAGACGTGGCACCTACATCTCACGGCCACATGAGCCCTGTGGGGGCTGAACTAGCAGAGGAGGGGGATGGGCACAGTGGAGCACAGTTTAAGGTTTTGCGAAATGGGCAGTATTTATAGTCATCTGACAGGAGAGGAGGAGCAGGAGCAGCCAGAGAAGTTAGACGGTTATGAGGAAGGCGAGACAGAGGACCCAGACACACCGTGGCAGTAGACAATGGAGATGGAGGCAGGGAGTCCCTCCGAGTCACTTGCACAAATGGCACGATGCCTGCTCACTTGCTTGCGTAGTGACCGCCGAATTGTCACCATTCGGCAGCGAGATGACTTCTGGTTCTCCACCTTATTGGACCCTTGCTATCGCCACAAAATGGGGGCCTTTTTTTTACACCCACTGAGAGGGAGGACAAACTGACCGACTACAGAGACATCCTATCAGCACCATCGTCCATCCTCTCGCAGGTCTGACTCGGGGGGCCCTCTGCGCTCACCTTCCACTGCCATGGCTGCTGGGAGGGGGGGGGGGGGGTGGCAGGAGCAGTACCAGCTCCATCAGTAGCAGCCTGAGTCTACAGTCGCTGATGAGTAGCTTTCTTTACCTGCATAGTGAAGCAACTCATCAGCATCAGGTAGACCTGGAGCAGGACCTAAACAAGCAGGTGGTGGCATACCTTGACATGACCATGCCAATACACTTTGAAGATCCGCTGGACTTCTGGGCAGCCAAACTTGATTTGTGGCCGCAACTAGCAGGGTTTGCCCTGGAAAAGCTGTTCTGCCCGGCCAGTAGTATGCCATCAGAGCGGGTGTTTAGTGCGGCGGGGGCCATAGTCACCCCAAGAAGAACTCGTCTGTCCACGAAAAATGTGGAGAGACTGACCTTTGTAAAGATGAATCAGGCATGGATCAGCCAGGATTTCCACCCACCAATGCCTGATGGATCAGAGCAGATTGACCATGGTGCCACACCAACACTTCACAAATATGGATAGTGCCAAACAGATTTAAGGTGCTGCTCCCCAGTTACAGAAATTCCTCCGCAACAGACCACAAGTTAGTATTGAGGATATGCATTAGCTAAAACTTAAAGGGGTATTACAGGAAAAACTTGATATATATATATATATATATATATATATATATATATATATATATCAACTGGCTCCAGAAAGTTAAACAGATTTGTAAATTAGTTCTATTAAAAAATCTTTATCCTTCCAATTATTATCAGCTGCTGAAGTTGAGTTGTTCTTTTCTGTCTGGCAACAGTGCTCTCTGCTGACATCTCTGCTTGTCTCAGGAACTGCACAGAGTAGAAGAGGTTTGCTCTGGGGATTTGCTTCTACTCTGGACAGTTCCCAAGAAATGTGTCATCAGAGAGCACTTAGACAGAAAAGAACAACTAAACTTTAGTAGCTCTTAAGTACTGAAAGGATTAAGATTTTTTAATAGAAGTAATTAACAAATTTGTTTAACTTTCTGGAGCCAGTTGATATATAAAAACATATTTTTTCCTGGGTAACCCCTTTAACTTTTCTTGGGATCAAATATATGGACCCCAAATTTTTTTATATCTAAGAAAAGGAAAGGTGTGCAAAAAACCCCATGTGCCACCTACACCACCAAGTATTGATGTGATGCAAAGACCTCTAAGAGGTGGAAGGGAACAAAGTATGGTCCATTGTAACCGGTGGGGGTAAAAACTTCCCCTGTAAGTCCCTACTCTCGCATCATTAATTCCCTTGTAGGCAAATGTTACCCGCCCTAAAAAGGGCGGCCCCACACAGGAACCTCTATTTCCACCTACAAACACTGCCATTTCCCAGGGTTATTAGTTGGAAATAGGGAGAGGTTCCTGTGTGGGGCCACCCTTTTTAGAGCAAATAACACTTGCCAAGGAGGAAATTAATAGGGCCAAAGTAGGGCCTTACAGGGGAAGGTTTTACCCCCACCTGCTACAATGGACAATACGTTGTTCCCTTCCACCTTTTCGAGGAAAGGGTTACTCGTCTTAAAAAGGGCGGCCTACACAGAAACCAACCCCTATTAAACCCCTGTTAAAACCCTGAGAAATAGCAGTGTTTTTAGGTGGAAAGAGGGAGAGGTTCCTGTGTGGGGTCACCCTTTTTAGGGTGAGTAACATTTGCCAAGAAGGGAATTAATAGTGGTATTGCCACCCACCGCCCCACTCTTTCACCGGGTCACTTTCAGGACTCCTGATGCTGCTGATGCCACCTCCAGGCTGTACAATTCTGCCACCATATGATCTCCTCATGCTGATGCCAGCTCCAGGACGTCTCATACTGCCACCATATGTTCTCCTCATGCTTATGCCAGCTCCATGCTGTCTCATTCTGCCACCATATGTTCTCCTTATGTTGATGCCAGCTCCAGGCTGTCTCATTATGCCACCATATGTTCTCCTCATGTTGATGCCAGCTCCAGGCTGTATCATTCAGCCACTATGTGGTCTCCTCTTGCTGCCGCCAACTCCAGGCGGGGTCATTCAGCCACTATATGGTCTCCTTATGCTTCCGCCACCTCCAAGCTGTGTCATTCAGACACAATATGGTCTACTCATGCTGCCGTCACCTCCACGCGGTGTCATTCAGGCACTATATGGTCTCCTTTTGCTGCCGCCAACTCCAGGCTGTGCCATTCAGCCACTATGTGGTATCCTCATGCTTACGCCACCTCCAGGCTGTGTCATTCAGCCACTATATGGTCTCATCTTGCTGCCACCAACTCCAGGCTGTGTCATTCAGCCACTATATGGTCTCCTTATGCTTCTGCCACCTCCAGGCTGTGTCATTCAGACACTATATGGTCTACTCATGCTGCCGCCACCTCCACGCTGTGTCATTCAGGCACCATATGGTCTCCTCTTGCTGCCACCACCTCTACGCTGTGTCATTCAGGCATTACATGGTCTCCTCATGCTGCCACCTCCAGGCTCCACTCTGCAACAGTGGTTTTAATAGGGATGCCTCTAATCTGCATGTCATACTGAATAATAGTATTATTTCACTAATACAGCACACTCCCCATGCGAATCGGGCGAATCGAATTTTATAAAAATTTGCTCAACTCTAATTGTAATGTAAGGGACCACTTTATATTGTTATTAGCAATAGTGCACGGATTTCTCCATATCAGCTCTGCTCTCTTCCTTTTAAATTTGGTAGCATGTCACATTCAGTGCTCATGTCCCTACTTCCCCGGCCATTCTCAGATAAGACAGAAGAAAGCCTATTCTGAAGGAAACTACTTTGACTGAGAGAGGCTTTCTCCTACCTTCAAATCAAGTAGTAATATGAGCTCCCCACTTGACATCACTGGTCTTGTCCTGAGCAGACAAGAAGGGGAGGGGGTAAGCAGGGATGGGAGCTTTGCTTTCGGAGAGTGTTACAGGATGTCAGAGCTACAAGGGGGAGAGCACAGCTGATATGGAGAGATCTGTGCACTATGGCTAAAACAATATATTAGTAAATTGCTTTATTATACTTTTTGACACCAGACACAGGTTATTTCTTTAGCTGGACAACCCCTATAATTAAAAGGAACAACATCAGCGAAGAAGCAATTACTGACTGGTCCTGTATTTCTGGTCCTGTATTACTGGTCCTGTATTTCTATAGAACTGTGTTTCCCAACCAGGGTGCCTCAAGTTGTTGAAAAACTACAACTCTCAGCATGCTCAGACAGCCTTTTGCTGTTAAAGGAGAACTCCGGGATACAAAACCCCTATCCTAAGGAGTGTCTGGGACCCACGCGATCTCCTGTACGGAGCCCCGGCTCTCCTGCTGAATTGGATGTGTCGATCACCTCACGAAGCGGTGGCCGACAAGCTGACAAGGGTGCAGCCTTAGCCAATTATAGCTCATCTCACACTGAACTGCTCTGGGTTGTGTGTAGCAGAGTGAGGAAGGAAGTTCTCCCCGTATGCTCCCCTCAGCAGAAAATACAGAACAATATCAAGGTAGAAAATTAACGAATAATAAAAATAAAGGCAGGGGGTGGTTAATCGGGATGGGGGCAGTGAACTTGGAGGATTATAAAATTTAACAAGATCATGAGAGGTACTCTTTAAGTTGTATAAAATAACACAATCCAAGAAAAGTTAGAGAAGTGCGGACACATCTCAGATACATGAAGTTTTGCATGGTATAAGGTATGGAAAGGCTACGTACCCACCCGCTGCAGATGACACTGTGACCTACTTCTTTCCGCTATGATTTTTTGTGATTAAATAAAATATGATGCAGAATGTAGGAGTTTACCTCCGGGGGACAATATAAAGTTATATGCATTGGGGGAGGGGGGGGGGGGGGGGGGGAAGGGTCTTCATTTGAATTCTCTTTGGTTCCGGCTGGTTCAGTGTACTGCACGTTGCTGTATTTCTCTAAGGGCTCAAACAAACCGCAGAACTTAAAGTAAAAAGTATTTTCCCTGCAGTGAATTCATTGTGCCGCACGGTGAATAGAAGTTCAACACCTGGGATTAGGTTATCATTTTCCAGACTTGCAGCGATGAGGAATGTATCCAGAATACATGACATTCTATTTTACTGTAGGCGCTTTAGTGCATGGTGGACTATGCTGTACAGAGGCGTCACTTTGTAGTTTCTGCAGATTTAGCAACAGGGCGCCTCATGTGCCAATTATAATAGGGGTCTCTTATGGGGCAGATGGACTTTGGGGGAAGGGGAGGAACCAGCTTTATTCAGCTTCAGACCGTATAGTGACTGAGGGTTCAGGAACAATACCGGCGCTGGATGAGTAATTGCAGGAGAGCGGCAGGTAAAACAACCAGGTGGGTTGCAACGCTTTGGTATCAGGTCACATTCAGAGCTCACGTCCCTACTTCCCCGGCCATTCTCAGATAAGACAGTAGTAAGCCAGTTCTGGAGGAAACTGCTGTGACTGAGAAAGGCTTTCTCCTGCCTTCAAATCAAGTAGAAATATGAGCTCCCCACTTCACAACACTGGTCTTGTCCTGAGCAGACAGGACGGGGAAGGGGGTAAGCAGGGATGGGAGCTTTGCTTTCAGAGAGTGTAACAGGATGTCAGAACTACAACTGAGAGAGCAAAGCTGATATGGAGAGATCTGTGCACTATGGCCAAAAAGGTTTATTAGGTAAGGATGCAACGCGTTTCGCTGCGCATGCGCAGCGAAACGCGTGGCATCCTTACCTAATAAACCCACCTGGTTGTTTTACCTGACGCTCTCCTGCAATTACTCATCCAGCGCCGGTATTGTTCCTACACCCTCAGTCACTATACGGTCTTTGCTCCCCCAGGAAGGCTGTGGACGATTTGGTTAGTACCATTGTTGAGTGTGAGCTCACACAACCTATTCTGGTAAGCGGCTGTGGGTGGTTCCCTTCCCCCATTCAATCTGACTGAGAGGTTCTACACATGGAACGCCTTCTACCTTCTTTTCTTGCAGATTATTCAGCTTCAGACAGCCATCCGTACCACCCTGAGACAGGATTACCACACATCGTTTTGTTGCACTAGCTGCTCCGACCTGCCAATTTACCATGGCTGGGCATACAGCCTCACCACCACGGCAAACCATGGCACGTTCAGCCCCTTCCATGATACCTCTATCAGGGCTGCCATCAGAAATTTTGGGGCCCCTTATACAGCTCAAGGCCTGGGCCCCCCCTTCCACCACGTGGCCCGCCCCCAAATCCGCCCCCAGGGCCTGTCCCTAATCTTATTTTATTTTCTAATTATATATTTCTAATTAGCTTATAGCAGAGTGCAGTGCAGTAAGACATTGTGCTGCACAGTATTTTACTGCACTGCACCCTGCTATATTCTAATACACCCTAATCTAGTTACTGTGAAACTTCCCTAAAAATTCAACAATAGCGCCACATACTGATCATACAGAGGTCGATACTTGCAAGGGCTCTGCAGCCATTATAAGGGATTACAGTCACATTTACTGACTCACAAGCTACGTCTTCTTTGATTAGAGGCCATCATGAAGACTTGTCTCCAAAGAACCTGCCAGTCAAAATTTTAGGATCCTGATCTGAGGAAGGGAGGGATCCTCCCAAAACGCGTAATCTTGTCCATTTTATTGTTTTTTTTAATAAAATGTCCTGCTGAGGACTTTCCTATTACCTTTGGCATCCGCCTCATCTGTCTACAAGAGTCTGCAGCGCCATACCTGAGGGTTTTTTCTTGCTCTACTTCTAATATAAACATTTTAGGTGCCTTTCTTCAGCACAATGCCCTCAATGCAAGTCTATGGGAGGGGGCGTGACAGCCATCACGCCCCCTCCCAAAGACTGGCATTGAGGGGGCGGGACGTGATGTCATAAGGGGGCAGGGCTATGACGTCACAAGCTCCCGGCACCGGCTCCAGCGTTCAGAACAGTTTGTTCCAAACGCTGAGCAGCGGAGTACCCCTTTAATTACTAAACTCACCTTATGATGGTTAACTCCTTTAACATGCATAGAAGAAAAAAAAATGTATAAAAAAAATAATATTAAAAAATTCTCAGCATTTTCCATTGGTCTGCTTCAATGGTCTTGGTCTACAAGACTTTTTCTGCTCAAATTAGAAAATGGTCAACTCTTCCCGACCTGATTTCACCTAAATTGTAAGTTCAAGAAGGTTTTCAGATGAAAATACTTCAGATACAGTTCAGACATTTCGTCATTGAAGCAGAAGGAAGAAATAATCACATGAAATAAAGGGATGGGCTAAGTCTGGCTTAAACTTGTGCATTCGTACGAAAGGTGATGGACTTTATTGGGAC
Organism: Hyla sarda; assembly: GCF_029499605.1. Taxonomy (NCBI): domain Eukaryota; kingdom Metazoa; phylum Chordata; class Amphibia; order Anura; family Hylidae; genus Hyla; species Hyla sarda. The sequence goes on from NC_079199.1 coordinate 93,856,274, forward strand.
ATGTCACCAGACTCTTAGTGGCCACCATATAAGTTAAATATAGCCTCCCTATCACCAGCGGACAAACATATCCCTTCAATATCCGACTGCAAATGGAAAAAAGGAACTGATATCTTTCTGAAGTCAGACAGAAGGTGACTTAATGTCTGAATAAGCTGGAGAAGAGTGCAAGATAAAAGCTGACATTGAGTATGGGTCACTATGCGGACATTCGACAATTGTTATTTGTAAGTGGTAAATTATTTCCACATTTGCTTCGTATTAAATTTATGCAAATAAAACAGATGAAATAATAAAAAAACATATTTAATATGAGAAAAACAAAAACCTTGTAGTCAATTTTGTCCATTCATCGTTACCATCATTCCATTTCCTTTTTTAAATTCCCCAAGGTTTTTTTTTTTTTTTAGATGTTTAAAGGGAAACTCCGGGGAAGGTTTTCAAATCAACTGGTGGCAGAAAGTTTAACAGATTTGTAAATTGCTTCTATTAACATTTTTTTATCCTTCCAGTACTTATCAGATGCTGCATGCTCCAGAGGAAGTTGTGTAGTTCTTTTCCCTCTGACCACAGTGCTCTCTGCTGACACCCCTGTCCGTGTCAGAAACTGTCCATAGCAGGAGAGGTTTGTTATGGTAATTTTCTCCTGCTCTGGACAGTTCCTGACACGGACAGAGGTGTCAGCAGAGAGCACTGTGGTCAGACTGGAAAGAACTACACAACTTTCTGTGGAGCATACACCAGCTGATAAGTACTGGAAGGATTAAGATTTTTATATAGATGTAATTTACTAATCTGTATAACTTTCTAGCTCCTTTTGATTTGAAAAAAAAAAAAAAAACATTCCACTTGTTTTCTACTGGAGCACCCCTTTAATGTCTACTTGTCAGATGGGCCCCTTCACAATATGCTGATCGTAGAGTGATCACCAATAATCAACTGTGGGGAAACCTGACATGAGTTTTGATATATTCTGCAGCGCCACCACAGGGAACACATTAGGCATTACAATGTGTTCATTTAAATTAGTGTATGATCACTTGCCCGTGTCCTGTTGGATGCCCAGGATCATGTTCCCAGGAGCAGCCTATTGCATCACTATAATAGTACTGACTTCCAAAGGGCGGTGGGAGATTAACGGCACTGACCAGGAGAAGACACGTCCAATAGATGAAAAAGGATTTATTCAAATGCAGCGCGTTTCACCGCGCTTGCGCGCATTCCTCAGGCATTGCCTGAGAAAGCCGCGCAAGCGCGGTGAAACGCGTTACATTTGAATAAATCCTTTTGATCTATTGGACGTGTCTTATCCTGGTGAGCGCCGTTAATCTCCCACCGCCCTTTGGAAGTCAGTACTATTATACCGTTCAAGGTTGGGGAGGCTGCAGTCCAGGTTCATCTGCTCACCCACGCTAATCATTGTTGTGCGTGAGTTCACACAACCAGTTTGCGAACCTTACAGAGGGGGTTTTTACGCTATGGAGCGCTCTTCTATCTTGTTTTATTGCATCACTATGGCTGGGGCTATTCAGGAGTAGGGATGAGCGGCAGGGGCCATATTCAGGACTATATTTTAAATATTCGCGAAATCCCGAAGTGCCGATATTCACGATAAAAATTAGCATTACGAATATTCGTGCTCGACACTATTCAGGAGGATTGATGCCTTATGAACTGTTATAAGAACACTTTGAGGAGGATGGCCTCCAGGACTGCCATAGGCTCCATAAGGTCCCAAAAAGTGAAATCATATAGGGTACTCAGCATGCCCAATTTGCCATCATTTATAATGATTGAGATACAGATGTTCGTTTTTTTTTTTAGAACAGTAAAAATAAAATCTAATGCATAGTCAACATCAACCCCCACAAAAAACATTTGTCAACCTAAAAAAAAAACACAGTAATAAAAAAAAATTATGACTGTCTACCGTACATCCTACTTCACCGGCCATACTTACCACCACCAATGGTAAAACTGAAAAACCCCATATAGGCGGCAATGGAAATATCAGTCCTCTGCACATCCCTTTTCATCATTTGAGATATTCCTGGATCTTTTATACTACTCTACATCTCTGGCATGGGAGCAAGAGAGTATGATGCCAGAGTCGGAGTCGTTGGCAGGGGCGATAATGTATGAAAGGGCTTCTTCTTTCCTTGCTTGTCCTGTACAATGTCTAAGACAATAGTAACAAGACTCAGATGATGTCACCGCTGGATATTCGCATCGCAGTTCCACTGTGAGTCACTAAACAAAACCAATTGATGGATGGGGCTTTTCCATTACTAAGCACATGAACATTTGACTTTTCGTAAACTTGTTTGGCCCCGAAATTCCGATCAGACCTTATTTCACGTAATTTCTTGATTCCCAGATTACGTTTGGATCATTCTGTTCCCACTAGTCTCATTCACACATAACAGTTTTCTCCACTGATGTGTTTTACGATAAACTCTCTTATTATTTATTAAAGAAGTATTTCCTTTTTGTTTTTATAAGTTAAAGGGGGTTCAGCCAATGAGCAGCTAAGGGGGGGACAACACTGCGTCTGCTGATTGGCTGAGCAGGCAGTACATATGCCAGTCCTAAAAACAGCAAGCGCTGTGCAAAGATACTGGCTCCAAAAGAACAACAGCAGGAATGAGGAAGACGAGTATATGTTTTTTTTTTTTTTTTACTGTAGAAGAAATCTAAAAATCAACTTAGAGTACCCCTTTAATATTATTTTTACTTATATTAATTACAGGACACAGGGAGTCACCTAAAAATATCAAACTGCTGAAGATGGAGACATTTCCTGCTTTCCATAGCTTATTTGTCAGCTTTGCTGTGTAGACTGTGACTGAGCAACAGAGTCACATTTTTCTCATGACAGGGCAAGTTTTTTTTTAGGACAAAAACAAGCTCTTCTGCAATAAGCCTCATAGTCCCTATAGGCAGCTTTTGAAAATCCCGCTGAAAGCTGCAAAAGACTACACAAACCATGGTTATAGAAGCAGTGAATAGAGATAAGGGTGGTGTGTGTGCCTCAGCCAATCAGGGACAATCACACACTGAAGGGTGTTGGGCTGTCTGAGCTGATGGATAAAGTGACGTTGTGGACAGCAGGCAAACTGGTGCATGACAGTCATCATAGGCGCTAAGAACTACTGGACTTCCTGCCTGGAGGAAAAGCTGAGAGAAATAGGGTATAGGCTTAGCAAAGATTACGCTTGTACATTACAACGTTATATAACTTTAACATGTGCAGCTATATTTCCTGAGGCCACACTACAATAGTGGGGCCTCAGGAAATTAAAAGAAAAATTGTTAAACAGTTAAAAAAAAAAAAAGCCAGACCCCCCCCCCAACCAATAACAAATAACATGTACCCTACATAGTTATATAATTGATTAGCATGAAAAAAGAGTCTTTCAAGTTCTACCTGTAACCCTTCTGTATTGATCCAGATAACGCCAAAAAATAAAATAAAAACATGTGGTATGGGGTGTGATGAGGGCAGATGGAATTACTCTACGGGCAGATGGCATTAACCCCTTGTATTCGTGACACCAGGGTGTGGTTTATCCTCAATGCGACCAGAAGGTATATCACTGGATCCTGGGCTAAGCACGGAGGGCAATAATAACTCCGACGCCAAGTTACGGACAACGGTAGCTTTACCGAGTGACAGATGGTAAAGTCTATACAGTGTAGCCAGGCCCATGGAGGTGACAAGTTACTTCAGATACCTTAAGGGCTTGCTGGGACTTGTAGTGGTTTTGGACAATATAGTGCAAGGTACGTTGACTTGACAATAGATGACAGTGACTGACTTGACTGGAGACAGACTAAGCTGTGACGGTGCGGGGGGCGGGGCATTATCGGCTTATCGGCAAGGTAATTGCCGATACCGATAATGCCCAAAATCGTGATTATCGGCAGATAATATCTGCCATACCGATAATCGGTCGATCCTTAAATTGCACCATAACAGAGGGAAAAATTATTCCCCGACTCCAAATATGGCATCAGAATAAATCCCTGGATGAACATCCTTTGAATAAACTCTTTGCTCCTGTTTACCTTTCCTTCTTCAATTCACCTAACAGCAGCACACTAAAAAGAAAAGTGGCTCTACTTTGAAGATTGAACTAGGACTCTTATTATGGCATCTGATTTAGCCCCTTTCAGGACAAAAAAAGACAGATACTTGTGTTACGCCTAGCGCTCCGGGTCCCCGCTCCTCCCCGGAGCGCTCACGGCGTCTTTCTCCCTGCAGCTCCCCGGTCAGTCCCGCTGACCGGGAGCGCTGCACTGTCATGGCCGTTGGGGATGCGATTCGCACAACGGGACGCGCCCGCTCGCGAATCGCATCCCAGGTCACTTACCCGTTCCCGTCCCCTGCTGTCATGTGCTGGCGCGCGCGGCTCCGCTCTCTAGGGCGCGCGCGCGCCAGCTCCCTGAGACTTAAAGGGCCAGTGCACCAATGATTGGTGCCTGGCCCAATTAGTTTAATTGGCTTCCACCTGGTCCCTGACTATATCTGACCTCCTCCCATGCACTCCCTTGCCGGATCTTGTTGCCCTTGTGCCTAGTGAAAGCGTTTTGTGTGTCTAAAGCCTGTGTACCAGAACTTCTGCTATCCACCCTGACTACGAACCTTGCCGCCTGCCCCCGACCTTCTGCTACGTCCGACCTTGCTTCTGTCTACTCCCTTGTACCTCGCCTATCATCAGCAGTCAGAGAGGTGACCCGTTGCTAGTGGATACGACCTGGTCACTACCGCCGCAGCAAGACCATCCCGCTTTGCGGCGGGCTCTGGTGAAAACCAGTAGTGACTTAGAACCGGTCCACTAGCGCGGTCCTCGCCAATCCCTCTCTGGCACAGAGGATCCACTACCTGCCAGCCGGCATCGTGACAGTAGATCCGGCCATGGATCCCGCTGAGGTCCCTCTGCCTTATATCTCTGATATCACCACGGTGATCGCCCAGCAATCCCGACAGATCGCCCATCTAACCCACCAGCTGTCGGAAATGTCCACCATTGTGCACCAACTTCAGTCGCAACTTCAGCAGCAATCATCTCCTCCGCCAGCTCCTGCACCCCTTCCGCAGCGAGTGGCCACTCCTAGCCTCCGCCTGTCCTTGCCGGACAAATTTAATGGGGACTCTAAGTTTTGCCGTGGCTTCCTTTCGCAATGTTCCCTGCACATGGAGATGATGTCGGACCAGTTTCCTACTGAAAGGTCTAAGGTGGCTTTCGTAGTCAGCCTTCTGTCTGGAAAAGCCCTGTCATGGGCCACACCGCTCTGGGACCGCAATGACCCCGTCACTGCCTCTGTACACTCCTTCTTCTCGGAAATTCGTAGTGTCTTTGAGGAACCTGCCCGAGCCTCTTCTGCTGAGACTGCCCTGCTGAACCTGGTCCAGGGTAATTCTTCCGTTGGCGAGTACGCCATACAATTCCGTACTCTTGCTTCTGAACTATCCTGGAATAATGAGGCCCTCTGCGCGACCTTTAAAAAAGGCCTATCCAGCAACATTAAAGATGTTCTGGCCGCACGAGAAACTCCTGCTAACCTGCATGAACTCATTCATCTAGCCACGCGCATTGACATGCGTTTTTCTGAGAGACATCAAGAGCTCCGCCAGGAAAAAGACTTAGATCTCTGGACACCTCTCCCACAGTCTCCACTGCAATCTGCGCCTAGGCCTCCCGCCGAGGAAGCCATGCAAGTGGATCGGTCTCGCCTGACCCTGGAAGAGAGGAATCGCCGTAAGGAAGAGAATCTTTGTCTGTACTGTGCCAGTACCGAACATTTTTTGGTGGATTGCCCTATCCGTCCTCCACGTCTGGGAAACGCACGCTCGCACCCAGCTCTCGTGGGTGTGGCGTCTCTTGATGCTAAGTCGGCTTCTCCACGTCTCACGGTGCCTGTACGGATTTCTACTTCAGCCAGCTCTTCCCTCTCAGCCGTGGCCTGCCTGGACTCTGGTGCTTCTGGGAATTTTATTCGGGAGTCCTTGGTGAATAAATTCCGCATTCCGATGACCCGTCTTGTCAAGCCACTCCACATTTCCGCGGTCAACGGAGCCAGGTTGGATTGCACCGTGCGTTACCGCACGGAGCCCCTCCTAATGTGCATCGGACCTCATCACGAGAAAATTGAATTTTTGGTACTTCCCAATTGCACTTCCGAAATTCTCCTTGGACTACCCTGACTTCTACACCATTCCCCAACCCTGGACTGGTCCATTGGGGAGATCAAGAGTTGGGGTCCCTCTTGTTCCAAGGACTGCCTTAAACCGGTTCCCAATACTCCCTGCCGTGACCCTGTGGTTCCTCCTGTATCCGGTCCCCCTAAGGTCGTTAGGGACTCTGCCTGCCACAGAAAATGCCTCTCCCCCCCTCCCAGTCCCTTCAGGCAAGCCTCTGTGTCCCCTCATGGCTCCCGTCCTTGTGTCTCCCTGCCCCGTGCCAAGCTTCACCCTCTGCCCTCCCTCCCCATTCCTACTCCTGCTGTACTGCCTGCCATTGAGGAAACCATCCATTCCTTCCCGGTGTCCTCATCCCAGAGGAGGCAGTCACCGGACAAAAAAAGGGGAGACCTAAGGGGGGGGGTACTGTTACGCCTAGCGCTCCGGGTCCCCGCTCCTCCCCGGAGCGCTCACGGCGTCTTTATCCCTGCAGCTCCCCGGTCAGTCCCGCTGACCGGGAGCGCTGCACTGTCATGGCCGTTGGGGATGCGATTCGCACAACGGGACGCGCCCGCTCGCGAATCGCATCCCAGGTCACTTACCCGTTCCCGTCCCCTGCTGTCATGTGCTGGCGCGCGCGGCTCCGCTCTCTAGGGCGCGCGCGCGCCAGCTCCCTGAGACTTAAAGGGCCAGTGCACCAATGATTGGTGCCTGGCCCAATTAGTTTAATTGGCTTCCACCTGGTCCCTGACTATATCTGACCTCCTCCCATGCACTCCCTTGCCGGATCTTGTTGCCCTTGTGCCTAGTGAAAGCGTTTTGTGTGTCTAAAGCCTGTGTACCAGAACTTCTGCTATCCACCCTGACTACGAACCTTGCCGCCTGCCCCCGACCTTCTGCTACGTCCGACCTTGCTTCTGTCTACTCCCTTGTACCTCGCCTATCATCAGCAGTCAGAGAGGTGACCCGTTGCTAGTGGATACGACCTGGTCACTACCGCCGCAGCAAGACCATCCCGCTTTGCGGCGGGCTCTGGTGAAAACCAGTAGTGACTTAGAACCGGTCCACTAGCGCGGTCCTCGCCAATCCCTCTCTGGCACAGAGGATCCACTACCTGCCAGCCGGCATCGTGACAACTTGTTTCGCTTGCTTTCAAAGATCAATTGGTTTCCATGCCCATCTTTTTATTTTCTAACAATGCAGTTCCCAAACACAGTAGAAAAAGGAATGGGAACCTCTCTCTCTTAATAACAATTGCATAGTCTGCCTCTATGTGGGGAAAAATGGAGAATTACCTAGTTCTACCAGACCAAAAGTTTTATCTCAGTTCTGGTTCTAGCTTCATCTCTCCACCCAGAGCCAAAACTTTACTCACCTTTAGAAGACAGAAGGTAGACAAGCTTCCTATCCTAAGTATCTTGCCTCGTATGTGCATCATGAAATCTTTACAGCATTGAGTGAAACACTATATTTCTCACAATCTACTTCAGGTTCACACTGAATGGACAGCTCTATTTTCATATCTGCCTCTGAAAAGGAAAGTATTGTCTAAAGCCAGAAGGGATAAGTTGAACAAGTGCCCTTCTGCAACTACTGCAAGTAAAAATAAAATAAATAAAAAACAAATCTTTTCTGCAGCACTGGACCAAGTGGATTAAAAGAGACCAAGCTCTTAAAAGTAATATCGGATAGAGTTTATTTAAAGCACATCAACGTGTTTCTGGCCCAGACCTTCATTCTTAAAATACTGTTTAACTGTACTTCACTTGGGCCCGTTCCTCTCTTTTTCCTTTCCTTCTCCTATACCTTCTGCAACTACTGGACTCTTAGTGCAACAGGACTTCCACATCACAAGTCCTGCTGCTTTATACCCTACAATATGGAACTGTAGCGCAAAACAGTGAGCAACTGAGCATCTCTTTAATCTGCTAACATGGTAAGCCCACCCATGAGGGTCACTCCCTCTTGGGCTGTGTCTTCTAACTTTACCTGCTAGAGGAGTAAATGTAGTTATATCCAACCTTAGAGACTTAAACCTGCATTCAGCTTATAAAGGGATAAAACATCCTTTCACATGCAAAAAGGAAACTCTGTACTGTGAACTACTACTGTGCCATAGACTGTACCCTGTATTCTGCTTGTACATAGATCTTCCTCATTAAAGAAGCTGCTTTTATTACAAGATCACAAGTGTCCCTGGTCACCTGCCATCATTTGCACCAACACTTTTGGAATTCCAATTTTAGCACCCAGACACTACACCCATAGGAGTGCCCAAGAGGTACAGACCTCCCTACCCTTTGACTAAATCGCTCTGGTCACTCCAAGGGTAGGTGTCAGGATCCGGACTGGCGGCTGGTGAGGACAGAGGAGGTGGATCCTCTGTGCCAGAGAGGCGATGGCGCGGGTCGTACTGGAGGATCGGTTCTAAGTAGTTACTGGTGTTCACCAGAGCCCGCCGCAAGGCGGGATGGACTTGCTGCGGTGGTAACTACCATGTCGTGTCCCCCAGTAGCGACTCGACCTCTCTGGTAGCTGAGACAGGCGCGGTACACAAGGACTAGACAGAGGCGAGGTCAGACGTAGCAGAAGGTCAAGGCAGGTGGCAATGGTTCGTAGTCAGGGGCAACAGCAGGAGATCTGGATACACAGGCAAGGAACACACTAAACGCTTTCTCAGGGCACAAGGCAACAAGATCCGGTGAGGAGCAGAAGGGGAAGTAGTTTTTATAGGAATGGAGGTGATTGCACTAGATTGGGCCAGGCACCAATTAGTGGTGCACTGGCCCTTTAAATTTCAGAGAGCCGGCGCGCGCGCCCTATAGAGCGGGGCCTCACGTGCCGGGACGGGACAGAAGGAGGACGGGTCAGGTGAGCAGAACGGGATGCGACCCGCGGGCAGGCACGTCCCGCCGCGTGGATCGCATCCCCGCCGAGGGACTCAGAGCAGCGTTCCTGGTCAGCGAGTCTGACCGGGGCGCTGCTAACAGAAGATGAACGCCGCCAGCGCTCCGGGGGAGGAGCGGGACCCGGAGCACTCGGCGTTACAGTAGGTACTTGTGGTCCAGCTGTTACCTCCAGCTGCCGGGACCCTAACATCTAAGGTATGTACTTGAATTGAAAATTGTTCATTTTCAAGTTGTACTCCACTGGAATTATTATTATTTTTTAAATCAAGTTGTGCCAGAAAGTTAAACATATTTGTAAATTACTTCTATTAAAAAAAAATCTTAATCTTTCCAGTAGTTATTAGCTGCTATTTGCTCCACAGGAAGCTCCTTTCTTTGTGAATTTCTTTCTGTCTGATCACAGTGCTCACTGCTGACACCTCTGTCCATTTTAGGAACTGTCCAGAGTAGGAGCAAATCCCCATAGCAAACCTATCCTACTCTGCACAGTTCCTAAAATAGACAGAGGCTTCAGCAGAGAGCACTGTGGTCAGACAGAAAGGAAATTAAAAAAGAAAAGAACTTCCTGTGGATCATATAGCAGCTGATAAGTACTGGAAGGATTAAGATTTTTTTTATAGAAGTAATTTACAAATATTTTTAACTTTCTGGTACCAGTTGATTTAAAAATATATATATATTTTCCAGTGGAGTACCCCTTTAATCTGAACCTACATCCTTTTTGAATGATGGATTGACTAAACAATGGACTTTTTTATTTTTTATTTTTTTACCAAGAGGAAAAAAAAAAGGAACTCAAGTTTATGGAAAAATAAATAGGTTTCTCGGTTTCTCTTTATTTATGCCCAGAAAAGCACAGGCATGTGGAGACCAATAAGGAGTAAGGAAGAAGTCAGCAAGTGTGTTGTAGACAAAGGTACATTGTATGAAAAGGCCTGGAGGTGAAATACATTCATATAACCAATGGAAGGGATATGGTGCCAGTATTAATTGGGTTACAGGTTACAATGACAGCATTGGTAACATTACCTGCGGTTTACGATTATCTATGTAATGATCTCAGCCATCACTCACACTCCATGTCCGGGCAGTGCCATTGTTTTCTATATATACATTGTATGAGGTTCACCTCTGCTTTCATTTTCACAAAATGGATCTTTGTTTAGCAACGTAGTGTTGAACTCATCGGGTTGTCATAGAATACCCTCAAGTAAAACTTCATTGACACAGGAAGAAGCAGTAGTCTGATGATGGATGGAAACCCATGTATGCCGGTACTCACTGAGTGGCTTTACTCCTTGCCTCTGATTTCTTTTTTAATATTCCTGGTTGGACTCTTTGTTCTGGTTCTGGTACCCCTCCATTGTCGTGATGGCTTAGGTTGGGCTCACATTACATTTCTACAATACATTGTATGTGTCAAACATGGAATGGGCCCAGGGGCGTAGGAACCCACACAAATTTGTGGGGGGGGATAGCATTGTAACTGGGCGTGGCTTTGCAAAAGGCGGAGCCATAAAAGGGGAGGGACCAACAGGGGCGGGACCACTCAATTTTGCATGATAATACAGGCTCCTCATCACAGGTACCTTCGAGGAGCAGTGAATTCAAGAGATAGGGATTTGTCAGGACTGTGGGAGGTAGGCTGTGTGTGTGAGGTCAGGATGAGGGGTTAATGTAGGCACCATTAACACTTTGATGAAACAGGGTGTACATGTATGCCGTGGTGGTAGTCTGGGTGTATCAAGTACGCTTACTAGCTGAACTCTCTTCATTTATTGCCAATGCCGGACATCAGAAATCACATCCCTCCCCTAATCAAAGTGTAAACAAAAATAAACAGATTTGGTATCGCGGCATGTGGAAAAGTCCGAACTATTAAAATATGACATTAATGAAACTGCATGGTGAATGGTGTACATATAAAAAAAAAATACCTAAGTCTAGAATTGCTGATTTCTGTTCATTTCATATACCAGAAAAAAGTTTATTAACAGTAATAAAAAAAAGTCCAATTAAAACAAAAATGATACTGATAAAAACTACAGACCACGGAACAAAAAATAAGTCCCATAAGTAAAAGTCTTATAGAATAGGACAATTTTAAGCATTAAAACCAGTATACAAGGAGGAATAAAATCACCATACATATTACCACCATACTATTACTGATCAAATCCTGTATACTGACCAATATTACAGAAAATCAGTAGAAGACAGCACTGGATAAATCCATTGTCCCCGTACTCATCCAGATCCCAAACATGTAACAAAGTCCAAGATCACAGCACCAAAAATGGAAAACTCCGGATATGTGCAAAACAGCTGTAGTTTATTGGTTCCCTAAAAAAAGCTTTTGGGGAACCAATAAACTACAGCTCTTTTGCACATGTCCAGAGATTTCAATTTTTGGTGATGGGGTCTTGGACTTTGTTGCAGGACCTGTATACCATATAAATGATTGTATACAGGACCATATAAAGGTAGATACCAGCTGTACACAGGATCTGTATACCATATAAGTGATTATAGTTACATCTAGGGACTCACAGGTAACGTCATTCTGATCAGTGATGTCCTCTTTCCTTTTCTTTTGCATCTGGATCATGCCGAAAAACCATCTCTTTAGCATCTGCAGAAAAAACATGTTAGACTCTGCACTTGTCCAGTGACTGCCTCCCATAATTAGGATAGAAGGTCCCCTATTAAGTAGGCCTATTCCCCACGATAGATGCCCCCCAGTAGGTAAATACGTAAGAAAGTAGGTAGGTTGTTCGCTAGCTAGATAGGTAGGTAGGCAGGTAAGCAGGTAGCTAGCTACATGGGGAGGTTGCTAGCTATGTAGGTACCTAGGTATGTTCGTAGCTAGGTTGGTTGTTAGCTAGATAGGTAGGTAGGTGGAAAGCTTGGTAGATATCTAGGTAGGTTGTTAGCTGGCTAAGTAAATAGCCATACAGGTAGCTAGTTAGGTTGCTAGGTAGATAGATAGTTAGGTAGGTAGCTAGGTTGGTTGTTAGCAAGATAGGGTGTAGCTAGCTAAGTAGCCAGGAAGGTAACTAGCTAGGTAGGCTGTTAGCTAGCTGGGAAGGTAGCCAGGTAGTTAGGTTGCTAGGTAAATAGATAGCTAGGTAGGTAGGTAGAAAGCCAAGTACATAAGTAGCTAGGTAGGCGGCAGCTAGATTGCTACGTAGGTAGCCAGGTAGTTTGATAGCCAGGGCAGTAGGTAACTAGGTAGGTAGGTTGTTAGCTAGCTTGGTAGGTATTAACACTTATCAGGTGGGTCTCCCAGTACATTAATAATATAGACAATGATTTTAATATGGACTTTCCATACGATAAAATATACCTTTTATTATGTTCCAATAAAATATCGACTTACACTACAAAATATACAGACTGCCACCTGTCACCTATGGATTAGCACACATTTATTATAATGCACTTGAGTATAAGTAGCCTCTCAGAATAAACTCCATATAAAGTGCAAAAACTGTGTATAAAAACATACTGAATAAGATATATATATATATATATATATATATATATATACACAAAAAAAATTGCCAACAGGAGGTATGACCCAGGTTTATCTTCTATTTAGTTTTCAGTCAAAGTTTAGTCTTTTTGTTACATGACATAAATTCCTTTATGTATTACTATGTTCTCATTTATGTCACTGTTCACATTATTCACTGTATCTGACCACATTCATTCTGGGGTTGGTAACTAGCATTCACATATAGCAGTTATTTCTTCATGCCACTGTTCACACAAATGTACGTTTTTAGTTTGTGGATATTCTAATGCAAACAAACCATAAAAGAACAATATAAATACTGGGATGACTGAGGAGAGTGTACTTGTTTGTTTGCAATAGAATATCCACAGACTAAAAAACGTACATATGTGTGAACAGTGGCATGAAGAAATAACTGCTATATTTTATCATATGGAAGGTCCATATTCAAATCAGTGTCTATAAAGTTGGTAGGTTGGTTTTTAGCTAGCTAGTAAGTTGGTAGCTAGCTGGATTGGTATATAGTAGCTAGGTAGATAACATGTAGGTAAAGTCAGATAGTTAGGTAGCTAGGTAGATAAGCAAGTAGGTAGGTAGGTAAATAACCAGATAGGTAGCTAGGTTGCTACCCAGGTAGGTAGTCAGGTAGTTAGGTAAATAGCCAGGTAGCTTGGTGGGTAGATAGGTAGCCAGTAAGGTAGATAAGTAGCCATGTAGGTAGGTATGTATCTTGGTAGGTAGCCAGGTAGTTTTAAATATAGCCAAGTAGGTTGGAAGCTAGATAGGTAGCCAGAATGGTAGGTAAGTAGCCAGGTAGATAGGTAAGTATCCAGGCAGATAGGAAACTCGGTAGGTAGCTAGGTTGCTAGCCAGGTAGGTAGCAAGGTAGTTAGGGAAATAGCCAGGTAGGTAGGTAACTAGGTAGGTAGATAGCCAGGTAAGTAGGTTGCCAGTTGGGTAGCTAGGTAAGTAGAAAGCCAGCCAGGTAGGTAGAGTAACTAGGTTGCCAGGTAGTTAGGTAGATTGCCAGGTCGGTAGGCAGCTTTATTTCTTGGTAGGTAGCTAGAATAGCTAGGTATTATCCAAACACCCCCCGGTCACCACCCCACACCACCCCCCATCCCCCGTCCCCCTATATTATATAGCCAACACACCCCCCCCTCCGGTCTAATATAATATTACATGTAATGGATACTAGATTAATGGGGATAGAACATTGATCCAGGAATTCATTGATCTTCGTTTCCTGGTTTCTTTTTTATGATACGCAAGATCATAAGATCGTTCTATGCCGAGCATAAGTGGTGGCCCTCAGCTGCTGAAAGCTGCTGGGAGTCACCGACTATGAAGTGGGCTCAGTTGTTCTAGGTTGTTAACAAGCTGCAAAAATTTCGCTGTGTGCATAGAGCTGTAGAACCCCATTAAAATTTCAAGAGTGTGGTATCTGACATTAAAGGAGAACTCCGGTACTATACATCTTACCCCTATCCATAGGATAGGGGATAAGTGTCTGATCGCAGGGGGTCCAGCCCTTGGGACCCACACAATCTCCTGCCGGGCACCCTGGTAATTCCCATACATGGAGCAATCTCTGCCCGCAGCTGTGGTCAACACGCCCCCTCCATATATCTCTATGGATGATCCTATAGACATAAATGGAGGGGAAGTGTTGACCATGGCCACTTCCAAGTCAGCACAGCTGGTATTCTGAACATTTATGTGCCAGCCAGCGATTGCGGGGGTCCGAGGGTCAGACCCCCGCCAGCAGACATCTTATCCCCTTTCCTGTGGTTAGGGGATAAGATGTCTAGTACTGGAGTTCCCCTTTAGACATGAGCGGCAGATCATTTAAGCCCTGTAAATTGGGAGGTGTAGTCCCAAATCTCGCAGTAAAAAAGTCTTCATACAAGTACATTGGGAAAAAATATACATTTGGAATAACATACTGTAAAGCTGCATCCTCAAGGACTGAACTTAACCACATTCTAAAGAAGTTTTGAAAAGCAAAGTATATATTCTAATCAACATAGCTCAAGACATAGAAGTCCTAATATTTTCCTGAAGACTGGTAACGCTCAATGGAAACCTTCATCGCACTGGTAATAAGATAGCACTATAAATTTCAGGTAGGGATAAATTCCACATGATGCCTTCCCTGAGCACCACGGACCTGTAGCAACAACTATAAACAGCGTGCTACCAACCTTAAGCCTTCTAAGCCCCGATTATTAAAGTCCATGGTAAGGTGAACGGGAGCCCGAAAGAAGTTAATGCTCCTTCTGATCCACCCTTGGTTCAGTAGCGTACGTGTGATCACTTTACTTGACAAATGACACTTGAGTTGTCTCCAACAGGGGAATTAGTACAAGAGGAGACGTGAAAATATTGACCTTGGATCCGGTGGTATTATGTGGCCCGCCTCAGTCAGCCAGAACATGACTTTATCTGCAGGAATGTCAACATTACTGAAATATTCATTACAGAACAAGCGCTAAATACTGAGAAAGACTGTTTTATTGCCATCAATACAGATAATTTATATTTGTTAACATTAAAAGTCTTTAATATTTATACATGTCCTCCAAGGTGATATTTCACTGTTATACTGAGGGATGCAAACAAGATACACGAAGTACAGCTGAGCGGCTCTTAAGCAGGGGTGGATCAAAGCAAGACCAGAGCAATCCTTTCCTTACAGTGACATAGCTATAGAGGTCACAATGGTCGCAATCGCAACCGGGCCTCATAGCCTGGGGGGGGCCTGCGTATAAGACGCACCCAATTTATAGGTGCAAAATCTAAAAAAATAAAGATTTTGAACCCAATAGTGGTCTTCAACCTGCGGACCTCCAGATGTTGCAAAACTACAACTCCCAGCATGCCCGGACAGCCGTTGGCTGTCCGGGCATGCTGGGAGTTGTAGTTTTGCAACATCTTGAGGTCTGCAGATTGGAGACCACTGCATAGGAGGTAATACTCACGTGTCCCCGCCGCTCCGGACACGTCACCGCTGCCCTGGATGTCGCTCCATCGCTGTCGCCGTGTCCCCGTCGCTCCGGAACGTCTCTGCTGCCGGCCGGGTATCCTCGCTCTACGTCACCGCCATCACGTTGTTACGCACGCCGACGCATGTACGCGACGACGTGATGACGAGGAAGGAGAGCGCCGGCAATACAGGGGATCCCTGAATGGAGAAGACACAGAGGAGGCAGGTAAGGTCCCTCCCGGTGTCCTGTAAGCACTGACCCGGCTATTCATTCGGGCTGTTCGGGACCGCCGCGGTGAAATCACGGCGGTCCCGAACAGCCCGACTGAACAGCCGGGTTAGTGTCACTTTCCCTTCAGACGTGACGGTCAGCTTTGATCGCCGCGTCTGAAGGGTTAATACAGGGCATCACCGCAATCGGTGATGTCCTGTATTAGCCGCGGGTCCCGGCCGTTGATGACCGCAGGGACCGCCGCGATAGGGGTGTATTCGCCATTTAAGACGCACCGACTTTTTCCCCCCAGTTTTGGGGAAGAAAAAGTGCGTCTTATACGGCGAAAAATACGGTATATGCTGCAGTGGTCGGGCCCTCGGGCGCAGCCCGGCGGCCTGGGCCTGCTGCTGCAGCACTTTTTTTTCATTACCTGTAAACTGGCGAGCGGTCAGATGGACAGGACAGGGGCTGATGGGAACAGACGTGCCCCACGTAGGCACACACGTCTGTTCCTAACCCCTGACGTTTTACCAGCCTCTAACTCCCGTGATATCTATGCCCGGCAGCGGAAGTGACAGTAATAGCAGCCTCCCCGGCCTCACACCACAGCACCGCTGATCACCGCGGATCTCCAAGAAGGTGAGGAGACCGAGGATCGGGAGCAGGAGAGGTTTGCTATGGGGATTTGCTCCTCCTCTGCCAGTTCCTGACATGGACAGAGGTGTCAGCAGAGAGCACTGTGGTCAGACAAAAAGTTCAAAAAGAAAAGAACTTCAAAAAGAAAGGAACATACAGCAGCTGATAAGTACTGGAAGGATTAAGATTTTTTAATAGAAGCAATTTACAAATCTGTTTAAACTTTCTGGCACCAGTTGATTTAAAAGAAAATGTTTTCCAGCAGAGTACCAATTTAAGGTTTATTCCTCAGATGCACAGAACTGAACGTGTACGTGTGTGCGGTTTTGTCATGCGCAAGTTGACTTGTTTGCTCCTAAGCGCTAAGCAATTATAACCATGTACTTCTCCCCCAGATGTCCTACTGACATTATTTTATCTCTCTGCAAACAGTTCAATCTTGATTTTCAGGCTGCTTCACTGGAAGAGAGGATAATTTCATGTCAGGTCAGCAATCATTGAGTAAAAGAACCAAGCAGATGTAAAATTTGACATTTTACCAATTATAATATATATGATTATGGATTGAATTCATTACAATTTCCCCCCTTAAAATGGCTATTTTACATTCTTTCCCTAACATGTAGTCCTATCTCATCTGTCCTATGTACTTCTCCAACTCTTTTTCTTCTTTCTGTACGTTAGATGAGTCTTGGCTATTCCATAACCCCCCTTGCCACAGACTTTGTACATAGATTTTCAGATGCTGTCCCTTACACATGCAATGATTCTGTATTCGGAAATTTCTTTAATGGGGTATATGGTCCATCATGGTATTCTTCATAGTCGAGGTTAGTCATCGTGGGAGTAGCATTGTCCATGGCTTTTTCACACATGTTCTTCAGGCATGGCAGCATACAACAGATGATAAATGCAAGGATGATGAGAATTGCTTTTCCTATTTGATTCAACATCTTCTGCCAACTCCAGACACTCCTGAATTTATTTTAAGACACTCCAGAATTTCTTTTAAGTTCCAATGAAAGGTTTTTTAATTTTTTTTATGGCTATGGCTACTTTACCATTGGGTCCTATGTTATCTGGGATATATGTATCCCCAAACATTTACATACCCCTCCTTTCTCGGCTAAGATCATATCTAAAACAAGAAAGAAGAGCGCTCCATAGCGTAAAACCGCCACTCCAGGGTGCAATTTAAAGTGGTAAAAAACCCTTACTGAAGGTGGTTGTGTGAACTCACACACAACAATGGTCTGCGTGGATGAGAGAGTATATCTGGTCTGCAGCCTCCCCGACCTGGACAATATTCAACAGGTGAGGACTTCCAAGGGGCTGTGGGGGGTATCGGCGCTGGCCAAGATTGGACACGTCCGGTGAGTAAAAGATTTTTTATTCAAATGCAATGCGTTTCACCGCACTTAGGCGCCTGATGAAGCTGCCTAAGTGCGGTGAAACGCGTTGCATTTGAATAAAAAATCTTTTACTCACCGGACGTGTCCGATCTTGGCCAGCGCCGATACCCCCCACCGCCCCTTGGAAGTCCTCACCTGTTGAAGATCATATCTAAGGCCATCCTATTTTGAAACGTCATGGTAGATGTGGCGCTAAGCTGTTCAGCCTGTCCTTTGAAAGCTTCTATTAAAAAGATTGCAAAACTTTGTTGATTGTAATAGATATAATTAATCCAGTCTACATTCTTATTTATGGTGATTAGGGGTAGTATGAAAGATACAAATCCTGCCTTTACTTGGTCTCTAGCCTTAAACTCCTCTGGGACCCCCCTTGGGACTCCAATGGCATCAATATACACATGGGGGTCAAGGCTTCCTTTATAGACTTCTAGCCTGTTCCTATGGTGAGTTTCTTGTTCTGCTCTTGGCTCACGGTTAAAGATGTGCACAGGCATAAGGACTTTAGTCAATGTGCATTCTCCAGTCCAGTTTCCTTCTACCCGGGTTCTAAGCTTCATATCTCCACACAACCAATAAATATCGCCTAGAGACTGGACTTGCCCTTGTAGTTTGTCTTAATCTGTAACTCGACATGAGGAACAGTAACCATCAGTAAAGTTTCCCATGAATCTGGCTTGGTCACCTGGGATGGAATAGGAAGTATAGTTCCCAGGGTAAATGGTGATACCATCTCCTGTTTTAGGGGCTTTAGTGCTTATAGGATATTCCTTCTTCCACCGTTCACAATCTGCGTGATTGGTGGAGCTATTGGTATATGGGCTGAGGAAGCATTCCCCTGCTTGTTCTGGGATATATAATGGGACTATACCTAGATGAGGCCTGGCGCTACCACAAACATAACAGTTGCTTCTATTACTCTTCCCTTCTGTATACCTCATCCACTCAAGCCAGAGGTTAACATCTGAATATCCTGTTTCTATGGCCATGGTATCTGCGAAGGTTGGATTTGCTATAGCTACCATTTTCTACAGTGGTATTTAGTGAATTAAACCAGAACTGTATTCGTCCCCTTCTCATAGTTATGGATATCTCTATGCCGCCTAGTGCCATTGATACTAGACAAAGGATATGTATGATCTTCATGATTGGGTTGGACTGGTTCTTTCCTCTTCTGGTGTTGGCTCTTGCAGTGGGAGGCGTGGATCCATGGGTTCTTCCCTTTAACCTTGACTGAAGTGGACGTGGTCAGCAGAACTTGGAATGGACTATGAAATCTGGGCTCAAGAGGGTTCTTTCTCACAAATTTTCTTCTGCTCTTTGGCATTTGTATGTGGTCAATCTGTATCCTTTGAAACGGGTACTGTGGTTTGACCAAGTGTTTCTGGGGTGTTTTCTACATATGGCCTGGGTTGCACTTTGCTTAAATAGCACAGGACTTGCAGTAGTTGTCTGTAATTGGTGTCGTTCCTGGTTCTGTGTAGTACTTTTGAATTAGGGCATTCATGAGAGTTGAATTAGGGCATTCATGAGAGTTTTTGACACAGCTCCATGTGCCCACTGCACCACTGCTGGGTACATACTTTTTGGTAAGCAGAGCTTCCTGTTTTTTTTTTTCAAATAGGCCATTCCCATTCAACACGGCTCTTGTCTGTTTCCATATGTCCTTTTCTTTAGGGCTTGCTGCCTCTTGTAGTTCATTCAACTGGGATTTGTCTACTGGTAGGGTCTGTGGGACCAATGTCGGGGTATCCTTCACTCTGCTTTTCACTTCCTGTGAGCTTCTGACTGCTTGTTTTGCCGCAGAGTCTGCTAGGTGGGCCATTGGGTTGTCGGTATTGGTAATTGGCCGAGAATCGACCTTGTGGGGGTCCAGATCTTCTTGGGGATCTGCAGTCACGTTAATAGTGGCCGGGCTTGTGGCAGTTGTATCAGACTAGAGATTGGTGCCATCCTGGCAGCGGGCGGATGGTGGGGAGATCCCCAGTCATCATAAGAGGGGCCGGTTTCTTGGTGAGAGCTTGGCTGGACTCTAAGCCTTTTGCCACTAGGAGTAGGGTGTCAAGTGGCAACACTCTGTATTCTGGGCGTGACAGAACAAGGCCCTTCTTTACCGGGTCCTTTAGGCCATTAACAAAGGCAGAGGACAATATCTGTGAATGTGATTTGTTGGACGAGTCAAATCCAAGATCATGGAAGAGTTGCTTGAGTCAGGCATAGAATTTTTCAACAGATTCACCTTTGTCTTGGTTAATATCATGGACTCTAGTTGCTTGATCTGCTAATCTGTCTTGGGCCCATTTTAATAGGCGTTCACAGAAGTAGGTGCCTGAGTGGTAGGTAGTTTCCTCAGGGTAGTGTCCTTTCTGGAGATGTGGCTCCATAATTTGCCAGTAAGCATCACCAGCCTAAATCTGAGATAGGCTCTGTAGATCATTAAATGGAGCAGAGTAAGATTGTTGGATTTCCCTGATCCTACGATAGAAGGGCAGTGGTTGTTTCTCAGGGTTTGGGAGTTCAGATACAAGGGTAGCTGCTTGGGATGGATTAAAACATACATAGTAGGGTCACCCGGAGGGGCATTGCCCCGTGCATGTCCATCAAGCTGCCTCAGGGTATAAAAGGTATTTCTGATAGGGGTCTTGGAAGAGCTGGCTGGGTTAAAGGGGGACATGCGGAAGCAACTGGGTGTAAGCAGGTCTACCTGCTGCTTGGGATGGGTCACGGGTGCTTGAGCACCTGCTATGAGGGTGACCCAGAGTGGAAGCGTAGCCGCCCGCTGGGGGTGGCTGCATTAGGGCTGGTTCTATCCCTCCGGTAGCTACATTGGTCTTGTCCTCTGATGCTCCTGGGTGTAGGAGGAACATAATAGGCGCCATCAGGATTGAGCATCAGGATACATGGCAGTAGGCCTTCTGGGTATAGCAAGATGGCTGCCAGGGTTTGGTCCGGAAATAGGAGTATTGGGTCCTCCAGTTGCTCCTGGTGGCAGGGGCACCTAACGGGCTCACTCCCCATTCGCTCTTGCTCTACTTTCTATTTTCTCCAAAGATAGTTCCAGATCCCAATATCTCTATTGAAAAGTGCTAATTCAGTCTGAAAACCACAAAATCTTCCCACTCTGGACTAATTGGGTGATGTCTCAACAATGTACTCGGATAACCAGGGCTAATAACTTTAAGCAATCTCCAACCCTTATCTGAAACTGCTAACATTAATCCACAGACACAATTAGGACAGGACATAACACATATACAAATAACAAACAATATACACACTAGGACAGGTCACAAAGATATCTTATTATCAGAGAAATCCTGTGCATGTGCACGTACCTGAGACACTATACACCGTGTCTCTATTAAACTACTGGCGTCCTGCCAATTACACTAATATCTTCTCTTACAGACTTCTGGAGTTGATTATTAGAATTCAATCCCTCAGAGACTTTGGGGGTTATTTATCATTGTGCTCTATTGCCTTTTTTGGTATACATATGCAAATTTTTGTTATTTTGGCGCAAATTGCGGGTTTTTTCCCCCCAAGTTCTAAAATACATCATTTTGACATTTTGGTATTGCTAGACCATTTTTTAAAGTGGTCACAAATGTATTATCTGCGGGTTTTTGATTTTTATTCCACCTAAACCTCTCGAACAATATAGATATTTTCTTTTCCCCGGCCTGCGGCAAGGTAAACCACTATTCAAATGGGAGACTCTCTTTGCAGACCTTCTTGTAGACATTAATTTGCCTTAAAACCTAAATTAAAACAAATAAAGCCAATCACACCAACAAACAGGCTCCTCAGAAGCAGGGTAGACATGATCTGAAAGCGGCGGTAGAAAATGATCTGGGTGCAGATCTGCGTGAAATTTATCATGGTCACTGCGACAATATGATAAATTTGAAGCAGCACCGCCAAAAAAACACGTCTAGACAAACAACAAAAATAATCTAGCCAAGGCTATTATTGATAAATAACCCCGTTTGTCCTTATTTCTGGGATCCCATTCACACACATAGATAGTTATGACAGGGAGGGTCACGGAAATGTGAAAAAGAAATGGGGTCACGGAAATGTCTTATAGGCAGAGGAACTCTTGTGTTATACTTTCCTGTATACACGCTTGTTCAATACACGCCTTACTGCAGTGGCTGTGTGAACTACTGGTGTCCAGCACCTACCCACCAATACCCTGACTAACAGAATTATCTGTAGCAGTAGCTATTAGTGTCCTGTCCTATTCAATTCCCCTGAGACCCAGCCCTTCCACCTGGGAACACACACACTCAACACATATACTCGGGTAACAGATAGTCACTTATGACAGGTTCAGTAAAAAAAAAAAAACTCTGAGCAAGAACTGTTACCTATCGTTTGTGGGCCGTGAGCCAGTCGGCTAAATCATAAAAGCAAACCAAGCGGGGGAGACAGAGAGGTACTGGCTAGGTTACAACATTTTTTTATCCTTCCGTACTTTTGGAGTTGATCCGGCTCCTCCGTTTGTGTCCTGTCTGTGTGATTAAGTTGGTCTGGTCCAATGCCTTATCTTGCGACTGCCTCCTGGTACCAGTACTTGGAGTCCCTGTTCGGGCACCAACTGAAGTGGAACTTTCCTTCAGAGACCTAGTGGATATCTGTTCCCGTGCAAATTGATTATTATTAAAGTCAATAACGCACACTGACAGGTTGTTCAAGAAATTCTTCCTCATGTTTATTACAGCATAATTCACCGGTTATATAGACTCCAGAATCAAAATAAATTACCACCCACATTATTGATTATTATGAGCGACGTGTGTGATTATATATTAAATCCATTACAAAACAACTTATCCCATATCAACACTGCTTACTCTGATTGTTGAGGACTTTTTGATCACATGACCAAAGGTCCTGCTCTCATTGTGAGAATAAGACTAAGGGTGAAGGCTCAGATATATACAGAGCAGAGACAGATGTCACTAGTAATGGAAAGTAATTATGAAAGAAAATAACATGACACTGCACTCACCATCCAACGATTCCTTATTGACTAGTGAAGTCACAGGCAGGCATCACGGGGAAGGCTGGGGCTCGGGGACAGACTGTTTCCCGCAAGGCTGCGCTTCTTCTAGCTGGTATTCCAGTAGTAATGGAAACACACAGATAAGGTGACCGGGCAGGGCTCCTGCAATCTCGCAGCCTGCCGGAATGTTTCTTTTTATACATTTTTTTATGGTATATGAAGTGACCAAAAATTATTCTGGACTTTGGTATTTTTTTTTATGCAAACATCATTGACTGTGCAATTAGATAAACATATTTTAATATTTTGAACATTTACGCAAGTACCGCATATATTTATTTGTGTTTTTATTTGTGACTATTTTATAGTCTCAATAGGGGACTATTAGATGTAATGTTTAGTTTGCAAACACTGTACATTGCTGCTCCAGGCTGCAATGGATTTCTGCAGCATTGGGGTGCTGATCGGACAGCAAGGAGGCAGGTAAGGGCCCTCCTGATGAGGACCCCGTGATTTTGCAACAGGTATCCCGATCAACTCCACTGAGATACCGGCAGCTGATTTTCGTCATTTTAGATGCTGCAATCAAAGTTGGGGTAATGCCGGAGATCGGTCTGATTGCTAATTTCCAGCATTAGCCATGGGTCCTGGCTGCTGATATGAGCTGGGACCAAATGGATATGAAGCGAGCTCAGCTCCTAATCTTGTTTCATAGACATGCCGTACAGCTGTGCCATATATATACTGCAGGGTTAAAGAAGGATTTGCTCATTTGGTCTAGTCTAGACTATTATTAGAAAATAGTAGAATTTAAAGGAGCATGTGTATCCTTATTCCTTACCCCTTTTTGCTGATGTGGCAGGCAAGGGCTATTCTCCATTTCGGTTTGCAAATGCACAATGATGTGGTTTCTGTAATGCAGCCTACATTTCCCATAAATTCTCTGGCTGAGGATCAGGCGTTTGATCACTGCACCTGGTCATCTCATTAGGCTGCTAGTGCTGGAGATTACCCAGGTGAACTGATTAGACTCCTAAGTGGGTTAAAGTCAGTTCACATGTGATTTTGATGGATTTGTTTTTTACTCAGGGTAGGGTCACATGAGGCGCATCCGCAGTGTATTTCACACTGCAGGTGCCAATGGCAGTCACAGAAAGACCGCAGAGCAAGCTCCTGGCTGCGGCCGGGTAGCTCTGTCTGTCCGTTTATGGCGGCAGATTTTTACAACGGGAAATCCATCACTACGAGCAGACAAACAGAGCCACCCAGCAGCATCTGGGAGCTTGCCCTGCAGTCCTTCTGTGACTGCCATTGGCGCATCCGCATCGTGAAATATGCTGCAGTTGTGCCCCATGTGACCCAGCCCTTAAAGTGTATTTTTAGAGAAATATTGCCATGAGGAGAAAGGGATTTGACCTATAATAACAATTGAGGTGTTTTATGAAGATTTAACATGTTTAGGCTGTGTTTATAAGTAGAATTTTTACTGCGTATTTTACAGTTTTTGCAGCAATTTTCCAAAAGTTTTTACCATATTTTGTACAATTGCATTATAACATCTCCCTTTTGCCATGATTTGGAGGAAATCACAGCAAAAACAGAAAAAATAGCAAGAAATGCAATGAATGAACACAGCCTTATAGAGTACTTGCCATGATCTTGTTAAATTTTATAATCCTCCCAGTTCACTGCCCCCATCATGATAAACCACCAGATTCACAGACTAGGAAGGGGCGTTCCCCAGCAGGCGTGACATCATCTGAAGCCATACAGGGGAGAACTTCCTCCCTCACTCTGCTACACACAGCCCAGAGCAGTTCAGTATGAGATGAGCTATGATAGGATAAGGCTGCACCCCCCCCCCCCCAGCAATCCAGACTGCATTTCCTGATTTTGGACTTCTGCCAGGCCAGAAGGAGTCCAAAGTCTGTGCAATAGATGGGGGGAAATGTGGAGAGACAATTAGTGGCAGCTTTTTTTTAAACACAAATAAAACATAGAAAACTTTTTATTTATTTAAACAAAGATATTTTATTTACCATAAGGAGTACAATAGCAAAAATAGAAAGAAAAGAAATACAATGATCCCTCAACTTACAATGGCCTCAACATACAATAGTTTCAACATACAATGGTCTTTTCTGGACCATTGTAACTTGAAACCAGACTCAACATACAATGTACAGACAGTCCAGATCTGTGAAACGTGTCAATGGCCGGAAGAACCAACCAATCAGAATGGGCATTCACTGGTAAAACCCCTGTATTACTGAAGCGTATGCACTGACTGGTGTCTGGTAGCGCCCCCTACAGTACAGGGAGGTATTAAATGTTCTGTACTCTTTACCTGTATTACTGAAGTGCATGCACTGACTGGTGTCTGGTAGCGCCCCTACAGTACAGGGAGGTATTAAATGTTCTGTACTCTTTACCTGTATTACTGAAGCGTATGCACTGACTGGTGTCTGGTAGTGCCTCCTACAGTACAGGGAGATATTACATGTTCTGTACTCTTTACCTGTATTACTGAAGTGTATGCACTGACTGGTGTCTGGTAGCGCCCCCTACAGTACAGGGAGGTATTACATGTTCTGTACTCTTTACCTGTATTACTGAAGCGTATGAACTGACTGATGTCTGGTAGCGCCCCCTACAGTACAGGGAGGTATTACATGTAGAGATGAGCGAACTTACAGTAAATTCGATTCGTCACGAACTTCTCGGCTAGGCAGTTGATGACTTATCCTGCCTAAATGAGTTCAGCCTTCAGGTGCTCCGGTGGGCTGGAAAAGGTGGATACATTCCTAGGAAAGAGTCTCCTAGGACTGTATCCACCTTTTCCAGCCCACCGGAGCACCGGAAAGCTGAACTAATTTATGCAGGAAAAGTTATCAACTGCCGAGCCGAGAAGTTCGTGACGAATCGAATTTACTGTAAGTTCGCTCATCTCTAATTACATGATCTGTACTCTTTACCTGTACCAGGGTTACCTGCTCCTTTGGACACCAGGTGAGGGTGACTCCATGTTACTTTTTTAGGACTTTGCATGTACTGTGCAGGACCCAGAAGAAGCTCCTGTCCTCTACATAGACCAGTGTTTCCCAAGCAGGGTGCCCACCGCTGTTGCAAAACTACAACACCCAGCATGCCCGGACAGCCTTTGGCTGTCCGGGCATGCTGGGAGTTGTAGTTTTGCAACAGCTGGAGGCTCCCTGCTTGGGAAACACTGAAATAGACAGTGATTACAGCTCCCAGCAGATCTTTCTTACTTTTATATGTAAGGATTTGCTTTATCTATATTAGTTATCTACTTATTTTTTCTTTAATTCTCACTTTTTCCTATTTTTGGATGACATTTTGGTGGCTTTAGAACCAATTACCAGGTTTCCATAGAGTTCTGGTCTCAACATACAATGGTCGTCCTGGAACCGATTAATATTGTAACTTGAGGGACCACTGTAGAGCGTGGAGTTTTGGCACCCACTGTACTCCCCTATCTGTGATTCTAACCACATGGACAAGCAGATACTTGTTAGCAAGACAGCGTAATGCTTTCCTAAAGCGAAGAGTAAACAAATCGGATCAGTTAAACAGATTGGAGAAGTTTGTAAGTGGAGGAGGACTTAAAAAAACACAAAAAAAAAATAAAAAAAACATTTCCCAGGAATTGTTTGGTGCACAACGTCTCCCAATGATGGGACATTCCGCTAACATCTGCGCGACAAGCAAACTGCACCGATCTGTGCCAAAACTCCAATTCTGGATCAGTAAACACGGATGGAAAAACTGAGGTCGCACAGAAGCAACATGTTTTGGGCCGGTTAAACAATGCCTGTTGTTTTGCAATACTTTATGCCTCATTTAGGCAGGAAAAGCTTCTCTATAACTAGATGTCATGAAACATCCTAACTAGGAAAATGTAACAGGAAATCTGCACGCGACAACGAATACGGAAATCCAGCCGACCGTTGCGATATATATTTATATTCCATTAATTTATTAGATTTATCTATTTATTTATTTTATTTATTTACATTTATTTATTTATTTATTTTTTTTTTTTTTTTTTTTTTCTTAAAACAATGACATTTCACATCACTGTGACACCCCCATCATAAGAACTTGATCAACACAAATGTAGCCAGGGCCGGAATATAAGTACAAAGCATCTTCTCCACAACCTAGTGCCCTCCTGCCCATCCAGATGCCTCCGGGCATTTAAATGGGCACTGTCACCAACGTAATTTTTTGATATGTTGCAGTACTTATGTACTTCAACATATCTCTAATATACTTTTATATATATTTTTTTGCCATTAAAATGGTTTAATTTACATTTAAAAACTAGGAGGGTGAACCCTAGTGGCCGGCTGCAGCCTGGCGTGACGTCACGCCTGAAAAAGGACTGATTTTGGCCTGGCAATCAGTCCTTTTTCAGTTAGGCTGCACTCGCTCCCTGCCTGTCAATCAGACAGGCGGGAGCAAGCGCATTGGCTCCCCGGCCAGTGGCTGGGAGGCCACTCCTCCTGCACATCGCCGCCACCGCCACTGTCCCTGCACGCCCGCTGCCGGACTCTGCAGTAACTGCAAGTGTAATGAGGGAACAGGGTATGCAGGACGTGGGGGGGGGGGGGGGGGGGGGACGGGCTAGCGCCGTAGTGCCGCAGCGCCGCTTGTAACTAACTAATAGTTTATCTAAACAGGGTGCCTCCAGCTGTTTCAATACTACAACCCCCAGCATGCCCTGACAGCCAATTGATGTCAGTTCAAGCTGGGAGTTGTAGTGGGGAAACAGCTGGAGGCACCCTGTGCAGATAAACTAAGGGCGGAAGTCCCCCCCACCAGCAGGCATCAGTGACGTGGTGCCTGCTGGGGAAGTCTGCCTGGTAGTGAGCACACTGCCAGGCAGACAAAAGGCATTTTCAATATAGTAAAAATTAAAATTAAAAGCAGGGAGGGGGTTAGGGATAGATTGGCAATAGGCAGGGACAGAAAAAAAAAAATAGGATGGTGGGAGCTACCCTTTAAAGCATTACTGTCATTAGAAACAACTTTTTTTTTATTGAATAATTTTATTTAAAAACTAAGCATGTACCTTATCTACTTCATTTAAAGGGGTACTCAGGTGGAAAAAAAAAATTTTCATCAACTGGTGCCAGAAAGTTAAACAGATTTGTAAATTACTTCTATTTAAAAATCTTAATCCTTCCAGTACTTATCAGCTGCTGTATAATACAGAGGAAGTTCATTTATCTTTGAATTTCTTTTCTGTCTGTCCACGGTGCTCTCTGCCGACACCTCTGTCCATGTCAGGAACTGTCCAAAGCAGGAACAATTCCCCATAGTGAACCTCTGCTGCCCTAGACAGTTCCTGAAATGAACAGAGGTGTGAGCAGAGAGCACTGTGGTCAGACAGAAAAGAAATTCAAAGATAAAGAACTTTCTCTGTATTATACAGCAGCTGATAAATACTGGAAGGATTAAGATTTTTTAATAGTTGATGTAAAAAAAAAATGTTTTCCCACCGGAGTACCCCTTTAAGCTGCTGTATGCTTCACAGAAAGTTATTTTCTTTTTGAATTTCCTTCCTGTCTGACCACAGTGCTCTCTGCTGACACCTCTGTCTTTCAGGAACTGTCCAGAATAGGAGCAAATACCTATAGCAAACTTATCCTGTTCTGGACAGTTCCTGACATGGACAGAGGTGTCAGCAGAGAGCACTGTGGTCAGGCAGAAAAGCTATTAAAAAAGAAAATAACTTCTTATGGAGGAAGGATTAAGATTTTTATATAGAAGTCATTTACAAATCTGTTTAACTTTATGTCACCAGTTGATAAAAAAAAATGTGTTTTCCACCAGAGTACCTCTTAAAAAAAAGGGGGTCTCTGTTTCTTAAATTTTGCAAACAAACCCTGGAAGCCAAGTCTTTTTGGTCCTATCAACAAGATACTTTGGACCTTGGGGTGTGGTTATCTCCATGCTGTACCTCAGTGCAGTGTATAATCCAGCATTCACCAGTGTGAGCTGAATCCCTATGAGATCCAGACAGGACCCAGACAGCTTGCAGTCTTTACAGAAGAGGGGCATTTCCATGCCCACTGACAAGCAACACAAGGTGCCAAATTATTATTTATATGCAATATGATTCCTCTCTATTATGAAGTTTTTCATGGTCCCGAAGAAACTCCCCCCAACCTTCAGGAGGTCTACAAGCACAGTAATACCTTGATCAAAGGGTATTTTACATATAAAAACATGCATCATATTAGGGCACATTACCACACTGACTTAAAGGGGTACTCCACCTCTTGACATCTTATCCCTTATTCAAAGGATAGGGGATAAGATGTCTGCTCGTGAGGGTTCCGTCGCTGGGGACCCCTGCGATCTTGTCGGCGCCACCCTCAGACATTCGGTGGACAGAGAAAACTTTGCTCCGTGTCGGATGACTGGTGATCCGGGACGGAGGCTTTTGATGTCATGGTCACGCCCCGCTCGTGATGTCACAGCCATGTCCCCTCAATGCAAGTCTATGGGAGGGGGCGTGACAGCCGTCACGCCCCCTGCCATAGACTTGCATTGATGGGGCGTGGCCATGATGTCACAAGTCTCCAGCGCTGTGAACTAATGCTGTAGGTGTTTTGGGGTATTTCTCTAGAAATGGAAATGTTTGTCCATTCTTTGGTATAAAAGCGGAAGCTCAGTCAGATTGGATGGAGACATCTGTGAGCAGCAATGTCCAAGTCTTGTCATAGATTCTCAGTTAGATTCAGGCCTGGGCCATTTTAGGACATAACGGGGGATATTTATCAAAACCTGTGCAAAGGAAGAGTGGTGCAATTTCCCATAGCAACCAACCAGATAGCTTGTTTCATTTTTCACAGGCCTCTTCAAAAGTGAAAGAAGCGATCTGATTGGTTGCTATAGGCAACTAGGCAAGTTTTCCTTTGCACAGGTTTTGATATATCACCCCCAACACGTTTTGGTGTAAACCATCCATTGTAGCTCTGGTTGTATGTTTGGGGGAGATTTATCAAAACCTGTGCAGAGGAAAAGTCGCTGAGTTGCCCATAGCAACCAATCAGATTGCTGCTTTCACTTTGCAAAGGCCTTTCAAAAATATGAAAGGAGCAATCTGATTGGTTGCTATGGGAAACTCAGCAATTTTTCCATGTGACAGGTTTTGATAAATCTTCCCTATTGTCTGGCTGAAAGATGAACCTCCATCCTAATGTGGTGTCCCGGTACCGTATTGCATCCGGTACCTAGTGTAGAGGTCCCCAAAGTCAGAGTAACTACGTTCAGGTAGGGTTCCTCAGGTGGGACAGCCCCTAGTCGCCTCTCCTTAAGTTTAACTTGTATATTAATAAATGTATATATTAGTAATTCTATCTATATTATATATATAGGAATACATAGTACTTACCTTGTTCAGTGTCGCAGGACCTTCGGTCATGTGACCAAGCTAGTAACCTCTATGGCACGTTGCAGGACCTTAGGAGGTCCTTGGGTCACGTGTTACCCACAAATCTCTGTAATGGTGATTGACATCCGTATGGACCAATTAGCTTTAGTCCAGCCCCTGCCCATATAAGGGCGCTGCGTCCAATTATCGCTCTCTTGGGTTGCTGCTCTCATGGATGCCGGACTAACAGGACAGTGCTACGCAACTTTCAACGACACGCTAGGCCTCAAAACCTACGGCCTCAGCAGAACCAAAAAGAGTCTTACACTAATTCCTGCTAATACTAGCCTGACTACTGGACCGCAACTAATTCTCTAAATCCAGTGGAGCAGCGCAATAGTCTAGAGACTCTTAAAGCTAAAGTCCCAACCATTGTCAATCCCCAAAAGGAAGCTGTATTGATGAGAGACTGTTATGTTGATGAAGTGTAAAGAAAATCTTAAGTAAAGTTAACGCTGTTTACAGAAGCTTTCCGGTTGTGGACAATCCATTATTACTATCTACTTAAACTCAGTATCATCTACCTCCCTATCGTTGCGCTGAGGCCAAAAAGTTAAAGGGGCACTCCGCCCCTAGACATCTTATCCCCTATCCCAAGGATAGTGGCTAAGGTGTCTGATCGCGGGGGTCCCACCGCTGGGAACCCCTGCGATCTCCCTGCTGCACCCGCGGTTCGTTTAGAGCGTCAGGTGCAGAGCCGGAGGCTCGTGACATCACGGCCACGCCCTCTCAATGCAAGTCTATGGGAGGTGGCATGATGGCCATCACACCCCCTCACATAGACTTGCATTGAGGGGGCATGGCTGTGACGTCACGAGCCTCTGCCCCGCATCGCCAGTCGTCCGGCACAGCTCAAAGTTCGTGCACCAGATGTCTGGGATGCCACGGCCTTGTTCGCAGGACCCCCGTGATCGCACATTTTATCCCCCATCCTTTGGCATGGGGATAAGATGTCTAAAGGCGGAGTACCCCTTTAAGTTGTGGTTTCATCTGACCAGATCACCTTCTTCCATGTTTGCTGTGTCTCCCACATGGCATGTGGACAGATTTGTGGAGTTCATAACTTATAGTTGCCTTGTGGACACATTTTCCCACCTTCTCCAGAGTTATGATGGAAGAGCTCTATGACTTTGCACAAGGGCCCCTATATTGTCTACATCCTTGGCTGTAGACCAATACTCAGAGCCCTTAGACATTGCCCAATTCATTGATAGGCCAGTCTACCCCTATCAGAATGCTAACATGAATCCACCCTTTAAAGGGGTACTCTGCCCCTAGACATCTTATCCCCTATCCAAAGGATCTCGGCTCAGATCTCGGCTGCGGCTCCCCAGGCATCCGGTGCATGGAGTGAACTTCGACTGGTGATACAGGGCGGAGGTTCGTGACCTCACGGTTACGCCCCTTTCGTGTCATCACGGCCGTGCCCCCTCAATGCAAGTCTATGGGAGGGGGCGTGACGGCCGTCACGCCCCCTCCCATAGACTTGCATTGAGGGGGCGTGGCCGTGATGTCACAAGCGGGGCGCAGCCATGACATCACAAGCCTCCAGCGCTGAACCCAACGCTCTAAACGAATGCCGAGTGCAGCAGGGAGATCGCGGGGGGTTCCCAGCGGCGGGGCCACGCCATCAGACATCTTATCCCCTATCCTTTGGATAGGGGATGAGATGTTTAGGGACGGAGTATCCCTTTCAGTTACATAACAGTCTTCGGCATCTCAGTAGGTTCATGAAAGGATGTATCTGTAAAAAGAGTTATTGCGAGGCCAACAGCGATGTTCTTTGACACTGCAACCGCAATTGAGAAGCTTTGTTCAGACGGGGCACAGATCAACCTTCAGAAAGGATGGACACATGGTTGAACGGGTCCAAACTATGAAAACCACAAGCTCTGGTGAGGCCAATGTAGCTTAATCTCTAGTCTGTCCCTTTACCTATGCCGTTCTATGGAGAGCTATGCAGATAGTTAGACGTCCGGTTCTGACATTCCTACTATCTCTTTGTTTTACTTTCCCTAATGGAAAGCACA
Organism: Hyla sarda; assembly: GCF_029499605.1. Taxonomy (NCBI): domain Eukaryota; kingdom Metazoa; phylum Chordata; class Amphibia; order Anura; family Hylidae; genus Hyla; species Hyla sarda. The sequence goes on from NC_079199.1 coordinate 93,888,635, forward strand.
GACTGTTCTGTACCATCGCTCCTTGCGGTTGCTGGGATGGAGTGAATTCACTTAAGTTGAACAGTTTGCCATAGACCTGCAGGGTATGACATCGCGTTCAAGAATCTTTCCACAATAGCTGCCCGCTTATTATTGCCAGCTTGTTTAATACAAGGATCTCACAATAGGAGTTGGTATATGTCAAGGTGAAAATAACAAATAAACTGACAGGATGGGTAGAATGGGGATTTAACCACGTACAAATGTAAGTCCTAATGTGCAGGGATTTGCTTTTCCGTGCATGCAGTTATCGCTAGCTACCAGTAGAGGGTGCACCTTGCAGTTGTTTAGACTTTGGGATCATTTCTGTGTGGTAATGGCGGGGTGTGTGGTGCAGGGCAGATGTTGTTACCCTAGGGGCAGATGGTATTGTGGTGTCCCGGTACCGCATTTCATTCGGTACTTATTTATCTATGGGTCCCCGTAGCCAGAGTCCCTAGGACTTAGTATTATCTGTTAGTCAGTCCACCCCTAGTCGCCTCTATTATAGTGTATATATTCCTAATTTATCCATAGAATAACGTAAATAGTATTATTTCTGTATATAAATGGTTAATTACTGGTTTTCATGGTGTCGTAGGGCCTTCGGGTCATGTGATGCGTTCCAAGCCTCACTCTGGATGCGTTCCAGGCCTCACTTTGGTATCTCTAGGGTTTGGGTTTTGCAATGTATATAGATCCTGTGATGTAAGCAATCCCATGATACCATGTAAAGTGAGTGGCAGACGTTCGGACCAATCAGGGTCGCCACGCCCCCTGCCCATATAAGGGAGCGGCGGCCATCTTATCGCTCTCTTTCTCCTGGCTCTTGATGAGAGAAGACCTATATCTCAGTAATCGCAGTGAGTTAGGCCTGAGCCTTGCGGCAACGGCTGAATGATCTAAATTATAGAGTGTGTCATCCCCTAAGCACTCTGCAGTATCACCGGACTCAATATTTCCCCTAAATCCGGACGGATCTGCACATCATTCCCTAAATTCAGACTATAAGTTTCATGCAGGGTCCGCAACTTCTGCCAGTCGCTAAGCAACCTAAGAACTGTTATATGAGACTGTTACTACGTATTGGATATTGCAAGCACTTCAGTAAAGTTGTTCAAGTTAAATCTACTTGTGGACCTTCGGTCATTTCATTGCACCTATCGCTTCTGGGAAGGGCGGCGATAGGCCGGAACATAGATTAAGCATACCAGCCCTCACCCTGGCGTCACGAGTGACTGGGTTAATATTAACCCCTCATCATACCATCCCTACCATACACCCCCAAGGGCTACCACAGTATTAACCCCTTGTGTTCATGACGCCAGGGCATGGTTTAACCTTAACAATCCAAAAGTATACCGCTGGATCCTGGGCTAGGCACAGGGGCAATGAAGACACCGACACCAAATTATGCACAACGGTAGCTTTACTGAGGGTAGAAAGATGGTACAGTCTATGCAGTACAGCTGGGGCCCAAGGAGGTGACCAGTGACAGAGACCTCGCAGGTTTGCTGGGACATGTAGTAGAAAGGAGAATTTAGTGCAGGCCACGCTGGATAGACAGAAGACTTGACTTGACTGACAGGACTGTGACTTTAGCATACTTTGCACTTGACTTGAGGCAGCAGGACTTGACTTAAGGCCTCCAATGTTCTGGACACACACACTAAGACGACTTGACTGCACTGGACCTCAGGAACAAGAGAGAAGCTCCACCCTGGGCTTATATGGGGGAGACTAACACGGAGCCCATAGGTCACTAGTATCTCCTGGGTAACAATCACATGGTACATTTATTAAAGATACAACACACAATATACATGTAATACACAACATATTTACATGGGGAAAACAACTGCAGAGGGCCCTGGGGACACTGAGGGACACTGCCTGACAGGGCAGGAAAGGTACGGGGAAACACCATCCCGTACTGGGTTACCACAAAACGGGTACTCCGCCCCAAGACATCTGATCCCCTATCCAAAGGATAGGGCATAAGATTGTGTTGGCCCAGTACAGGAGTTATTACCCTGTACCCTTGCTGCCCTGTCAGGCAGCCTCCCTGCAGTGTCCCCTGGGCCCCCGACACCCATATCCTTATGTGTGTGTATATATATATATATATATATATAATTTTTTATTTTTTTTTCTGCCATATGTTACACTGTAAAATGTATATAAGAGTTGTGGTGATGCAGTACAGGAGGTGTTACCCCGTACTCTTGCTTCCCTGTCAGGAAGCCTCCCTTCAGTGTCCCCTGGGCCCCCCCTTGCATCTGTCCCCATGTAAATATGTTTATTATGTACAATATTATACTGTGTAATTTTTTTTTTTTTTTATTGAAGAGCTGAGGTACATGCTCTCAAATCACCCAAGTGCAAGTAAAAAGTGCAAGTGTTCACACAAAATATCGTGCACGAGGATGCGGTCTATAGAGAGAGAGGCCCCCCAACAAACCAAACCCTTTGCCTCTGGGCCAAAAGTCTCCTGCAAGGTTCCAGGTACAATGTCCCCTTTTGCCGAAGCTACTCGGCCCGAAAGTCCTCCCGTCAGACAACTAGGCGTTAACCAGGTTTTCACCAAGGAACCAGTAAAACCGGTTTAGCATCCTGCCAAAGCAGGGTTGCCACGGGTATAGCAGGGAGGTGAGGAACATCATGGCCACACACACCTCCCCTAGACTGGCAAGAGGGACACCCAGAAGGGCTACTGCACCCTACCAAATCCTTGTTTACAATAGAACACAAAAAGTGGACACAGTGACAAAAATAAACAAATAAATAAGTGGATGTGCGCAGGGTGTAATACTGCCCGGACATCCGACCAGATCTATAAAAATTCCCCGATCCTAGGCGGAAGGCCGGGATACTAAGGGTGAGTGCCCAGAAGAGTGAGAGAGTGAGCTACCTGCTTTCCTTCAAGTGGGGTTGCAAATCCCAAGTGAATTCCGGCACCCTGGGGTCACCACTCCCAGGGCACTTGTGCACCTCGTCCTTCAATCTACCCGGGCCTTAAGGCCAGATCCAGCAGGGACAGGTCTCATAAGAGATGACTGCTGCCCTCCACAGCCATCCCTGGTACACCTGTCCTACTGTGTGGTTCCCTATCCTACCTTAGTGGTCTTCCACACCGCCAACTAACAGGAAAGGTACTACACTTGATCTTAGCCAAAAGGCCAAGAAGCGAGTATATTGTGTATTATAATGAGTAATGTGTGAAGAAAGCATTGTCACTTTGACTGTTTACCATGTGAGTTGTCATGTGATTGAAACCCAGGAGGTATCATTGAAACCCAGGAGGTATTTGACTATGCTACAGGGGCTGTAAAGTTAGTGTAGTTCATAATATAGTGTCTGTACCTGTGTGTGACGGTTTTCTCACAATTCTTATGTGATTTTCACCCCAATATTTATTTTTTCCTGCATACAAAATGACTGTTGTCTCAGATTTTTCCCAGGTTGCATTGTGGCCGAGACCTGACATCACTAGCCTGTCTGCTTCAATGGGTGGAGGGATCGCTTGGTGGGAGAGAGATCAGTCTGCAACTAATGCAACAGCTGTAGGCACACTTATTGAAAACCACAGGTCTTTTGAATGGATGCAGCTCATTTATGTTTCAATGGGTGGGGTGGCTGATGTTTGGGAGGGAGGAAAATGGAATTGTGGAATATGTAGTCAAAAAAAGAAAACTGAAACAGGAAATACCAGTTCACAAAAATCTAGTCACAGTATTATGGTAATCTCACAACATAGCCATTTATCCCCAAGACAAGCGCAGATCCTTCCTAAGCATGTCCATTACTGTCTGCCAGGTATGTACTAAAATCACCTTATGGTGGAGAACCCCTTTAAGGGTGACCAATGGGATCCCCCCAGAGCCTCCCCCATGAAAGCCCTGGGTGGAGCCTCTGCTCTCTCTCTCTCTTGTTTCTAAGTGTGTTTCCAGAGTCATAGGAGGCCTCAAGTCCAGTCTGCAGCCACAGGCTACAAACCTGCAAGTAACAACAGTCACAAGTCAAGTCAGTCACAGTCATCATTTGTCAAGTCAACGTGGCCTGCATTAAATTGACCCCATCTACTACAAGTTACCTCCGTGGGCCCTGGCTGAACTGTATAGACTTTTCCATCTGTCTACCCTCAGTAAAGCTACCATTATCCGTAACTTGGCATCGCAGTCATTATTCCCCCCCGCCTGTGCCTAGCCCAGGATATAGCGGTATACCTTTGGGTCGTATTGAGGATAAACCATATCCTGGCGTCATGAATACAAGGGGTTAATGCCATCTGCCCCCAGGGTGATTCCATCTGCCCTTTGCATCACACCCCATACTACAGAGTGTTATTGTTTTAAGAAATGTTAACATGTGATCACCAGTTGTCATGTGAGTGTAACCCCGTGAGGTACCAGTGACCATGTGACCTAAGGGTGACCTATGGGACCCCTCCTAGTCTCCCCCCATATAAGCCCTGGGTGGAGCTAGCTCGCTCTCTAATACTCTTGACTTCCAGTTAAGTCTTTGCTTTGGTCCAGTGCAGACAAGTCCTATAGGGTGTCTGGAGTCCATAGGAGTCTCAAGTCAGTCCTGCAGCCACAAGTCTTCAAGTCTACAAGTAAGCCACAGTCACAGCTTAGTCAGTCTCCAGTCAAGTCAGTCACAGTCATCTATTGTCAAATCAGAGTGGCCTGCACTAAAATTGTCCAAATCTACTGCAAGTCCCGGGAAGCCCTTAAGGTCTCTAAAGTCACTGGTCACCTCCGTGGGCCCTGGCTGAACTGTGGAGATTGTTCCATCTGTCACTCAGTAAAGCTACTATTGTCTGTAACTTGGCGTCAAAGTCATTATTGCCCCCGTGCCTAGCCCAGGATTCAGCGGTATACCTTCGGGTGGTATTGGGGATAAACCACTCCCTGGTGTAACAAATACAAGGAGTTAATGCCATCTGCCCCTAGGGTAACAACATCTGCCCTCATCACACCCCGTTACCACAAGATGCCTGATCGCAGGGGTCCAGCCGCTGGGGACCCCCGCAATCTCGGCTTGCGGAACCCCAGCCTGGTGCATGGAGCCGGATGACTGACGATGCAGGGTGGAGTCTCGTGACATCATGGTCTACCCCCTCAATGCAAGTCTATGGGAGTGGGCCATCACGCCCCCTTCCATAGACTTGCATTGAGGGTGCATGGCTGTGATGTCACGAATAGGGCTCGGCTGTGACATCACAAGCCTCCGGTGCTCCGGCCCTGCACCCGACGCTCTAAACAAATGCCGGGTGCAGCAAGGAGATCGTGGGGGTCCCCAGCGGCGGGATCCCCGCGATCAGACATCTTATCCCCTATCCTTTGTATAGGGGGTAAGATGTCTAGGGGCAGAGTACCCCTTTAAAGGGAGGTTGGAGATACAAACGTCCTTCCTGTTTTATCTGTTAAGATAGTGCTGCAAACTGTTTGTGCTTTACGGCTGTTGCAATAATTAGGAGTTAAATGGGCACTGTCAGGATCAGAAACATTTGTTGTTGTCAGGATCGGAAACGTTTTATATGTTGTACATCTTGGCATTTCCCATTCTAATATACTTCATTAATAAATGTTATTTCCTTTTTATAGAAATCATAGTTTGGGGGGGGCGAAGACCACAAGGGGTCCCCATACCATCCAGAACATAATCCGGTTGAAGCATCATCTTTGTCCCAGCTTAAGCAGTCCAGGAAGTGAGGGCGAGACTAGCACTCCTCTGTGCTCACTCCTGTCCTATCAGAGTACAGCATGAATATAGAGAGGAGGGGGTTACAGAGCAGCCTGCAGTGATTGGATGAAGAGACCCAGCACAGCAGACTCAGGAAGGAAGTGAATGCATGGTGAGTGAGGGCGGCTCAGTGCTTGCCTTAGACGCGCCCCTTCCTGAGCAGTGGATGTCAAAATGAGCGAGTAACAGAACACAGGGATACAAATACAGCATCTAGACGCATTAAAAAGCCATGTAAAACATCGGCATGACCTAATGGGTAACATATAGAAGTATTATTTTCTTCTGTGATATGACAGGTGTTATTTAACTAGTCGATCCTATGTGACAGTTTCACGTTAAGCAATATTAAAGGGGTACTCCCGTGGAAAACTTTTTTTTTTTTCTAAATCAACTGGTGCCAGAAAGTTAAACAGATTTGTAAATTACTTTGATAAAAAAAAAATCTTAATCCTTCAGGGGCTGCATATTACAGAGGAAATGCTTTTCTTTTTACATTTCTCTTCTGTCACGAGCACAGTGCTCTCTGCTGACCTCTGTTGTCCATTTTAGGAACTGTCCAGAGCTGCATATGTTTTGCTATGGGGATTTTCTCCTGCTCTGGACAATTCCTAAAATGGACAGCAGAGGTCAGCAGAGAGCACTGTGGTCGTGGCAAAAGAGAAATCAAAAGAAAAGCAGTCCCTCTGTAGTATACAGCCCCTAAAAAGTGCTGGAAGGATTAAGATTTTTTAATAGAAGTCATTTACAAATCTGCTTAACTTTCCTATATGTATGTGTGCGCAAATGTGTGCGTGTTCGTCACTCACTTATCCAATGATAATGCAAACTTATCCACAGAAAAATGGCGTGCTGTAGACTACTCTTTGGGAATTTGGTATGGGGACCCCTTGTGGTCTTTTTATGGCTCAAATGTCTCAAAATATTCTACGCCAATGTTTCCCAGCCAGGGTGCCTCCAGCTGTTGCAAAACTACCACTCCCAGCATGCCCGGACAGCCTCTGGCTGTCCGGGCATGCTGGGAGTGGTAGTTTTGCAACAGCTGAAGGCACACTTGTTGGGAAACACTGCTGTGAGGGATAATTTTACAGCCGAAAAGTAGCTTTTTTGTTTAAAGGGGTACTCCGGTGAAAAACTTTTTTTTTTTTTTTTTAAATCAACTGGTGCCAGAAAGTTAAACAGATTTGTAAATTACTTCTATTAAACAATCTTAATCCTTCCTGTACTTATTAGCTGCTGAATACTACAGAGGAAATTATTTTCTTTTTGAAACACAGAGCTCTTTGCTGACATCACGAGCACAGTGCTCTCTGCTGACATCTCTGTCCATTTTTAGGAACTGTCCAGAGTAAAAGGAAATCCCCATAGCAAACATATGCTTTTCTGGACAATTCCTAAAATGGACAGAGATGTCAGCAGAGAGCACTGTGCTCGTGATGTCAGCAGACAGCTCCGTGTTTCAAAAAGAAAAGAATTTCCGCTGTAGTATTCAGCAGCTAATAAGTACAGGAAGGATTAAGATTTTTTAATAGAAGTAATTTACAAATCTGTTTAACTTTCTGGCACCAGTTGATTAAAAAAAAAAGTTTTTCACCAGAGTACCCCTTTAAATCTAAAAACAGCTAAAATTACTAATGTTTTACAGATATGTTTTTTTTTTTCTTTTGCAGTTTTTTCACGTATTTTTAGCCGTTTTTGTACCAAGTGCTATAAACCAATGAATAGCTATTTTCATTTGGGATGTATTTTGGGCCTTTTAAAGGGATTATCTATCATAAGGTGATTTAAGAACTTACCTACTAAACAGTAATGGACATGCTTAGGAAGGATCCATGCTTGTCCCCGGACTAAATGGCTATGTTCTGAGTCCACTAGAAAACTGTGGCTATCTTTTTGTGAAATGACTATTTCCTGTTGGAGTTTGCTCCCTCCAACTACAATTTCCAGGATTCCTTGTTCGTAAGTGTGAGGTCACTTTTATCCCTCTCACACATCAGCCAACCCGCCCATTAAAGCACAAATGAGCTGCTTTCCATGCATTAGACCAGTGTTTTCTAACCAGCTGTTGCAAAACTGCAATTCCCTGCAAAATTATCTCCTTCCCACCCAGCGGTTGCTCCACCCATTGAAGCAGACAGGCTCCCTTTCAACACCTGACTGGTGATGTAATGTCTCGGGCCGCACTGCAACCTGGGAAAACCAGAGACAATACTCATTTTTTTTTTTTAATGCTGTTAAAAATAAACATTGAGGCAAAAATCTCAAAATAATAGTGAAACCACCATGAAACACTTCCCTCTCTTGATTCATCACCCATAAATCTCACTGCGGCTGGCTGTCCTTTGTGTATATATATATATATATATATATACCAGTGTACTTACCTCTGTATGTCCACAGTGCAGTGTAATCTCCCCATCCCTTTATAGTTTTTCAGCATGAGCAGCTCTGTGCTAAGTTTGACCCCTTCCTTGCTGTACTGCTGCTGTTTTTTCTCTTTCTGCTCACATAGCACCCTTTAAACCCAGTGCATCAGTAACTTTGTCTCCTCCCACATGCTATGTATCGTATGGTGCTGTGTAAATCCTGAGCCCAGCAGAATTCCAGCCTGTCCAATGCACTTTCCCCAGCACTTTGTCATGGCATAGCGGTAAGGATTAGCTGTGCTGTGCATAGATTGGAAAGACAACTAAGGGAGAAAGTAACTGGGTGTGTACTACTGGCAAATAGCCCAGCTCTGTCCCCTGGAATGCAGAGTAAACAATAACTGTGTACCATCGGGGGACTCTCAGAGGCTTGATTACAGTAGGGATAGCACTAAAATCACTTTGTCACCACTGTGAAGATACAAGGAATGTGGAAAGCACTCCATGGCATAATAATGTACAACCAGGCAACTGCTCAATGTGATTAAAATCTTACAGTGGGTGGTTGTGGCGACCATGCACAATGTTGGGAATCACATAACCAACCATAGTCTCACTGCTGCCCTGATGCCTTCAAGCTGAGAAACGGACATCAGAAGAAAAGAAGATCCGAAAAAAATAAATATTTCTATCCCAGAATGCAAAGTGTTTTGTGACTGTCGGCCGCACTCTCAGGCATGACTGAGGAAGCGTCCGGCAGCCATGAAACACTTTGCATTCTGGGTAATAAACCTTCCTTTTTTCTGATCTTCATGTGGAAGGTCTCTTAGCGCCTTCAAAATATCCTGTCACCCTTTTAAAGAAATCTGGTTCTGAAGGGTTAAAGAGGTTATCCAGTATAACAAAACTTATCTCCTATAAGTGTCAGATTGTCGGGGGGTCCGACTGCTGGGACTTCCCAAAATCTTCTGTATGACGCCCCACTTTCCTCATCAATGGAGGCGTACCAACCCCCACACAAAGCAGTGGTCGTCATGCCACCTCCATGTATCTCTATGGGAGAGCTGGAGATGCAGTGATTGGGTATCTCCGGCTCTGTCATAGAGATGCATGGAGGGGGCATGTCGGCCACAGCTTCCTGCCATGGTCGACACACTCATGCATAGAGCCAGAGCGCCCGGCGGTTGTACCCCCTGCGATCTGACTCTTATCCCCTTTCGGCAAGTTATTTTTTTTTTTTTTATACTGGACTATGCCTTTAACCTAAAAAAAAAAAAAAGCCATGCATGTTTATAAAAAAAAAAATCTTTAGAAATGACCGGTATACTTTTGGCATTTAGGAAAAACATATTTTGGGACATAAACATCCCTTCATCAGACACATAAGAAGTGAAAACTGCAGGGTACTATCCTGCTGGACATTACTTTCAAAAACAAGCAGAATAGATAGGGTTAATGATCTTCACATTATTCAATAACCGCATATACTAAATCAATAATAAAAGGAATAAGAAGATGATGTTCATTTCAGGATGCTAGTGACCACTTCCTTTGGAATGTCTTCTCAGAATAAAAGGTATGTAATTGTCCAGAATGCTAAATAGTGGATTGTTAACCCAAGGAAAAGGGCAGCCAAGGTATAGAATCTTAGATTATTCCGCAGGAGATCTACTGGAGACAGCCCCATAGAGCACATACACCACGAAGAAAAGATGGCCTTTATTTCTTTATACAGGCTGAGCCTACCTGGCTAGAAATGCTTCAATTTGAATCCGTGTTTTGGTAAAGGAAACCTGTCTCCCCCACAAAATGCATCATGGCATCATGTTATAGAGCAGTAGGAGATGAGTGTGTGTATATATATATATATATACTAAACGGGATGAGTATTTAACTCAGGGAGAGTTCACCACTCCTGGTGTGACGGAGCTTTCAAGGGCCACTAGTGGCCCTTGAAAGCTCCGTCACACCAGGAGTGGTGAACTCTCCCTGAGTTAAATACTCACCCCATTTAGTTGATCTAAGGCCCATCATCTCAGCCAAGCCAGGTCACCCTGCTCTGTACTGACGAGGGGCAAGAACCCCGAAACAGCTGTCTGCAGATGGGTACCCTTTCCTTCTGGAGAGAGAGTTCTGGCTTGGCATTAATCCCGATTAGCTTTTTATATTCCGTAACTGGAGCTAAGCTGATTCCAGGGAACATCGCCTGAAAAGGTGATGTAATGAGCTGATTTGCATATATATATAATATATATATATATATATATATATATATATATATATATGTGTGTGTAGGAATATGCAAATCAGCTCATTACATCACCTTTTCAGGCGATGTTCCCTGGTATCAGCTTAGCTCCAGATGGGTGCTCTTTCCTTCTGGAGAGAGAGTTCTGGCTTGGCATTAATCCCGATTAGCTTTTTATATTCTGTAACTGGAGCTAAGCTGATACCAGGGAACATCGCCTGAGAAGGTGATGTAATGAGCTGATTTGCATATATATATATATATATATATATATATATATATATATATGGTAAAAGAATCAGTAAAATTTGTAATTTATAATTTATTTTGATCATCACAACTATTGATCATTCTGGACTTAGGAGTCCAGTGGGAGGTCATAATCAGTTATAAACATCCTTCTGTGTATAAGCCTACATAGAAAGATGGATGTCAATCACTGATTAGGAACTCCCATTGGACTCCTAAAAACCCAGACTGAGCAGAGGTTTTAATTACTAGTGCTATGAAAAAAAAAAAAGAAAAAAAAAAAAAAAAAAAAAAAAAAATATATATATATATATATATATATATATATATATATAGTGATTTCTAACATATAGGCCCTACAAATCAACCTTAGAACTGAACTGGTCCCTAAAAAATTCAGATTTTGAAATTTTCTGAAAATTAAAAAAAATTGTGATAAAAAAGAGAAACTCTGACACGTTTCGAGCTAGATATAGCTCTTAGTCATGGCAACATATGCACGGGCATGTGACCCTTATTGAGTGGCAACCCAGAGTGAACCCGCCGGTCATGGACGCGGACCAGAAGCAGCATGGGAATGACGTATGCAAGCCACAAAAAGCCACAAAATACGGAGCGGATCATAGCAGGAGACAAATATACATGTGTTCCCACGTGCAGAGGACCCAGTCCAGATCATAGCCAGGAACATAAACGTCATATTCACAAACCGTTCTGCATGTGAACATGTTCCTAGCATAAATTAGGCAAAAGGCTACAATGGAATGCACATAGTGAATAGAGCGTAAACTAATCATATTGGCACATACAGCGTAGACGACAAATGTACATCGCTTGTTTCTCAGATACAAAACACCAATAAGTAAATGGGCTCACAAAATCACACATGGCTAGAACTCCACAAAAATGGCATATTAAGTTTTTGTAGCCCAAAAAACATAATTGTACAGGAGTCCAATAGTGCCAAACGCAGGGTGTACCTCTACCATATTGCACAACATATGTATCATAGCTAAATTATGCCACATAATTATATATATATCCATATGGAAAAGTTACAATGACAGAATACGTAAGGCAAGGTCACTTCTCAAGGGCATAACAAAGAGACACAATAACCTGAGAAGAGCAAATGTAACACACAAGATGTCAACACAATGACATAGCGTGATGCACAATCAGTATATGTACATCAGGTCATGTCTGGCATTCATGCCAAGAGGGCAACGAGCATCAACGGGTAAAATCCAAAAAGCCTCTCTGGACCTCAGCTTTTGGGTCCAGTCACCTCCCCTACGAGGTGGTTTAACTCGCTAATTCCCTGTTACTTCAAAGCCAGTGGTGTCACCTAGATGGTGGTCTCTGAGGTGTTTGGATAATCCAGATGTGGATCGGTTGCTACCCGAAGCATTGCTCGTGCTCGACTAGAGGGTGCTATCGCTGTGGTGCTACCAGATGTATCTGTTGCACCCTTATGATTAAAGGGTACCTCTCATCAAATAAACTTTTGATATATTTTAGATTAATGAATGTTGAATAACTTTCCAATAGCATGTTAATGAAAAATATGCTTCTTTCTATTGTATTTTTCCCGATCAGTCCTGTCAGCAAGCATTTCTGACTCATGCTGGAATCCTAAACACTCAGAGCTGCCAGCCTGCTTTGTTCACAGCCAAACAGGCTGTGAACAAAGCAGGCTGGCAGCTCTGAGTGTTCTCCTTTGTGAACAAAGCAGAGTGGCAGCTCGTAGTGTTTAGGACTTCAGCATGAGTGTTACGCCGAGCGCTCCGGGTCCCCGTTCCTCCCCGGAGCGCTCGCCTCATCCTCGTTGCTGCAGCGCCCCGGTCAGATCCACTGACCGGGTGCGCTGCGGTCCCGCCTCCAGCCGGGATGCGATTCGCGATGCGGGTGGCGCCCGCTCGCGATACGCACCCCGGTCCCCGTACCTGACTCGCTCTCCGTCGGTCCTGTCCCGGCGCGCGCGGCCCCGCTCCCTAGGGCGCGCGCGCGCCGGGTCTCTGCGATTTAAAGGGCCAGTGCACCTATGATGGTGCCTGGCCCAATCTTCCAATTAGCTTAATTAGTTTCCACCTGTGCACTTCCCTATATCACCTCACTTCCCCTGCACTCCCTTGCCGGATCTTGTTGCACTTGTGCCTAGTGAAAGCGTTCCCTTGTTTGTTCCTAGCCCGTGTTCCTGACCTCCTGCCGTTGCCCCTGACTACGATCCTTGCCGCCTGCCCCCGACCTTCTGCTACGTCCGACCTTGCTTCTGCCTACTCCCTTGTACCTCGCCTATCTTCAGCAGTCAGAGAGGTGAGCCGTTGCTAGTGGATACGACCTGGTCACTACCGCCGCAGCAAGACCATCCCGCTTTGCGGCGGGCTCTGGTGAAAACCAGTAGTGACTTAGAACCGGTCCACTAGCACGGTCCTCGCCATCCCTCTCTGGCACAGAGGATCCACCTCCTGCCAGCCGGCATCGTGACAGTAGATCCGGCCATGGATCCCGCTGAAGTTCCTCTGCCAGTTGTCGCCGACCTCACCACGGTGATTGCCCAGCAAGCCCAACAGATTGCCCAGCAAGCCCAACGGATTGCCCAGCGAAATCACCAGCTGGCATACTTGACCACCGTGACACTGCAACTTCAGTCACAGATACAGCAGCTGCTGCCACAGACACAGCAGCTACAACAACCATCTCCTCCGCCGGCTCCTGCAACTCCTCCGCAGCAACCGGCCGCTCCTAACCCCTGCTTGTCCCTGCCGGACAAATTTGATGGGGTCCGCAATGATCCTGCCACAGCCACAGTCCAGTCCTACTTCGCTGAGGTCCGTGGTGTCTTCGAGGAGCCTGCCCGAGCCTCTTCTGCCAAGACTGCCCTGCTGAACCTGGTCCAGGGTGTTTCTTCCGTTGGCGAGTACGCCATTCAGTTCCGTGCTCTTGCTTCCGAGTTGTCCTGCAATAGTGAGATTCTCTGCGCGACCTTTAAAAAAGGCCTATCCAGCAACATTAAAGATGTTCTGGCCGCACGAGAAACTCCTGCTAACCTGCATGAACTCATTCATCTTGCCACTCGCATTGACATGCGTTCTTCCGGATGGCGTCTGGAGCTCCGCCTGGATATGGACTTTGTTCGCACGAGGCGTTTTTTCTCCCCGGCTCCTCTCTCCTCTGGTCCTCTGCAATCCGTTCCTGTGCTTCTCGCCGCGGAGGCTATGCAAGTTGACCGGTCTCGCCTGACACCTCAAGAGAGGACACGACGCCGCATGGAGAATCTTTGCCTGTACTATGCCGGTACCGAACACTTCCTGAAGGATTGTCCTATCCGTCCTCCCCGCCTGGAAAGACGTACGCTGACTCCGCACAAAGGTGACACAGTTCTTGATGTCAACTCTGCTTCTCCACGCCTTACTGTGCCTGTGCGGATATCTGCCTCTACCTTCTCCTTCTCTACTATGGTCTTCTTGGATTCCGGATCTGCAGGAAAAATTTTTTTGGCCTCTCTTATCAACAGGTTCTACGTCCCTGTGACCAGTCTCGCCAGACCCCTCTACATCTATTGTATTAACAATAAAAGATTGGACTGTCTCATGCGTTTCCGCACAGAACCCCTCCTAATGTGCATCGGACCTCATCACGGAAAAATTGACTTTTTTTTCCTCAGGTTCTTTGGCCCCAAGAAGAGGGGGAGACCCAAGGGGGGGGGTACTGTTACGCCGAGCGCTCCGGGTCCCCGTTCCTCCCCGGAGCGCTCGCCTCATCCTCGTTGCTGCAGCGCCCCGGTCAGATCCACTGACCGGGTGCGCTGCGGTCCCGCCTCCAGCCGGGATGCGATTCGCGATGCGGGTGGCGCCCGCTCGCGATACGCACCCCGGTCCCCGTACCTGACTCGCTCTCCGTCGGTCCTGTCCCGGCGCGCGCGGCCCCGCTCCCTAGGGCGCGCGCGCGCCGGGTCTCTGCGATTTAAAGGGCCAGTGCACCTATGATGGTGCCTGGCCCAATCTTCCAATTAGCTTAATTAGTTTCCACCTGTGCACTTCCCTATATCACCTCACTTCCCCTGCACTCCCTTGCCGGATCTTGTTGCACTTGTGCCTAGTGAAAGCGTTCCCTTGTTTGTTCCTAGCCCGTGTTCCTGACCTCCTGCCGTTGCCCCTGACTACGATCCTTGCCGCCTGCCCCCGACCTTCTGCTACGTCCGACCTTGCTTCTGCCTACTCCCTTGTACCTCGCCTATCTTCAGCAGTCAGAGAGGTGAGCCGTTGCTAGTGGATACGACCTGGTCACTACCGCCGCAGCAAGACCATCCCGCTTTGCGGCGGGCTCTGGTGAAAACCAGTAGTGACTTAGAACCGGTCCACTAGCACGGTCCTCGCCATCCCTCTCTGGCACAGAGGATCCACCTCCTGCCAGCCGGCATCGTGACAATGAGTCTGAAATGCTTGCTGCCAGGACTGGTAGGGAGACCCCTAGTGGTCATTTCTTCAAAGTGGAAAATTATATAGAAAGAAGCATATTTTTTAATAACATGCAATTGTGAAGTTATTCTGCATACATTAATCTATAATGAAGAGATGTCCAGCGCAGGTTCCAAGCAATGCGAAATAATTTATTCAGCGGTAACAAGACATGATGACAGGTAGGTGACGCGTTTCAGCCACAATCTGCGGCCTTAGTGTATGACTAAGGCCGCAGATTGGGGCTGAAACGCGTCACCTACCTGTCATCATGTCGTGTTACCGCTGAATAAATTATTTCGTATTGCTTGGAACCTGCGCTGGACATCTCTTCATTTTTCATAATTATACGAGTTGTGGTTCAGTCTCGTCCGAGACGCAGAAAGGGCGTACGAGTGAGCTGTGCCTAACACATTAATCTATAATATATCAAAAGTTTTTTTGATGAGAGGTACCCTTTAACACAAAAGATTTAGTGTCCACGGTCACAAAACAAAAATACAAATAATCAAAACTTGAATTAACTGCAATGCCACCCATGTGGTCTATATGTAACCTGTACTAAGTGTCAGATGCAATACATAGGGTGTACAACTAGGAAATTACAGGTTTGCATTACGGAACATTCTCATTGCACGAGCAATGCTTCGGGTAGCAACCGATCCACATCTGAATTATCCAAACACCTCAGAGACCATCATCTAGGTGACACCACTGTGACCGCTTTGAAGTAACAGGGATTGAGAGAGTTAAACCACCACGTAGGGGCGGTGACTGGACCAAAAAGGATTTTAACCCTTGATACTTGTTGCCCTCTTGGCATGAATGCCAGCCATGGCCTGATGTACATATACTGATTGTGCATTACGCCATGTAATTGTGTTGACATCTTGTGTGTTACATTTGCTCTTCTCAGGTTATTGTGTCTCTTTGTTATGCCCTTGGGAAGTGACCTTGCCTTACATATACTGTCATTGTAACATTTCCATATGGATATATATAATTATGTGGCATAATTTAGCTACAATACATATGCTGCGCAATATGGTAGAGGACGAGGTACACCCAGGCCCGTCGCTAAAGGACAGGCAAACCAAGTAATTGCTTGAGGCCCTGAGCTGGCCTGGGGCCCCAAGCAGAGCCGGTGCTTGTTGTGCTTCCTACAAGGCTGCAGACGCCTGAGCGCTCTATAGAAAGCCTCAGGCGGCTGCAGCACTCCAGGTCACCTCCCGAGTTCCTCCCCTTCCCTGTAGCGTGGCCGAGCTCCTCTTCCTCCTGACTGTCAGTCCGGCCGGGTACCGCGCGGCACAGGAACAGGAGATTCAATTTCCTCACTTCCTTTCAGTGAGTGACAGCCAGGAGGTAGAGGAGCTCGGCCACGCTACAGGGTCCAGGGAAGGAGCTGGAGGAGGTAACTCAGAACATAGGTAGGGTAGGGAGGGGAAAAAAACATAAAGGGGGGGGAGTAAAAAAAAACAGGGAGAGGGGAGTAAGAAGGACATGGGGAGGGGAATAAGAAGGACACAGGGAGGGGGAGGGGGGAGTAAGAAGGACACGGGTGAGGGGAATAAGAAGGACACAGGGAGGGGGGAGAAAGGACAGGGGAGGGGGGAGTAAGAAGGACACAAAGGAGGGGAATAAGAAGGACAGAGGGAGGGGGAGTAAGAAAGACAGTGGGGAGGGGAATAAGCAGGACACAGAGAGGAGGGAGTAAGGAGTAAGAACTGTATGGCTATACTGTGGTTCCTGTAGGCTTTGCGTGCGTAAGGTGGGGAGGGGGCCTCCATGTCTATTTTGCTTGGGGCCCCCAAATTCCTGCAAACGGCCCTGGGTACACCCCGCGTTTGGCACTATTGGACTCCTGTACAGTTATGCGTTTTGGGCTACAAAAACTTAATATGCCATTTTTGTGGAGTTCTAGCCATGTGTGATTTTGTGAGCCCATTTACTTATTGGTGTTTTGTATCTGAGAAACAAACGATGTACATTTGTCGTCTACGCTGTATGTGCCGATATGATTAGTTTACGCTCCATTCACTATGTGCATTCCATTGTAACTGTTACGCCGAGCGCTCCGGGTCCCCGCTCCTCCCCGGAGCGCTCGCTTCACTCTCTCCGCTGCAGCGCTCCGGTCACGTCCTCTGACCCGGGGCGCTGCGATCCCGCTGCCAGCCGGGATGCGATTCGCGATGCGGGTAGCGCCCGCTCGCGATGCGCACCCCGGCTCCCCTACCTGACTCGCTCCCCGTCTGTTCTGTCCCGGCGCGCGCGGCCCCGCTCCCTAGGGCGCGCGCGCGCCGGGTCTCTGCGATTTAAAGGGCCACTGCGCCGCTGATTGGCGCAGTGGTTCCAATTAGGGTAATCACCTGTGCACTTCCCTATATTACCTCACTTCCCTTGCACTCCCTTGCCGGATCTTGTTGCCTTAGTGCCAGTGAAAGCGTTCCTTGTGTGTTCCTTGCCTGTGTTTCCAGACCTTCTGCCGTTGCCCCTGACTACGATCCTTGCTGCCTGCCCCGACCTTCTGCTACGTCCGACCTTGCTTCTGCCTACTCCCTTGTACCGCGCCTATCTTCAGCAGCCAGAGAGGTGAGCCGTTGCTAGTGGATACGACCTGGTCACTACCGCCGCAGCAAGACCATCCCGCTTTGCGGCGGGCTCTGGTGAAAACCAGTAGTGGCTTAGAACCGGTCCACTAGCACGGTCCACGCCAATCCCTCTCTGGCACAGAGGATCCACTACCTGCCAGCCGGCATCGTGACAGTAGATCCGGCCATGGATCCCGCTGAAGTTCCTCTGCCAGTTGTCGCTGACCTCACCACGGTGGTCGCCCAGCAGTCACAACAGATAGCGCAACAAGGCCAACAGCTGTCTCAACTGACCGTTATGCTACAACAGTTACTACCACAGCTTCAGCAGTCATCTCCGCCGCCAGCTCCTGCACCTCCTCCGCAGCGAGTGGCCGCTCCTGGGCTACGCCTATCCTTGCCGGATAAATTTGATGGGGACTCTAAGTTTTGCCGTGGCTTTCTTTCCCAATGTTCCCTGCATCTGGAGATGATGTCGGACCTGTTTCCCACTGAAAGGTCTAAGGTGGCTTTCGTAGTCAGCCTTCTGTCCGGAAAAGCCCTGTCATGGGCCACACCGCTCTGGGACCGCAATGACCCCGTCACTGCCTCTGTACACTCCTTCTTCTCGGAAATCCGAAGTGTCTTTGAGGAACCTGCCCGAGCCTCTTCTGCTGAGACTGCCCTGTTGAACCTGGTCCAGGGTAATTCTTCCGTTGGCGAGTATGCCGTACAATTCCGTACTCAGACGGAACGTGCTTCAGAATTGTCCTGGAATAATGAGGCCCTCTGCGCGACCTTCAAAAAAGGCCTATCCAGCAACATTAAAGATGTTCTGGCCGCACGAGAAATTCCTGCTAATCTACATGAACTTATTCACCTAGCCACTCGCATTGACATGCGTTTTTCCGAAAGGCGTCAGGAACTCCGCCAAGATATGGACTCTGTTCGCACGAGGCGTTTCTCCTCCTCGGCTCCTCTCTCCTCTGGTCCCCTGCAATCTGTTCTTGTGCCTTCCGCCGTGGAGGCTATGCAGGACGACCGGTCTCGCCTGACACCTCAAGAGAGGACACGACGCCGTATGGAGAACCTCTGCCTGTACTGTGCTAGTACCGAACACTTCCTGAGGGATTGTCCTATCCGTCCTCCCCGCCTGGAAAGACGTACGCTGACTCCGCACAAAGGTGAGACAGTCCTTGATGTCTACTCTGCTTCTCCACGTCTTACAGTGCCTGTGCGGATGTCTGCCTCTGCCTTCTCCTTCCCTGCTGTGGCCTTCTTGGACTCTGGATCTGCAGGAAATTTTATTTTGGCCTCTTTCGTCAACAGGTTCAACATCCCGGTGACCAGTCTCGCCAGACCCCTCTACATCAATTGTGTAAATAATGAAAGATTGGACTGTACCATACGTTTCCGCACGGAGCCCCTTCTTATGAGCATCGGATCTCATCATGAGAGGATTGAACTTTTGGTCCTCCCCAATTGCACCTCAGAAATTCTCCTTGGACTTCCCTGGCTTCAACTTCATTCCCCAACCCTGGATTGGTCCACTGGGGAGATCAAGAGTTGGGGGTCCTCTTGTTCCAAGAACTGTCTAAAACCGGTTCCCAGTAACCCTTGCCGTAACTCTGTGGTTCCTCCAGTAACCGGTCTCCCTAAGGCCTATATGGACTTCGCGGATGTTTTCTGCAAAAAACAAGCTGAGACTCTACCTCCTCACAGGCCTTATGATTGCCCTATAGACCTCCTCCCGGGTACTACTCCACCCCGGGGCAGAATTTATCCTCTCTCTGCCCCAGAGACTCTTGCCATGTCCGAATACGTCCAGGAGAATCTAAAAAAGGGCTTTATCCGTAAATCCTCCTCTCCTGCCGGAGCCGGATTTTTCTTTGTGTCCAAAAAAGATGGCTCCCTACGTCCTTGCATTGACTACCGCGGTCTTAATAAAATCACGGTTAAGAACCGCTACCCCTTACCCCTCATCTCTGAACTCTTTGATCGCCTCCAAGGTGCCCACATCTTCACTAAATTGGACTTAAGAGGCGCCTATAACCTCATCCGCATCAGAGAGGGGGACGAGTGGAAAACGGCATTTAACACCAGAGATGGACACTTTGAGTATCTGGTCATGCCCTTTGGACTGTGCAATGCCCCTGCCGTCTTCCAAGACTTTGTCAATGAAATTTTTCGTGATCTGTTATACTCCTGTGTTGTTGTATATCTGGACGATATCCTAATTTTTTCTGCCAATCTAGAAGAACACCGCCAGCATGTCCGTATGGTTCTTCAGAGACTTCGTGACAACCAACTCTATGCCAAAATTGAGAAATGTCTGTTTGAATGCCAATCTCTTCCTTTTCTAGGATATTTGGTCTCTGGCCAGGGACTACAGATGGATCCAGACAAACTCTCTGCCGTCTTAGATTGGCCACGCCCCTCCGGACTCCGTGCTATCCAACGCTTTTTGGGGTTCGCCAATTATTACAGGCAATTTATTCCACATTTTTCTACCATTGTGGCTCCTATCGTGGCTTTAACCAAAAAAAATGCTGATCCCAAGTCCTGGCCTCCTCAAGCAGAAGACTCCTTTAAACGACTCAAGTCTGCCTTTTCTTCGGCTCCCGTGCTCTCCAGACCTGACCCTTCCAAACCCTTCCTATTGGAGGTTGATGCCTCCTCAGTGGGAGCTGGAGCTGTTCTTCTACAAAAAAATTCTTCCGGGCATGCTGTCACTTGTGGTTTTTTCTCTAGGACCTTCTCTCCAGCGGAGAGGAACTACTCCATCGGGGATCGAGAGCTTCTAGCCATTAAATTAGCACTTGAGGAATGGAGGCATCTGCTGGAGGGATCAAGATTTCCTGTTATTATCTACACCGACCACAAGAACCTCTCCTACCTCCAGTCTGCCCAACGGCTGAATCCTCGCCAGGCCCGGTGGTCTCTGTTCTTTGCCCGATTTAATTTTGAGATTCACTTTCGTCCTGCCGATAAGAACATTAGGGCCGATGCTCTCTCTCGTTCCTCGGATGCCTCAGAAGTTGATCTCCCTCCGCAACACATCATTCCACCTGACTGCCTGATCTCCACTTCTCCTGCCTCCATCAGGCAGACTCCTCCAGGAAAGACCTTTGTTTCTCCACGCCAACGCCTCGGAATCCTCAAATGGGGTCACTCCTCCCATCTCGCAGGTCATGCGGGCATCAAGAAATCTGTGCAACTCATCTCCCGCTTCTATTGGTGGCCGACTCTGGAGACGGATGTTGGGGACTTTGTGCGAGCCTGCACTATCTGTGCCCGGGATAAGACTCCTCGCCAGAAGCCCGCTGGTTTTCTTCATCCTCTGCCTGTCCCCGAACAGCCTTGGTCTCTGATTGGTATGGATTTTATTACTGATTTACCCCCTTCCCGTGGCAACACTGTTATTTGGGTGGTCGTTGATCGATTCTCCAAAATGGCACATTTCATCCCTCTTCCTGGTCTTCCTTCTGCGCCTCAGTTGGCTAAACAATTTTTTGTACACATTTTTCGTCTTCACGGGTTGCCTACGCAGATTGTCTCGGATAGAGGGGTCCAATTCGTGTCTAAATTCTGGAGGGCTCTCTGTAAACAACTCAAGATTAAATTAAATTTTTCCTCTGCATATCATCCCCAGTCCAATGGACAAGTAGAAAGAATTAACCAGATCTTGGGTGATTATTTGCGACATTTTGTTTCCTCCCGCCAGGATGACTGGGCAGATCTCCTTCCATGGGCCGAATTCTCGTATAACTTCAGGGTCTCTGAATCTTCCTCCAAATCCCCATTTTTCGTGGTGTACGGCCGTCACCCTCTTCCCCCCCTCCCTACCCCCTTGCCCTCTGGTCTGCCCGCTGTGGATGAAATTTCTCGTGACCTTTCCATTATATGGAGAGAGACCCAAAATTCTCTCTTACAGGCTTCTTCACGCATGAAGAGGTTCGCGGATAAGAAAAGAAGAGCTCCCCCCGTTTTTTCCCCTGGAGACAAGGTATGGCTCTCCGCTAAATATGTCCGCTTCCGTGTCCCTAGCTACAAGTTGGGACCACGCTATCTTGGTCCTTTCAAAATTTTGTGTCAAATTAATCCTGTCTCTTATAAACTTCTTCTTCCTCCTTCTCTTCGTATCCCTAATGCCTTTCACGTCTCTCTTCTCAAACCACTCATCCTCAACCGTTTTTCTCCCAAATCTGTTCCTCCCACTCCTGTTTCCGGCTCCTCGGACGTCTTCTCGGTCAAGGAAATTTTGGCTGCCAAAAAGGTCAGAGGGAAAAATTTTTTAGTAGACTGGGAGGGTTGTGGCCCTGAAGAGAGATCCTGGGAACCTGAGGACAACATCCTTGACAAAAGTCTGCTCCTCAGGTTCTCAGGCTCCAAGAAGAGGGGGAGACCCAAGGGGGGGGGTACTGTTACGCCGAGCGCTCCGGGTCCCCGCTCCTCCCCGGAGCGCTCGCTTCACTCTCTCCGCTGCAGCGCTCCGGTCACGTCCTCTGACCCGGGGCGCTGCGATCCCGCTGCCAGCCGGGATGCGATTCGCGATGCGGGTAGCGCCCGCTCGCGATGCGCACCCCGGCTCCCCTACCTGACTCGCTCCCCGTCTGTTCTGTCCCGGCGCGCGCGGCCCCGCTCCCTAGGGCGCGCGCGCGCCGGGTCTCTGCGATTTAAAGGGCCACTGCGCCGCTGATTGGCGCAGTGGTTCCAATTAGGGTAATCACCTGTGCACTTCCCTATATTACCTCACTTCCCTTGCACTCCCTTGCCGGATCTTGTTGCCTTAGTGCCAGTGAAAGCGTTCCTTGTGTGTTCCTTGCCTGTGTTTCCAGACCTTCTGCCGTTGCCCCTGACTACGATCCTTGCTGCCTGCCCCGACCTTCTGCTACGTCCGACCTTGCTTCTGCCTACTCCCTTGTACCGCGCCTATCTTCAGCAGCCAGAGAGGTGAGCCGTTGCTAGTGGATACGACCTGGTCACTACCGCCGCAGCAAGACCATCCCGCTTTGCGGCGGGCTCTGGTGAAAACCAGTAGTGGCTTAGAACCGGTCCACTAGCACGGTCCACGCCAATCCCTCTCTGGCACAGAGGATCCACTACCTGCCAGCCGGCATCGTGACAGTAACCTTTTGCCTAATTGGCTATGATCTGGACTGGGTCCACTGCACGTAGGAACACATGTATATTTGTCTCCTTGCGGACTTACCTGCTATGATCCGCTCCGTATTTTGTGGCTTTCTGTGGCTTGCAAACGTCATTCCCATGCTGCTTCCGGTCCGCGTCCATGACCGGCGGGTTCACTCTGGGTTGTCACTATATAAGGGGCACATGCTTGTGTATATGTATATGGGTATGCCCATTTCAGCTAACATAGTTATACTTAAGGGTATGTCAAATTCAATATTACATATACAATTTTTGCAAAAAGATTTGCCTCCTTCTCCTGATATTCCAGATCTTTTCTTCCCCTTGTAGACAGCCCATTGCATATGTTAAAGACCACCGTTCTATTCGGCCCAATGTGTGAGTATATATACCAGTGCCCAAGTCCTGTAAGAACGCATAGGAACTGAGTTCCTGCAGTTTTTCCACAGCAGGAACACCGTTCCCATGAGAAGAAGTCTGGCAGGAACAGCCCTTGGGTGGAAATCTTGGGTAAATTCCTTCAATTTTTTCCCAGGACTTGACCCCTGATATACACATATATGTATGGAAAGGTGGTGGTCGGGCTGGTGTGTGGGTACTTACATACTAGTGCAAAATTAGAAAGGGGCATTCAGCACTACAACTCCCAACATGAGTAAAAATAGGACATAGTCATGTTTCAACAAGCAGAACGGTATCTGTTTCTCATGAAGAATTGTATACTTATACAGGGGGAGATTTATCAAAACCTGTCCAGAGGAAAAGTTTCCCAGTTGCCCATAGCAACCAATCAGATCGCTTCTTTCATTTTTAGTAAGGCCTCTGAAAAATGAAAGAGGCAATCTGATTGGTTGCTATAGGCAACTGGGCAACATTTCCTTTGCAGGTTTTGATAAATCTCCCCCATACAGTATATATACACACTAGGGATCGACCGATATCGTTTTTTTAGGGCCGATACCGATAATCGGCGCAGGTTAGGGCCGATAGCCGATAACTTATACCAATATTCCGGTATAAGTTATCGGCTATTTATCCCCCCCTCGACACCGCTGCAGATCATTGATTTAAAGCGGGCGCTTTAAATCAATGCCCTGCAGTGGCTTTTGCGGTGCCATAGGCCGCCGCCACCACCCGCTTCTCTCCCCCTACCTGTCAGGGTGGTCCGGGCCATCCTTCCTTCCTGTAGTGTCCGGCGGCATTCCAGGTGGGGGGTGAACCGGTCCGGGCTGTCCTTCTTCTCCGGCGGGCCTCTTCTCCACTCCGGGCAGGCTCCGGCCTAGTACGCTGCATAGATGCCGCTGCGAAGTGATGCCCGTGCGCAGCGACGCACCTGACGTCACGGCGTAGCGGCGTCTATGCAGCGTACTAGGCCGGAGCCTGCCCGGAGTGGAGAAGATGACCCTCGGAGAAGGACAGCCCAGACCGGTTCACCCTCCACCCGGAATGCCGCCGGACACTACAGGAACGATGGATGGCCCGGACCACCCCCATTACGGGTAAGTTTAATTTTTTTTATTGACCGGTATAGCGGTATGGGCAAAAATCCATACCGGTATACCGCCCAGCACTACGGTGGGGGGTGCGACGCGGTGCTGTGGGTCGGGGGGGGCGGTCGCGGTGCGGCGGGTCGGGGGGGGACGATCGCGGTGCGGTGGGGGCGGTGCGGGGGCGGGGCATTATCGGCTTATCGGCAAGGTAATTGCCGATACCGATAATGCCCAAAATCGTGATTATCGGCCATACCAATAATCGGTCGATCCACACACACACACCAGCCTGACCAAAGCTTGTGGGGTGGTGATTGTAACCTAGGCAATGAGCTATCCACAAGGGGAGGAAAGAAGCAGAAATATCAAATATCAGGAGAAGGAAAGACATTTGCTAAATGAATGTATACACAAAAATATAAAATTTGAGGCGCCCTACATGTTTAACTACGTTGGTTGAGATTGGAATAACTGTCGGAGAAGGCAAGGGGTTATTCATTACCAGAATGCAGGTCTCTATTTGGGGTATTTATCGGGTGTAGTTGGTTGTAATGACGACATTGTAGTAGGATTAAAACTGTTTATATAATTCCCAAAAGGTAGAGAACCTGTTGTTGAAATCTGAATACATCTGACCTGATGAAGCAAGGGACCCCTTGCGAAACGCGTCGTCTGATTAAAGCTTTTAAAACTTTCAATTGCTCCCGTATCTTCCTCCTTCCTCAACCCCCACCTGGGTTGGGAGCTGAACCATCTACGCATCCGGAGGCGCCCCAGAGAAGCATCGCCGTTTTTCACCAGGACTGGATAAGCACCTTGCCGAGGTCATCCAGTATCCACACCACTAATATAGATAAAGCAAATCCTTACATATAAATGTAAGAAAGATCTGCTGAGAGCTGTAAATCACGGTCTATGTCAGTGTTTTCCAAGCAGGGAGCCTCCAGCTGTTGCAAAACTACAACTCCCAGCATGCCCGGACAGCCAAAGGCTGTCCGGGCATGCTGAGAGTTGTAGTTTTGCAACAGCTGGGGGCACCCTGCTTGGGAAACACTGGTCTATGTAGAGGACAGGAGCTTCTTCAGGGTCCTGTACAGAACATGCAATGTCCTAAAAAAGTAACATGGAGCCTCCCTTACCTGGTGTCCAAAAGGAGTAGGTAACCTTGGTACAGGTAAAGTGTACAGAACATGTAATACCTCCCTGTACTGTAGGGGGCGCTACCAGACACCAGTCAGTGCATACACTTCAGTTATACAGGTAAAGAGTACAGAACATGTAATACCTCCCTGTACTGTAGGGGGCGCTACCAGACACCAGTCAGTGCATACACTTCAGTAATACAGGTAAAGTGTACAGAACATGTAATACATCCCTGTGCTGTAGGGGGCGCTACCAGACACCAGTCAGTGCATACACTTCAGTAATACAGGTAAAGAGTACAGAACATGTAATACCTCCCTGTACTGTAGGGGGCGCTACCAGGCAGTCAGTCAGTACATACACTTCCCATTCTGATTGGTCGGTTCTTCCAGCCATTGACACGTTTCACAGATCTGGACTGTCTGTACATTGTATGTTGAGTCTGGTTTCAACTTACAATGGGCCAGAAAAGACCATTGTATGTTGAAACTATTGTATGTTGAGGCCATTGTAAGTTGAGGGATCACTGTATATCACTTGGCGCGTCCATTTCTCTACCCCTCAGTCCTGTTATTAATCATTTTCCATAAACATATACTTACCATAGCCATAACAGCCCAGACCGAGATTACTACAAGATGCTCAGGAACGGTCTGAGACAAGAATGTTAACCACGAGATGTATTATTCAGTCCCTTGACCACATCCTTGCATGGATCTTATATAACTGGAAGCTCTGGTTTGATTCCTCCCTAATATGATATTAGGCTTGCGAGACGGAACGGTCTAGAATAATGACCACATCTTATATAACGCACATTGATTTGCCGGAGTGAAGAAAACACGATGAAAGCCATGAAGGTCGCTGACTAGGTCAACCGTTCAGATCTTTGGGTAGAAACTGTCTCATTCGTCTTATGTCCTATGGTTGAGTGGCATGTGTGCATCAGGGACCACTGACTTCTGACACGGGGGTCCCAATGGTATCAGTGTCCAGCACCAGACTAAGATGACTGAGCAAAGCACTGCAGAAAATACCCTACATACTGTAAATACTCAGGAATACACAAAGGGTCTCTCGGCCCCTCATGTTGGTTAATTGTTTCTTGTAGAAATTAATTCAAAGATTCTATAATAGTCCTCAAAACGTCTCTACAATGCAGCACCTCCATTCATCTCCATATTCGTTTCCATCTAGCTTTCATTATTTAAAGGTGTACTCCACCAAAAAACATCTTATCCCCAGTGGCAGGATCTACTGTAGTAAGGAGATTACATGAGGAGGAGGTTTGTTACAGTGTGTCACCCCAGTAGTAAGGAGATTACATGAGGAGGAGGTTTGTTACAGTGTGTCACCCCAGTAGTAAGGAGATTACATGAGGAGGAGGTTTGTTACAGTGTGTCACCCCAGTAGTAAGGAGATTACATGAGGAGGAGGTTTGTTACAGTGTGTCACCCCAGTAGTAAGGAGATTACATGAGGAGGAGGTTTGTTACAGTGTGTCACCCCAGTAGTAAGGAGATTACATGAGGAGGAGGTTTGTTACAGTGTGTCACCCCAGTAGTAAGAAGATTACATGAGTAGGAGGTTTGTTACAGTGTGTCACCCCAGTAGTAAGGTGATTACATGAGGAGGGGGTTTGTTACAGTGTGTCACCCCAGTAGTAAGGAGATAACATGGGGATGTGGTTTGTTACAGTGTGTCACCCCAGTAGTAATGGGGGGCATGTCAAAGGGCGGCAAAATTAGCTTTTTGCCTAGGGTGGCACAAATCCTTGCACCAGCCCTGTCTATGGAAGTGCCAAAGAGACCCGAGTACAGCACTAGGGCATCTCTGGTGCTCCCATAGAAATGAATGGAGCGTGTGCTGTCTACTGGTAAATGACACTTGCTCCTCACTGACAGCCGGAGGGGTCCCATTCCGGAGCAGTTGGATCCCCCCGCGATCAGCTACTTATCCCCCATCCCGTAGTTTTGGCTGGAGTTCTTCTTTATAGGGGTACTCCGCTGCTCAGTGTTTGGGACAAACTGTTCCGAATGCTGGAGTGGGTGCCAGGAGCTTGTGACTTCATTGCCCCGCCCCCTCATGACGTCACGCCCCGCCCCCTCAATGCAAGTCTCCCATAGACAGCCCCCTCCCATAGACTTGCATTGAGGGGGCCGGGCGGGGCGTGACATCATGAGGGGGTGGGGCTATGACATCACAAGCTCCCGACTCCAAATTTCAGAACAGATTGTTCAAATCACTGAGCAGTGGAGTACCCCTTTAAGGCTGGGAGGAAAATTGTCATGCCCAATACAACCCAAGGACATGTTCACTTTTTCTCACATGCAGGAAAAAAAGATGTGAAAAATTTAGACAGTACAGACAAGGACATTTTCCGGTTCAACGCAGGCGCGTTACAATTTTTATTTCGCGAAGATTTACTGTCAGTTTGGGTCATCAGACGCGGTCAGGCCAGGACTTGCATCTATAGAAGCGGTAGAAAAATAGGCATGAATTAGAAAGAGTTAATCTTATTAACCGTTCTCTACCTGGGGAATGGCCCCTAGCAGGTGAATGACTCACATAGTCCAGCTGCCAGCTCTGAAGCAATGCATAGAGATTCCTGGGAAAAGGCCAATCAGCTGCCTCTGTGGTCGGAACAACTCACGAAGTGTCATTCCAAGACGGTGTTATATAAAGGACAAAAACTGTAACCCTACAGGTGAGGCAACTAAAATGACCCCCGGGGCTGACCTCAATGACCTCCACCTGCGACGTTTACCTGACACTCAATACTAAGGGTCTATTAAATATTTTTTTTTTAAATCAACTGGTGCCAGAAAGTTAAACAGATTTGTAAATGACTTCTATTAAAAAAAATCTTAATCCTTCCAGTACTTATCAGCTGTTGTATGTTCCAGAGAAAGTTCTTTCCTTTTGGAATTTTTTTTGTGTCTGACCACAGTGCTCTCTGCTGACACCTCTGTCCATTTCAGGAACTGTCCAGAGAAGAAGAAAATCCCAATAGCAAACCTCTCCTGCTCCGGACAGAGAGAGGACTGTGGTCAGACAGAAAAGAAATTTTAAAAAAAAGAACTTCCTCTGTAGTACTGAAAGGATTAAGTTTTTTAAATACAAGTAATTTACAAATTTACAAATCTCAAATTAAAGGGGTACTGCGCTGGAAAAAATTTTATTATTTTTTTTTTTAAATCAAGTTACGCCAGAAAGTTAAACAGATGTGTAAATTAATTCTATTTAAAAAATGTAATCCTTCCAGTACTTATCAGCTGCTTTATGCTCCAGAAGAAGTTGTGTAGTTCTTTCCAGTCTTTTATCGGTACCACCTTAATTTAGGTGGAACGTTTTACCAAAGATTAACAATTCTGAACTATGGTATTTTTTTATTAAAATTTTTTTATTTATTTATTTTTACATTTACACCATTCGCTGTACGGTTTTATTATTGCTACATTTCAATAGTTTGTACATTTACTCAAATAGCGTTACCCCATATAGGGGGCTATTCCATGCAATCTTTTGATGCCATACACTGTTCAATTCTGAGATATAGGCATAGCACTGATCAGTGTTATCGGCGATCTGCTTATTCAGGCTGAAGGGGTTGCCTGTATCTTCAGGGTGCCGATTGGATGGCATGGAGGCAGGTAGGGACCCTCCATCCATTATCCTAGCCAATCAGGACCCTGCGATTACTCCATGTACATTCCGATTAGGAACCACAAGCTTTTTTGTTATCTTGTTGAATTATATACATTTTACAATATATAACTTGTAAAAAAAAATTAAAAAAAACCTGGGACTCCTGCTGGGACTCCTGCTGCTGGGACCCCCATGATGTCTGTGCAGCATCCGACATTCATTTAGAACGTTGGGTGCAGGCGGCAGTGGTTATGAGGTCACAGCCACGCCCCTTGTGACGTCACACACAGCCCTCTCAATGCAAGTCTATGCGAGGGGGCGTGGATGTTCCGAACGTTGAGGCGGCGGAGTACTCCTTTAATGACTAAGCAACTAAGCAATTGTCTCCATCTTTTCATCATCACATAACTTTATTTTTATTTTTTCAACATACCCAAATGAGGGCTTGTTTTTTGCAGGACAAGTTTTACTTTTCAATGGCATCATTTTAGGGAATATATGACTTTTTTACTTTTTTATTTTTTTTTATAATTTTTTTCATTTTGTTTTTTAAAGGAGGGGCAGATTCACAAAATGCAGCATGTTATAAAAGTATAAAACAATACAAAAGACATCATGCTGAGGAGAACAATGTATCCCTGGGATTTTGCTGCCCTCACATAGGGTTGTTCTCTTCAGCACAATCTCTTTTGTATTGTTTTTACTTTTTTATGCGCAGGATTTGAAGTTGCAGATCTTTAGTTCAATGTAAGCTGGAAATCTGCAGCTTCAAATCCTGCACATCAAATATGCGCAGGACACTGTACCTGCGAATACACCCTCAAGGGGTTAAACTAAGACACACACTCACACAATGTCTTACTATTTGTCTATATCCCCCCAAAGCTAATAATGTTCTTTCAAACCTGCACATAAAAATCATCTTGGGAACAACAACGTATCTATATTATTCATCGGTAAAGCTTCCACCACATTTGCCTTAAAGGGAACATGTGACTAAGAGGAGGCCTTTCACATCAGTACATCTTTCTCATAAACTTTTTTGACACACGTCCTTGCAGCGCTGACTAACAAGTTACTAAATAGGGGACGCCTTTTTCTGGCCCACTTATATCAGTATTAAAGGGGTACTCCAGTGGAAAAAATGTTTTTCAAATCAACTGGCTCCAGAAAGTTATACAGATTTGTAAATTACTTCTTTAAAAAAAATCTTAATCCTTCCAGTACTTATCAGCTGCTGAATACTACAGAGAAACGTGAAGTTCTTTCCGGTCTGACCACAGTGCTCTCTGCTGACACCTCTGTCCGTGTCAGGAACTGTTCAGAGCTTTTCTATGGGGATATGCTTCTAATCTGGACAGTTCCTGACATGGACAGAGGTGTCAGCAGAGAGCACTGTGGTCAGACTGGAAAGAACTACACAATTTGCTCTGGAGCATACAGCAGATGATAAGTACTGGAAGGATTAAGATTTTTTTTTTAAAGAAGTAATTTACAAATCTGTTTAACTTTCTGGCACCAATTGAATTGAAAATGTTTGTTTTCCACTTGTTTCTACATTTCCTGTGATGTCCTGACCACAGTGCTCTCTGCTGACCTCTGCTGTCCATTTTAGGAACTGTCCAGAGCAGGAGAAAATCCCCATAGCAAACATATGCTGCTCTGGACAGTTCCTAAAATGGACAGCAGAGGTCAGCAGAGAGCACTGTGGTCAGGACATCAGAGGAAATGCATTTCTCTTTTGGATTTCTCTTTAGTATACAGCCCCTAATAAGTACTGGAAGGATTAAGATTTTTTTAATAGAAGTGATTTACAAATCTGTTTAACTTTCTGGCACCAGTTGTTTAAAAAAAAAAAAAATTCCACGGGAGTACCCCTTTAACAGGAATGAAAGGACACTAATCATTTGATTTCTCTGACTTTTTAGGCTGTGAGTGTTTTTTCGTTTTATTAACGTGTATTTTTTTCGTTTGGTCTCTCAATGTGATTTCATTAACCAAAACAATGGATTAGACATAGTGCAATTCCTTTCTAATTGAATAGATTTTTTGGAAACTATTGCTGTTTTTGTACATTCAGATCCATCCAAAAATAAAAATAAAACAATATATTTGGATAAAGCAGATAATCCGAATAGACAATTATGAATAAATGATGAAAATCCATATGATGCAGAAGACTAAAAGGATGAAACCCCAAACTGTCTAATATCGATTACCTTCCAATATCTCTGTTACTTTTCTACATAATGAAAATACATTGGGATTTAATTGATTTGTTTTTCGGACGGGCGGCGTTATTGTCATGTGTAGCTTCTTCGGCCAAGAGAAGAAATTAAACTTAACTTAACAAAATGTTTCCGTAGTCTGAATAACAAAAAGTTCAGAATAACAAATGAGGCCGAAAAACGAAAACAGAACATATAATGCGCTTGACGAAAAGAAACTAAACAAACAGAGCTGATCTTTTGCATCATACACATGTCTGCAGTGGTTTAACTCCTTAAAGGGGTACGCCTCTGCTCAGCATTTGGAACAAACTGTTCCCAACGCTAGAGCTGGTGTCGGGAGCTCCGCCCCCTCATGACATCAGGCCCTCCCCCTCATTGCAAGTCTATGGGAGGGGGCGTGGCGGCTGTCACGCCCCCTCCCATAGACTTGCATTGAGGGGGCTGGGCGTGACATCATGAGGGGGCGGGGCTATGACGTCACGAGCTCCTAGCGCCGGCTCCAGCGTTCTGAACAGTTTGTTCCAAACACTGAGCAGCGGAGTACCCCTTTAAGGATGAAGGGCATAACTGTACACGCTTGTCCCACTTGTCCCGCTGGGTCAGGAGCTTGTAGAAAGACTTGCAGATTGATACTGATAGCTAGGGTTCTGTCAAGGTCTTGTAGCCTCCTCCGCCAGGGAATGAACTTCCACCAAAAATTTGATCTGGGCCTTCCCTTGAGCACACAGCACACCGTACACCTTAACTAAACTTCCGCTCAGACCAAACTCAACAGTGACTAGCACTGAACTGGGGAAACTCCTCCCCTACTACACTTTATGGGCAAAAAATTAGGGGTACCCATTGGCAGGCAGGTTCACATGGGGGTACACTTCTCCTATGCTTAAAGGCACAGTAACATATAAATAACTTACATCGGAATAATAAAAACAAAATACTTATCAAAATATATTAATTTTTGGTAAAGTTCAAAACACAATTAATGTAATGATCAGTCTTTCTGTGGGCCCAACACCGGTGCTGCAGATCTGCCTGAAGCAGTCCAAAGCCACAGGACAACCATTGGTGCTGGGACACCACAAACAGTATTAGCAATCTAAAGTTACATGGTACATAAAAAGTGGAAAATAAATGTAAAAAAAAAAATTTGAAAAAGCCCCCCCCCCCCCACCCAATTTTTTTTTTTAAATCCCTTCTTTTCCCCATTCTACTCAAAGAAGTGTAAAAAAATAATAATCAATAAACATATTTGGTATCACCGTGTGCGTAAATGTCCAAACTATAATAATATAATGTTAATGATCCCGTATAATAAACGACGTAAAGGTAAAACCAAAATTGCTGCTTTTTGGTCACATCACATTCCAAAAAATAAATAAATAAAAGTGATTAAAAAGTGACATATACACAAAAGTGGTACCATAAAAAAAAAATACACGGTGCAAAAAATTAGCCCTCAAACATATACGGAAAAATTTGAACGTTAGAGGTGGTAAAAATAGGGCAATTTTAAATATACTTATTTTGTATAAAAAAAAAAAAAAAAGTTTGAGACTTTTTTAAAAGCGGTACAATAATAGCAAAGCATGGAATCATGGGTATCATTCTAATCGTATTGACCCACAGAATAAAGAAAACATAATTTTCACTGTAAGGAGTACAGCATGTCCAAAATGAGCAAAATTGCTGTTTTTGTAAAATTACCTCACACAAAAAAAATGTTTTGGGTTCACTGTACATTTTAGGGTAAAATGAGTGATGTCATTACAAAGAGCAATTGGTCCTCATATGGGTCTGTGGATGGAAATATAAAAGAGTTATGGATTTTAGAAGGAGCAGAGGAAGAAACGAAAATGCAAAAAGGTCAAAATGGGTTTTGTCCTTAAAGGGTGTACTCTGCCCCTAGACATCTTATCCCCTATCCTTTGGATAGGGGGTAAGATGTCTAGGGGCGGAGTACTCCTTTAAGGGGTTAATGAAAGAAATCGCTTTATCAATTTTAAAGCCAGTTCCATTACTGTAAGACAATATGGTGCACGTGTGTATTCTCCAGTAATCCAACAGATTTCTGTTTTTTATTTACGCCAGAAAGCTATAAAATCATTTATTGCGGGAAGAGGCTTCAATCTCACATTTTTCCGCCGATTTATCACCGTTTCCATACATCTTGGATTTGGTTACATAATGCCTTGTGTGGAAATCTCGCTTACAAAACTTTTCCTTCTTATTTGTCATTGAACAATAGAAATGTACTTGGTTGCTACAAGTCTTGGCTCCAGAGCAGCATTCTTCACTGTTGATCATCCAGCTTGCAGGGAATGCTTCATACCTAAGTCACGTTCCAAGAGCCGTGTCATGTGACATCAATGGTGGGGCATCCTGATACCCGGAAAGGTGAAATATTAACCCTTGTAATTTGTCAATCAACATCTTAGCACTTGTCTATGTCCACCTTATTATACGCATGTATGACACCCATGAAACGCACTTACAGCGTTATATATATTGGGTAGGGAAGTCTAAAGCTGGCACAAGACTTTACACCTGCCACAAGCACAGGCTTTGTCACGATCCCGGCTGGTAGGAGGTGGATTCTCTGTGCCAGAGAGGGATTGGCGAGGGACCGTGCTAGTGGATCGGTTCTAAGTCACTACTGGTTTTCACCAGAGCCCGCCGCAAAGCGGGATGGTCTTGCTGCGGCGGTAGTGACCAGGTCGTATCCACTAGCAACGGCTCAACCTCTCTGACTGCTGAAGATAGGCGTGGTACAAGGGAGTAGACAGAAGCAAGGTCGGACGTAGCAGAAGGTCGGGGCAGGCAGCAAGGATCGTAGTCAGGGGCAACGGCAGGAGGTCAGGAACACGGGCTAGGAACAAACAAGGGAACGCTTTCACTAGGCACAAGGGCAACAAGATCCGGCAAGGGAGTGCAGGGGAAGTGAGGTATAAGTAGGGAGTGCACAGGTGGAAATTAATCAAGGTAATTGGAAGATTGGACCAGGCACCATCATTGGTGCACTGGCCCTTTAAATTGCAGAGACCCGGCGCGCGCGCGCCCTAGGGAGCGGGGCCGCGCACGCCGGGACAGGACCGACGGAGAGCGAGTCAGGTACGGGAGCCGGGGTGCGCATCGCGAGCGGGCGCCACCCGCATCGCGAATCGCATCCCGGCTGGAGGCGGTACCGCAGCGCACCCGGTCAGGAGATCTGACCGGGGCGCTGCAGCAACGAGGATGAGGCGAGCGCTCCGGGGAGGAACGGGGACCCGGAGCGCTCGGCGTAACAGGCTTACTCTGCTGCTCTGGTGCTGATCCTGTCCTTGTGCTTAAATCCTGGTTTTCATTCTTTTTCTGGCTCCTAAATCCCTTCTTTGATTTGTTTTTTGTTGTTTCTTTGCATGCAGTTCACTGAGGAGGAGGGAGTATTTTCTTGCTTGCCCTCACATCTCATATGGGAACTTACTCCATTACTCCTCAGAGCGAACAACTGACTTCTTTGTGCTCTGAGGCTGATTGACAGGCCGGTAGCCAGCACTGCGCCCTGCTTGTTCTGCCCACACTTCCTGTATTTTGTCATGGTACAGAGACACACAGGCAATAGCTGCAGGGACAAGACCATGTTCTGAACAGTGGACTACCCAAATGTACACACATTTTTAACCAATAAATGTTACAATACATATACAGATAGGCTTTACTATTTTAATCCTGCTTTTTGTGGGATTGTGTGCCAAAATCTGGCACAATGTGCTCCAAATCGTGTCTGCATCAGAATTTGTGGTACAATGTGCCAAAATAAACCTTCAAACCTGTCAGACTCATAAAAAATGTCATGGCTGGCCAGAAAGGGGGTATGGCCAGCCACAGAATGGATAGATGGAGAAATAAAAAAAATTATGGTGGGGCAAATAATTGTTTTTAAGGGTTTTCTTTTGTTTTTAAATGAAACAGTAAGAGATGCGATTGATGAAGGTGACTAGCCGAAACACATCTTGCGTGATTGTAATATGCCATATATAATAAACACGAATAAGCATTGAAGAAGTTGGTGCCAGGATCTTCCTTTAATCTATCAGCTTTCACCGGTATGAGCTGAACCCCTGTGAGACCCAGAGAGCTTGCAGTCTTTGCAGAAGAGGAGCATTTCCATGCACACTGACAAGCAATACAAGGTGTTAAATTATTAATTATGTGCAAAATTATTTCACTTTGGTCAATTTAAGAACGTATTTCTTGTGTATTCGCACCAAATAGGTTCCACCTGGCTGCTTTATGGTTATCTGAAGCAAGCATTTTGGGCACAAAGCTTTGGAAATTAAAAAATGTTTGTGCATACCTCAGGACAGGAGAGAGGGAGGGGGGAGGAAAGGAGCAAGTTTATCATGGTCCTGAAGAAGCACCCCCAGCCTTCAGGAGAAGTGCAAGCAGAGTGAGCACAGTAATACATAGATCAAAAGGTATTTTACATATAAAAACATATTATTATGTAGACAGGACACATTACTACTAGAGATGAGCGAATTTACAGTAAATTCGATTCGTCACGAACTTCTCGGCTCGGCAGTTGATGACTTATCCTGCATAAATTAGTTCAGCTTTCAGGTGCTCCTGTGGGCTGGAAAAGGTGGATACATTCCTAGGAGACTCTTTCCTAGGACTGTATCCCCCTTTTCCAGCCCACCAGGGCACCTGAAAGCTGAACTAATTTATGCAGGATAAGTTATCAACTGCCAAGCCGAGAAGTTTGTGACGAATCGAATTTACTGTAAATTCGCTCATCCCTAATTACTACACTGACTTGAGCATTTTTTTTTATTTTCTTACTAATGAGAGTAACCCTTTTAGCATATATTTTGTCCTCTAGAGGTATATACTGTGCGTCTCTCACCAGTTAAAGGGGTACTCCACTGTCCCAGCATTCGGACCATTTTGTTCCGAATGCTGGGTGTGGGCTGCGGGGTGTCATGACATCACGGCCACACCCCTCATGATGTCATGCCCTCATGATGTCATGCCCTTTAATGCAAGTCTATGGGAAAGGGGCATGGTAGCTTCCACGCCCCCTCCCATAGACTTGCATTGAGGGAGCGTGGTGTGTCACAAGGGGCATGACCATGACATCACGACACCTGCACCCATCGTTCGGCCATGCCCCTTGTGACGTCACGCAAAGCCCCCTCAATGCAAGTCTATGGGAGGGGGTGTGGCAGCCGCATTGAGGACTTAGACTTGCATTGAGGGGGCATGATGTCCTGAGGGGCGTGATGTCATGAGAAACATAGCCGCACATCCACCATTTGTATTTTGATCTACTTGCTTCTCAGCATAATTTCAAAAACTAACAGGTTGTTATTTTACAGTTTGATCAAAAAGTACAAGCCCACTTGCCACATCAAGGCCACCTAGTCAGAGTGGGTCCCTAATCTGACACTGGCGTAGTGCCGGGCGGCGACCACTGCCTCCCAGACACCATGCCCACAGGAGGAGCGACCCAGCGGCCAGGCAGCCCCACTACTGCCCCACCAAGCCCCTGGCTCTGGGCCACAAAGTTATTAAATGTAATGTTGCTTTAAGAGTTTTACCATGTGATATGTCAAGTGATTGTTACCCAGGAGGTACCAGTGACCAGGTGATCCCAAGAGTGACCTATGGGCTCCCTGCTAGTCTCCCCCATATAAGCCCTGGGTGGAGCTTCTCTCTCTTCTGCTGGGGTCCAGTGCAGTCGCCTAGTGTGTGTGTCCAGAGTGTTGGAGACCTCAAAGTCCAGTCCTGCAGCCACCATCAAGTCAAGTAAGATAAAGTCACAGCTTTATGAGTCAAGTCAAGTCAGTCCCTGTGATCTGTCAAGTCAGGCCTGCATTCAAGTGTCCACTCCTACTACAAGTCTCAGAAAGCCCTTAAGGTCTCTGCGTCTCTGGTCACCTCCTTGGGCCCTCGCTGAACTGTATAGACTTTACCAACTGTCTACCCTCAGTAAAGCTACCGATGTCCGTAATTTGGCCTCAGAGTCTTTATTGCCCCAGTGCCTAGCCCAGAATCCAGCGGTATACCTTCGGGTGGTTATAGGCAAAACGAAGCCCTGGCATCATGAATACAAGGGGTTAATTCCATCTGCCCCTATGGTAACAACATCTGCCCTGCACCACACACCCCGCCACCACAACAATATGATATACTGAAGGCTTATATTCTTTTTCATGATTTCTGTAGAATATGAGTTGGCTCAAATCAGGACATAACTGGTGCACATTTGCCCAATGTAAATTGGTGACCAGCCGGCTAACCAATGCAAAATATTGCTCCATGCTGACAAACACATTGCCTTAAACCAAACAAAATAAACCCCCAAAGCTGCTCAACCTCAAGAAACAAGACCCATCACAAACACTTGAGGCTTTCTGGTCATGTAGGACAAGGAGGAGACATAACGATCACATCTAGGTTTATTTTTCGTGTTGACGTGAAGAACTGACTGTGCAGGACAGGTTTTAGAATACAGGTAATGCCATTATAACAAATGTCTGCATGAATGAATGGCCCACAACAGATTACAAAAGATTAATGTGAATAAGACATGTGACTCAATAGTTCCAGAGAACTGAGCTCATTGCAAAACCATTATTTATTTTATCTTGTAGGGCCCACGGTTGAATATCGAAAGCAAATCTAATACTGTGTTCTACAAAGTTTAAAGAAACATTCAGAAAGTTATTGCAGGGTTTAACCCCTTAGCAGACTGATCGCCAGTACATTTCAGTGTCCCTGTCATTATAAAAAACTTACAGCTCACAAGCTGCGTCACCTCTGATAGAGGTTTTCACCCGACACTCACGTTTCTGTCCCCTATTGTCCCTATTGCTATTCTGATCTCCTTTGATCTGACCTTTGTCTGTTTACTGACTCTGCCCCTAT
This sequence comes from Hyla sarda, assembly GCF_029499605.1. Lineage (NCBI taxonomy): Eukaryota > Metazoa > Chordata > Amphibia > Anura > Hylidae > Hyla > Hyla sarda. Next base: position 93,926,862 of record NC_079199.1, read on the forward strand.
CTTCTGATTTTGTACTGCACTGTTATATAGGTTTGACCCATTGCGACCATGACTTTGCCTTGTGATTCTGATTGTGTACATCGCTGCTCTCTTGGTTCTGACCCTTTAGCTTGTACCCTAGTTAACCCGTTGTTTGCTGTATTGATCCTATTAAGCTTATTTGTTGCTGACCTGGACTGTCTGACACTTCTGATGCCCCTAAACTTAGTCCAGCATAGGAAACGTTGGATTATCCAAGTAGGTAGGGACAGTGGTTCTGGCTCGTTCTATAGATTAGTGGGGGGTCTAAACACTAAGACCCAAATTCTTGACATCTCTCTGAAAGTTTTTTTCCGATGAAGTGCTGTGATCACTTTGCCAACTTACAAAAAGCTGCTTGGATCTGAGAAAATTTATATCTAAGCCATTGAACCCGAAAGATGCTGCAATCTATAGGCATCATAAATTCAACGGAATAAAGAAAGCTCCCTTTGTTTACCCATCATCCACCTCAGCAATGTTAAGTTTATGGAATAGCCTGGTAGGCATGTAACTAAAGGGGTGCAGAGGATATGGTTAAGTCCTGGAGCCTGAGGGAGCCCATTAAGTCTTTCTTCCCTATATGGGGGGGGGGGGCATGTACTTTAAAGGAAACATTATTGTATTATAGTTGGGGGCCCTGCTCCAGATTTAGCATTGGAGCCAGAATCTTCCTCTGGTCCTGGAATGTATCACCTTTTTCTACTTCCAAAACATCAAAACATTAACATCAAGAACTAAAACAATGTGCTGCAAAATATTTAACTGCACTACACTCTGCTGTAATCTAATGTACCCAATTCTGGTCACTGTGAAACTGACCAAAAAATTGGCCTAAAATGTGTCAATATTCCCACATACTGACCATATAGAGGCAGATACCTGCAAGCGCTCTGCAGACAGTGTAAGTGATTACAGTTACATTTAGTGATTCACAGGGGACGTCTTCTCTGAGTGAATCACAGGGGCGTCTTCTCTGAGTGAATCACAGGGGCGTCTTCTCTGAGTGAATCACAGGGGACGTCTTCTCTGAGTGAATAACAGGGGACGTCTTCTCTGAGTGAATCACAGGGGCGTCTTCTCTGAGTGAATCACAGGGGCGTCTTCTCTGAGTGAATCACAGGGGACGTCTTCTCTGAGTGAATCACAGGGGCGTCTTCTCTGAGTGATTCACAGGGGACGTCTTCTCTGAGTGAATCACAGGGGCGTCTTCTCTGAGTGAATCACAGGGGACGTCTTCTCTGAGTGATTCACAGGGGATGTCTTCTCTGAGTGATTCACAGGGGACGTCTTCTCTGAGTGATTCACAGGGGACGTCTTCTCTGAGTGAATCACAGGGGCGTCTTCTCTGAGTGAATCACAGGGGACGTCTTCTCTGAGTGAATAACAGGGGACGTCTTCTCTGAGTGAATCACAGGGGCGTCTTCTCTGAGTGAATCACAGGGGCGTCTTCTCTGAGTGAATCACAGGGGACGTCTTCTCTGAGTGAATCACAGGGGCGTCTTCTCTGAGTGAATCACAGGGGACGTCTTCTCTGAGTGAATAACAGGGGACGTCTTCTCTGAGTGAATCACAGGGGACGTCTTCTCTGAGTGAATCACAGGGGACGTCTTCTCTGAGTGAATCACAGGGGACGTCTTCTCTGAGTGAATTATAGGGGACGTCTTCTCTGAGTGAATCACAGGGGACGTCTTCTCTGAGTGAATCACAGGGGACGTCTTCTCTGAGTAAATTCACAGGGGACGTCTTCTCTGAGTGAATCACAGGGGACGTCTTCTCTGAGTGAATCACAGGGGACGTCTTCTCTGAGTGAATCACAGGGGACGTCTTCTCTGATCTGAGTCGTTCACATTTCCTTTTTTTATACTATCATGAAGACTTTTCCTCGCCAAGACTCATCTCCACAGAACCTGTCAGCTCTTTTCTCTGGCAAAATGCCTACTTCTTTACAAACTTCCATTTTATATTGCCCAAATGCATAGGGGGTTATTTATCAATAATGGCCTTGGCTAGATAATTTTTGTTGTTTGTCTAGATGTGTTTTTTATATTTTTGGCGGTGCTGCTCAAAATGCATCATATTGTCGCAGTGACCATGATATTGGAAAAATATTGTTTGAGAGACTGAGGTGTTTCTTACATCTTTACCATTCTTTTTTTGTACATTACAAAATAAATCGGATTGTTTCATATGGATGACTGCTTTACTTTTCATTTGCATGTTTTTTTATTTTTATCTTTTTATGTCTTTAAACATTCTTATTCTCTACCTTATTCTTAGACCTGGTTGGCAGGTGGTCTAGATTTGCTTTTTTTTTTTTTTTGCGCCAGTTGCGGCAAAATTTGCGCAAAAATCAAAAACATGCAATAATAAATTTGTGACCACTGCATCCGTCACTTTAAAAAATGGTCTAGCAACAACAAAATGTCAAAATGACAATGAAATTAGTGCAAAAATTACAAAAATTCGCAAATATAGACCAAAAAAGCAATAGAACACGAAAAATAGAACACATGAAAAATAACACAATATATAGTACCCATAAATAATTTTAGGCCCCCATAGATAGCTGTAGGCCCTATATTGCCCCCATAGGTGGCTGCAGGTGACCATATTGCACCCATAGGTAGCTGTACTGCCTGTACCCCCCTGATGGCATCCCTGTATTCTCACCCCTACTGCCAAATGTTCTCCGCACCTTGACAAGAGCCGTTATCACAAGTTAAAGGGGTACTCCGGTGGAAAACTATTTTTTTCAAATCAACTGGTGCCAGATCTGTAAATGACTTCAATTAGAAAATCTTAATCCTTCCAGTACTTATCAGCTGCTGTATGCTCCACCGGAAGTTATTTTCTTTTTGAATTTTCCTTTCTGTCTGACCACAGTGCTCTCGGCTGACACCTCTGTCCTTGTCAGGAACTGGAAGAGTATATATGATAAATAATTATATAGAGCCAGTCCTCAAGGATAGTGAGTAGAGGTAGCAAAGAAGAATGAGGAAAAATAAGTGATATAAATTATTGTGATACACAGAGATGTGATAAAAATAGATGTGAGGGAAAAAATGACATCAAATTGCATATAAGTTAATAATTAAAGATGAATAAAGGTTATCAAGTTAGTGGATGATATCATATCGTATAAATAGGGACGGACAGAACCTGAATCGAGGATGAAGGTAAAAAGTATAAGATTTAGTGGGATTAGTGGGATTACCGCTTACTGGTGGATTACGGCCGCTGTCCTCGAGAGTGGCAGTCTCATGGTGAGGATAGCTGACAGCGTTGGCATGGAGTGGCGCCCGGCCTCGATCCAGATGGGTATCGATACCCACTATTTATGGCTACTGATGAATAAGATAGTTAGTCTTGAAACGCGTATATTCCTGCTATTTATCCAATACTTGCTGCAACCACCTTTCATACTCATTCTGAGCCCACCTTTGGTCTGGGCAGCGCTGCAGACCCTTTCCCTTGGGACCACTGCAGATTGCACGCGCGATCCTCCCTCTCCAGCACACGAGGACACCAGGGGCAGGGAGTACCCCATCATCTGTACCATCCTTGTTAACAGTCATAAATATGAAAAGGCGTCTGCAGATGAGAAAGTCTGATGCAGGTGGCAGTAATAGAGTAAAGTGTGTGGGTGGCACAGTTCAGGGAGTGATATGAAGAATAACTTCAAAGGTAGGCAATATAATTGCAATGAGAGTACCTGTATGCCGTTAGTGGGATTACCACTTACTGGTGGATTACGGCCAGTGTCCTCGAGAGTGGCAGTCTCGTGGTGAGACTAGCTGACGACGTTGGCATCTGTAAAGTGCTTTGTCTCGGCAGATCGGGATGGCACGGTGATGCGGCCGGCCGCAAAGTTAAACAGATTTGTAAATGACTTCTATTAAAAAATCTTAATCCTTTCAGTACTTATGAGCTTCTTAAGTTAAGGTTGTTCTTTTCTGTCTAAATTCTCTCTGATGACACGTGTCTCGGGAAACGCCCAGTTTAGAAGAGGTTTGCTATGGGGATTTGTTTCTAAACTGGGCGGTTCCCGAGACACATGTCATCAGAGAGGATTTAGACAGAAAAGAACAACCTTAACTTCAGAAGCTCATAAGTACTGAAAGGATTAAGATTTTTTTTAATAGAAGTCATTTACAAATCTGTTTAACTTTCTGGAGCCAGTTGATATATATATAAAAAAAAGTTTTTTCCTGGAATACCCCTTTAACTTTCTGGAACCAGTTTATATGGAAAAAAAAAAATGATGTTTTCCACCGGAGTACCGCGTTAACCAGTCAGTGTTGTGCACTTTACCCGTCAGTAGTTTTATTATTATGGCTGATCTCTGTATATCATCATGTTTGAATATTGCTTTCCCTCTGTAGTAGAGTTCATTTTTCTGTAACCAAAAATAACCAATACACACAATTAAGATGGAACACAACGTCCAATCTAGTATCTGACTCATGCTGAGATAAACTCACTTCTCCTGACTACACGAATGGGTCGCTGAGGTTTTTTTCCCCACACAAATGTTTTATAATCCTAACATCTGGATTTGGACAATATCCGATGTCTCTGTCTACATTTCGGTGATGATGAAGGAGATCGTGCTTTTCTGTGACTGTTCGAACTGTGGAGGACTTGACCGAGGGACAGCAAATGGTGATTAAAGGGGTACTCCGGTGAAAAACTTTTTTTTAAAATCAACTGGTGCCAGAAAGTTAAACAGATTTGTAAATTACTTCTATTAAAAAAATCTTAATCCTTCCTGTACTTATTAGCTGCTGAATACTACAGTGGAAATTCTTTTCCGTTTGAAACACAGAGCTGTATGCTGACATCACGAGCACAGTGCTCTCTGCTGACATCTCTGTCCATTTTAGGAACAGTCCAGAGTAAAAGGAAATCCTCATAGCAAACATATGCTGTTCTGGACAGTTCCTAAAATGGACAGAGATGTCAGCAGAGAGCACTGTGCTTATGATATCAGCAAGACAGCTCTGTGTTTCAAAAAGAAAAGAAATTCCGCTGTAGTATACAGCAGCTAATAAGTACAGGAAGGATTAAGATTTTTTAATAGAAGTAATTTACAAATCTGTTTAACTTTCTGGCACCAGTTGATTTAAAAAAAAGTTTTTCACCGGAGTACCCCTTTAAATGTCTTTAACCCCTTGGGGACGGAGCCCATTATGACCCTAAGGACGGGAGCATTTATTGCAAATCTGACCACTGTCACTTTAAGCATTAATAACTCTGGGATGCTTTTACTTATAAATTTGATTCCGAGATTGTTTTTTCATGACATATTCTACTTTATGTTAGTGGTAAATTTTCGGCGATACTTGCATCCTTTCTAGGTGAAAAATTTGAAAATTTCATGAAAAATTTGAAAATTTAGCATTTTTCTAACTTTGAAGCTCTCTACTTATAAGGAATATGGATATTCCAAATAAATTATGTATTGATTCACATATACAATTTGTCTACTTTATGTCTGCATCATAAAATTGACGAGTTTTTACTTTTGGAAGACATCAGGGGGCTTCAAAGTTCAGCAGCAATTTTCCAATTTTTCGCAAAATTTTCAAAATCGGAATTTTTCAGGGACCAGTTCAGGTTTGAAGTGGATTTGAAGGGTCTTCTGGTTAGAAATACCCGATAAATGACCCCATTATAAAAACTGCACCCCTCAAAGTATTCAAAATGACATTCAGTAAGTGTGTTAACCCTTTAGGTGTTTCACAGGAATAGCAGCAAAGTGAAGGAGAAAATTCAAAATCTTCATTTTTTACACTGGCATGTTCTTGTAGACCCAGTTTTTGAATTTTTACAAAGGGTAAAAGGAAAAACATCCTCTCAAAATTTGTAACCCAATTTCTCTGGAGTAAGAAAATACCTCATATGTGTATGTCAAGTGTTCGGCGGGTGCACTAGAGGGCTCAGAAGCGAAGGAGCAACAATGGGATTTAGGAGAGTGAGTTTTTCTGAAATGGTTTTTGGGGGGCATGTCCCATTTAGGAAGCCCCTATGGTGCCAGGACAGCAAAAAAAAACACATCGCACACTATTATGGAAACGACACCCCTCAAGGAACGTAACAAGGGGTACGGTGAGCCTTAACACCCCACAGGTGTTTGACAACTTTTTGTTAAAGTCGGATGTGTAAATGAAAAAAAAATATTTTTCCACTAAAATGCTGGTTTTTCCCCAAATTTTACTTTTTTACAAAGGGTAATAGGAGAAAATGCCCCCCAAAATTTGTAACCCCATTTCTTCTGAGTATGGAAATACCCCATATGTGGACGTCAAGTGCACTGCGAGCGAACTACAATGTTCAGAAGAGAAGGAGCACCATTGAGCTTTTAGAGAGATAATTTGTTTGGAATGGAAGTCGGGGGCCATGTGCATTTACAAAGCCCCCCGTGGTGCCAGAACAGTGGACCCCCCCACATGTGACCCCATTTTGGAAACTACACCCCTCACGGAATGTAATAAGGGGTGCAGTGAGCATTTACACCCCACTGGCGTTTGACAGATCTTTGGAACAGTGGGCTGTGCAAACAAAAAAATTAAATTTTTCATTTTCACAGACCACTGTTCCAAAAATCTGTCAGACCCCTGTGGGGCGTAAATGCTCACTGTACCCCTTATTACATTCCGTGAGGGGTGTAGTTTCCAAAATGGGGTCACATGTGGGTATTTATTATTTTGCATTTATGTCAGAACCGCTGTAAAATCAGCCACCCCTGTGCAAATCACCAATTTCGGCCTCAAATGTACATAGTGCGCTCTCACTCCTGAGCCTTGTTGTGCCCCCGCAGAGCATTTTACACCCATATATGGGGTATTTCCGTACTCAGCAGAAATTGCGTTACAAATTTTGGGTGTCTTTTTTTCCTTTTACCTCTTGTGAAAATAAAAAGTAAAGGGCAACACCAGCATGTTAGTGTAAAAATTATTTTTTTTTTTACACTAACAGGCTGGTGTAGACCCCAACTTTTCCTTTTCATAAGGGGTAAAAGGAGAAAAAGCCCCCCAAAATTTTGAAGTGCAATTTCTCCCGAGTACGGAAATACCCCATATGTGGCCCTAAACTGTTTCCTTGAAATACGACAGGGCTCCAAAGTGAGAGAGCACATGCGCATTTGAGGACTAAATTAGGGATTGCACAGGGGTGGACATAGTGGTATTCTACGCCAGTGATTCCCAAACAGGGTGCCTCCAGCTGTTGCTAAACTCCCAGCATGCCTGGACAATCAGTGGCTGTCCGGAAATGCTGGGAGTTGTTGTTTTTCAACAGCTGGAGGCTCCGTTTTGGAAACACTGCTGTACAATACGTTTTTTATTTTTATTGGGGGGGGGGGACAGTGTAAGGGGGTGTTTATGTAGTGTTTTACTCTTTATTAGGTGTTAGTGTAGTGTAGTGTTTTTAGGGTACATTCACACTGGCGGGTTACGGTAAGTTTCCCGCTAGGAATTTGCGCTGCGGCGAAAAATTTGCCGCAGCTCATACTTGAAGCAGGAAACTTGCTGTAAACCCGCCCGTGTGAATGTACCCTGTACGTTCACATGGGGGGGGGGGGGGGAAACCTCCAGCTGTTTCAATACTACAACTCCCAGCATGCACGGTCTGTCAGTACATGCTGGGAGTTGTAGTTTTGCAACAGCTGGAGGCACACTGGTTGGAAAACCTTCAGTTAGTTTCAGTTACCTAACTCAGTATTTTCCAACCAGTGAGCCTCCAGCTGTTGCAAAACTACAACTCCCAGCATGCATGGTCTGTCAGTACATGCTGGGAGTTGTAGTTTTGCAACAGCTGGAGGCACACTGGTTGGAAAACCTTCAGTTAGGTTCTGTTACCTAATTCAGTATTTTCCAACCAGTGTGCCTCCAGCTGTTGCAAAACTACAATTCCCAGCATGTCTGATCACAGAAGGGCATGCTGGGAGATGTAGTTACGCAACAGCTGGAGGTACGCAACTACAACTCCCAGCATGCCGAGCTGCTTGCTGTGTGGGCATGCTGGAATTTGTAGTTTTGCAACATCTGGAGTGCTACAATTTAGAGACCACTGAACAGTGATCTCCAAACTGTGGACCTCCAGATGTTGCAAAACTACAACTCCCAGCATGCCCAGACAGCAAACAGCTGTGTGGGCATGCTGGGAGTTGTAGTTTTGCAAGATCTAGAGGGCAGTATAGAGATCACTGTGCAGTGGTCTCTAAACTGCAGACCTCCAGCTGTTGCAAAACTACAAATTCCAGCATGCCCACACAGCAAACAGCTGTCTGGGCATGCTGGAAGTTGTAGTTTTGCAACATCTGGAGGGCTACAGTCTAGAGACCACTATAGTGGTCTCAGACTGTAGCCCTCTAGATGTTGCTATGCAACTACTCACCGGCTTCCGTCGCATCCGGGAGCCGTCCTCTTCTGCCGCACGCCGCCGCAGATCTCCGTCGCCGCCGCAGATCCCCGACGCTCCGCTGCCTCCGGAGGGGTAAGTGGACTCCGGCGCCGCTCCTCTTCGTTTTCCCCGTTCTGCCCCGCCTATTGTGGGAGGGCAGGACGGGGGAAACGAAAGTAAACCCCTCCGCCCCAGATCTGCTATTGGTGGTCGCGTCTAGACCACCAATAGCAGAGATAGGAGAGGTGGCAACTCTGCCACCTCACTCCTATCGCTTTAGGGGGATCGTGGGTGTCTTAGACACCCGCGATCCCCCTTCTATTCCGGGTCACCGGGTCACCATAGACCCGTAATGACCCGGAATCGGCACAAATCGCAAGTGTGAATTCACTTGCGATTTGCGCCGATCACCGACATGGGGGGGTCTAATGACCCCCCTGGGCATATGCACGGGGTGCCTGCTGATAGATATCAGCAGTCACCCCGGCCCGGTCCCCGCCCGGCGCGCGGCGGGCGCCGAAATTCCCACGGGCGTATGGATATGCCATTCGTCCTTAAGTACCAGGACGCAAGGGCGTATGCATACGCCCTTCGTCCCCAACAGGTTAATGGAGACTTCACAGAAATAAAGGGGGGAGGAACATCAGGCAAAATATAAAAAATGTGCCCTATGTACCCTTTAGTTTCCCCAGGTCACAAATCATTGACCCTTTTATGACACATACCATCTGGTATGGGACATTGGCTCTCTACATTTTTCACTAGCCCATATCTCCTCTCGCCCTTTCAGTGTATGGTTCCTAAAAGGTCTTAAAGGGGTACTCCGCCCCTAGACATCTTATCCTCTATTCAAAGGATAGGGGATAAGATGTCTGATCACGGGGGTCCTGCCGCTGGGGACCCCCGCGATCTCCCTGCTGCACTCGGCGTTCGTTTAGAGCATGGGGTGTAGTACCGGAGACTCATGACGTCACGGCCGCACCCTGCTCGTGACGTCATGGCCACGCCCCCTCAATGCAAGTCTATGGGAGGTCACGCCGCCATGCCCCCTCCGATAGACTTGCATTGAGGGGACGGGGCCATGACGTCATGAGCGGGGCGCGGCCATGATGTCACAAGCCTCTGGAACTGCACCTGACGCTCTTGGATAGGGAATAAGATGTCTAGAGGTGGAGTACCCCTTTAAGGTTGCCATTAGAGATGAGCGAATTTTTGGAAAATTCAATGAGCGAATTTTTGGAAAATTCAATTCGGCCGATTCCCCGAATTTCCCGAAAAATGTGGTTTGGTCCGAATTAATTTGCGGTGAATCGCTATTAAAAACGGCTATTTCTGGGCTACAAAGAACCTTAATAAGGGTGTAGAACACTTTGCCTTGCCGTAACACGCATAAGGAGTGTGCTGAGTTAGTGAACTAATGCTGTTATTCAGTATGACATGCAGATTACAGGCATCGCTATTAGAATCACTGCCGCAGAGCATCTGGATGTGGCAGCAGAAAGACAATATGGCGTCACAATAGAAGATATTAAAAAGATTTTTTTAATTTAACTATTATTTAATGAAATTTTAATGTATTTTATTTTTTTTTATCCTTTTTTGAGGACCCATTCTGGCGAGCATCGAGCTGTCGGTCCACCGCGAGGCGAACTACCACCCATTCCAGCACCTGCCTCTCAGCATGATAATTCCAGAGGTAATATATGATGATGACCATAGGGCCTCAGTCTTGAAAAGATTACATAGATTTTTTTTATTTACATAGTTCACAAGGTTGAAAAAAGACCAGAGTCTATCAAGTTCAACATATATCCCTAATGAGTCCCTACTGAGTTGATCCAGAGGAAGGCAAAAAAGCCTCATGCTAGAGGTAAAAATTCCTTCCCGACTCCAAATATGGCATCAGAATAAATCCCTGGATCAACCTTCTGTCCCTATAAATCTAGTATCCATAACCAGCAATGTTATTATTCTCCAAAAAATGCATCCAGACCCCTTTTGAACTCTTTTACAGAGTTCACCATGACCACCTCCTCCGGGAGAGAATTCCACAGTCTCACTTCTCTTACAGTAAAGAACCCCCGTCTGTGCTGGTGTAGAAACCTTCTTTCTTCTAGACGTAGAGGATGCCCCCTTGTTATAGATACAGTCCTGGGTATAAATAGATCATGGGAGATATCTCTGTACATAGTTATTAGGTCGCCCCTAAGCCTTCTTTTTCTAAACTAAATAACCCCAATTCTGATAATCTTTCTGGGTCCTGTAGTCCTCCCATTCCCCGTATTACTCTGGTCCCCGTCTTTGAACCCTCTCCAGCTCCACTATATCTTTCTTGTACACTGGTGCCCAGTACTGTACACAGTATTCTATGTGTGGTCTGACCAGTACTGTACACAGTATTCTATGTGTGGTCTGACCAGTACTGTACACAGTATTCTATGTGTGGTCTGACTAGTGATTTGTACAGCGGTAGAATTATTTCCTTGTCGTGGGCATCTATGTCCCTATTGATGCCCCCCATGATTTTATTTGCCTTGGCAGGAGCTGCCCGACACTGGTCACTACAGCTAAATTTATTATTAACTAAGACTCCCAAGTCCTTTTCCATGTCAGTCGTCCCAAGTGTTCTCCCATTTAATACATAATCCCAGCCCAGATTTTTCTTCCCCATGTGCATTACCTTACATTTATCAGTGTTGAACCTCATCTGCCACTTCCTAAACCAAACCTCCATCCTATCCATATCCATTTGTAACAGTGCACTGTCCCCTATTGTGTTAACCACTTTACAGAGTTTAGTATCATCTGCAAAGATTGCTATTTTACTATTCAATCCCTCTACAAGGTCATTAATCAATATATTAAATAGACCAGGACCCAAGACTGATTTCTATTACTGAGGCAGTTACTTACCCACTTACACACATTCTCCCCATGCCCCTTCCTTCTCTTTTTATGCACCAATCTTTTATATGGCACCATATGAAATGCTTTGAAAAAATCTAGAAATACGATATCCAGCGATTCCCCCTGGTCCAGTCTGGGGCTCACCTCCTCATAAAAGCTGATCAGGTTAGTTTGATAGGACCGATCCCTCATAAACCCATGCTGATATGGGGCCATACATTTATTTTTAGCAAGATACTCCAAACTAGCATCCCTTAAAAAACCCTCAAACAATTTACATACAACGGAGGTTAACCCCTTAAGGACCTAGGGCGTATGGATACGCCCTGGCTTTCTGGTACTTAAGGACCCAGGACGTATCCATATTCCCGTGGGAATTTTTGTCCCTGCCGCGTGGACCCGATTACCCGGAGATACAAGGTGATCGGGGGTGTACAATACACCCCCTATCACCCACTGTATCTATGGGGAGGTGGTGATTTCGTCACCCCCCCCAGGAGCGCTGCTATTGGCTGGACGATCGTCCAGCCAATAGCAGTCGGCAGGGGAGGGGTTCACTGCATCTTCTTGCAGCTCTGCCCGTTAACTGAGTTCAGTCAGCTGGCATAGCTGCTCGGAGGTGCCAGGGACCCCCCTCTGTGCGATCAGAGCCCCCTCAGGGTAGAGATCTTCAGGGACAGAGCAGCAAAGAATACACTCCAGGGCAAGGTAGGAGTGAGTGTAAAAAAGCTTAAAAAAAAAAGTACAAAAAAAACCCAAAAAATCCCCCCCTGACCCCCTAATAGGTCCCCAAGGGTCCACCATACATTTTTCAGTGTGACCCGGGCTCTATTAGGGGTTCAGGGCACTGCATTTGCCCCCCCATTTTTTCTTTTTCCTCCCCTATATAACGGTGTGTGATTTGTAATCACACACCGTTATATCTAATAGTTACACCAAGCACACACACTACATACATCCCCGCCCCGCCCCCCCCCCCCCCCCCCCCCCCCACACACACACACACACACATCCCCTCCCATTTTGGGGCCTCGTGCTGCACATGGGCATGGTTAAAAAACCAAGTGTCAGGCAGTACTGGAGCTGGGACGTCCTATATCAGACCCCGCTGTACAGTATGGTCATGGCACGGAAGCGGTTCGAGGCCATTTGGAAATGCCTGCATTATGCAGATAATGCGGCATGTCCACCCCGAGGTGATCCCGCCTATGACCGGCTTTACAAAGTGAGGCCGGTCATCGATCACTTTGGGGCCAAATTTTTGGAGGCCATTTTTGGAGGCCTATGTACCGCTTAGGGAGCTCTCTGTAGATGAGTCTCTCATCAGTTTTAAGGGGAGACTCATCTTCCGCCAGTATATTCCCTCGAAGCGGGCGCGGTATGGCGTGAAGCTATATAAACTTTGTGAGAGTGCCTCCGGGTTTAGCGTGTATGAGGGACGAGATTCCCGTATTGAACCCCCAGATTGTTCCCCCACTCTGGGTGTTAGCGGGAAAATTGTTTGGGACCTTATGTACCCATTGCTGGATAAGGGTTACCACGTGTACATGGACAACTTTTATACCAGCATCCCTCTCTTCACATCCCTTGCCGCCAGATCCACGTCCACTTGTGGGACCATGCGGAAGAATCAGAGAGGCCTCCCTCTGAATTTTCTGCAGACACCTATGCCCAAGGGTGAGTCCCGTGCCCATGAAAACCTGTTGCTGGTCAGGTATAAGGATAATAGGGATGTCCTTATGCTGACCACTATTCATGGTAACGGCAGCTCACCTGTCCCTGTGCGAGGTACCACAACAACGGTCCTCAAGCCCGATTGTATTCTGGACTACAATCAGTATATGGGGGGAGTTGATCTTTCTGATCAAATCCTGAAGCCATATAACGCCATGCGGAAAACTCATGTATGGTACAAGAAAGTTGCGGTCTACTTGGTACAGGTTCCCATGTACAACTCTTTTGAACTGTATCAGAACACTGGCAGCACAGGGACATTCCTCCAGTTCCAAGAAGAAGTCCTAAAGGCCCTCATCTTTGCTGACCGGGAAAGAGCAGGCCGGAGTTCAGAAGGAACTGAAGTAATAGGTGCCAGGATCATCCCAGGCCAACACTTTCCAGGTGAGATCCCCCACACTGGAAAGAAGGGACGAACGCAGAAAAAATGCAGAGTGTGTTACATAGTTACATAGTTACATAGTTAGTATGGTTGAAAAAAGACATACGTCCATCAAGTCCAACCAGGGGATTGAAGGGAAGGATGTAAGGGGATAAGGGAAAGGGATGTAGTTTTATAATTCTGCATAAGCATTAATGCTATTTTGTTCCAGGAATGTATCTAACCCTGCTTTAAAGCTGTTAATTGTTCCTGCTGTGACCAGTTCCTGAGGTAGACCGTTCCATAAATTCACAGTCCTCACGGTAAAGAAGGCGTGCCGCCCCTTTAGACTAAACCTTTTCTTCTCCAGACGGAGGAAGTGCCCCCTCGTTCTTTGGGGGGGTTTAACCTGGAACAGTTTTTCTCCATATTTTTTGTATGGGCCATTTATATACTTATATACGTTTATCATATCCCCCCTTAAACGTCTCTTCTCAAGACTAAACAATTGTAACTCCTTTAATCGCTCCTCATAGCTAAGATGTTCCATGCCCCATATTAGTTTAGTCGCGCGTCTCTGCACCCTTTCCAACTCCGCAGTGTCCCTTTTATGAACAGGCGACCAAAACTGAACAGCATATTCCAGGTGAGGCCGTACCAATGATTTATAAAGGGGGAGTATTATGTCCCTGTCCCTTGAGTCCATGCCTCTTTTGATACATGACAATATCCTGCCGGCTTTGGAAGCAGCAGCCTGACATTGCATGCTATTTTGTAGTCTGTGATCTACAAGTACACCCAGATCCTTCTCTACCAGTGACTCTGCCAGTTTAATCCCCCCTAAGACATACGACGCATGCAGGTTATTAGTACCCAGATGCATAACTTTACATTTATCCACATTGAACCTCATTTGCCAAGTGGATGCCCAGACACTTAGTCTATCCAAGTCATCTTGTAACTTATGCACATCCTCTATAGACTGTACCGTGCTACAAAGCTTGGTGTCATCTGCAAAGATAGAAACAGAGCTGTTAATACCATCCTCTATATCATTGATAAATAAATTAAACAGCAGCGGGCCCAGTACTGAACCTTGGGGTACACCACTAATAACCGGGGACCAATCAGAGTATGAATCATTGACCACCACTCTCTGGGTACGATCCATGAGCCAGTGTTCAATCCAGTTACAAACTAAAGTTTCCAAGCCCAAGGACCTTAACTTACCTGTCAGATGTCTGTGAGGGACAGTATCAAACGCTTTGGCAAAATCCAGAAACACTATATCCACAGCCATTCCTCTGTCAAGGCTTCTACTCACCTCTTCATAAAAGCAAATTAGATTGGTTTGACAACTTCTATCCTTAGTAAACCCATGCTGGCTATCACTTATAATACAATTATCCCCTATGTATTCCTGTATGTAATCCCTTATAAGTCCTTCAAACAATTTACCCACAATGCACGTTAGACTTACCGGTCTATAATTGCCTGGCGAAGACCTAGAGCCCTTCTTGAAGATTGGTACCACATTAGCCTTGCGCCAGTCCCTTGGCACAATACCAGACACCAGAGAATCTCTAAATATCATGAACAGGGGTACAGATATTACTGAACTTACCTCTCTAAGAACTCTTGGGTGTAGTCCATCCGGCCCTGGAGATTTGCTTACATTTACTTTACTTAACTTACCTTGTACCATCTCTACATTAAGCCAGTTCAGTACATTACATGATGTGTTACCAGCACTGACCTGGCCAATGTCAGCTCCTTCTTCCATAGTGTATACAGAACTAAAGAACCCATTCAGTAGCTCCGCCTTCTCTTGATCGCCCGTGACAACCTCCCCGTTATCATTATTAAGGGGTCCTACATGCTCTGTCCTTGGTTTTTTTGTATTTATATATCTAAAAAAATAGTTAGGATTAGTTTTGCTTTCTTCGGCCACCTGTCTCTCATTTTGAATTTTTGCTGTTTTTATTACATTTTTACAGATTTTATTAAGCTCCTTGTACTGTTTAAATGTTATAGCTGACCCATCAGATTTGTATTTTTTGAAGGCTATTTTTTTGTTGTTTATTGCTCTTTTAACCTCATTTGTCAGCCATGTAGGATTTAGTTTTAATCGTTTATATTTGTTCCCCTTTGGTATATATTTAGCTGTATAGTTATTTAGAGTTGATTTAAAGATGTCCCATTTACCTTCTGCATCAGCATTTGAGAACACCTCCCCCCAGTCTATGTCCTGTAGTGCAGCCCTCAACCCAGGGAAGTTTGCCTTTTTAAAGTTATATGTTTTTGCTTTCCCCGTCTGTCTTTGTTTTCTACATTTTAATTCAAAAGTAACTATATTGTGGTCGCTATTACCAAGGTTTTCCCGCACAGTTACATTACCAACCAGCTCTGCGTTTTTGGAAATGATCAGATCCAACAAGGCATCACTTCTTGTTGGGTCCTCCACAAACTGGCCCATAAAATTATCCTGCAATAAATTTAGGAATTTTCTCCCCTTTGTAGTTTTAGCCAACCCCCGGCCCCAATCTATATCTGGATAGTTAAAATCTCCCATTATTACCACTGTACCTGCCCGGGCGGCCCTCTCTATTTGTTTATACAGCCGACCTTCTATCACGTCAGTGATATTAGGGGGTCTGTAGATTACACCAAATATTATTTTTTCAGTATTTCCCTCCTTTTGTAATTCTACCCACACTGATTCCACCTCCTCAGAATCATCACACACTATGGCATCGTTCACACTGACTTTCATACCACTTCTTACATACAGACAGACTCCACCACCTTTTCTGTTCATTCTATCCTTGCGAAACAATGTAAACCCCTGCAGATTAACAGCCCAGTCATGCGAGGAGTCCAGCCATGTCTCAGTGACCCCAACTATATCACCAGCCATGTCTCAGTGACCCCAACTATATCAATATGTTCCTCCAGTATCAAGGCCTCAAGCTCCCCCATTTTATTTGCTAGGCTTCTGGCATTTGTGAACATACACTTTACATTTCCATTAAGTTTTACACATATAGTCTCACTAATGGGATTTTCAGAGTTATTGGGGTTAATGTCATTTTTTGAGTTATAAGGGCTAATTGTACTATTTAAGTTATTGGGGCTAATGGGATTTTTTGAGTTATTGGGTCTAACGTTATTATTTAAGTTATTGGGGCTAATGGGATTTTTTGCGTTATTGCGTCTAACGTTGTTATTTAAGTTATTGGGGCTAACGGTATTTTTTGAGTTAATGGGGCTTATTGTAGTTATTGAGTTATTGGGGCTAATGGAATTTTTTGAATTATTGGGATTACAATTTTTCGGGCTACATTTATTTTTACAGCTGGTTTGTAACGCATGAATCTCCTTATCCACTGTTCTTAACCTCCCCCCACAGGACTCCTCTCCACCCGCCATTATGTCCTGACCCCTCTCTAACCTATCCATCCCACTGTCTGCTTTCTTTGCTTTATTATCCTCCCCTCACTCACCTAGTTTAAATACTCAGCCACCCCTTCCAGGATTTTCTCCCCCAGCACAGCAGACTCCCTTCCATGAGGAGTGTTACAGGAGGGGGATACGGAAGGACACCACCTATCAATGTGACACTTGCCCTGATCATCCGGGCCTCTGCATTAAAAACTGCTTCAGGGAGTATCACACTTACATACGGTACAAAATTTTCCCTTTTCATTTTAATTTTCCATAATTTGATCCCAATGTACCAAGTCCAGAGAGTACATTCCAAATTTTAACCCCATGGCGGTGCTGACCGGAGTGCTGCATGCAGAGGCACGCCGTGAGCGCTCCGGGGAGGCAGCGGGACCCGGAGCGCTCGGCGTGACAACGTGTACACAGCCTGAAGATTACCAATATTTATAAAACACCTCAATTGAGATTATAGGTCAAAACACTTTCACATCATGGCAAAATTTCTCTAAAATTTTCAGTTCCATCATTAAAGTGATTTTGTAACACAGCCTTCATTTCCCATGAATCCTCTGGCTGAGGGTGTGGCATTTGATCACTGCTGGAGCTGGAGTTCCGCCAGGAAAATTTATTAGACTCATAAGTGGGTTTAGGTTTAAGTTTTGATGCCTTTTCTCATTCAAATGGAATCAAAACTTAAAGGGGTACTCCGGTGGGGGGGGGGGGGGGGGGACAGAATGTAATCAACTGGTGCAACTGGTACAGATTTGTAAATTACTTCTATTTAAAAAACCTAACCCTTCCAGTACTTAGCTGCTGTATGCTCCAGAGGAAGTGTAGTTCATTCCATTCTGACCACCTTGCTCTCTGCTGCCACCTCTGCCCGTGTCAGGAACTGTCCAGAGCAGGAGAGGTTTTCTCTGGGGATTTGCTTCTGCTTTGGACAGTTCCTGACACGGACAGAGGTGTCAGCAGAGAGCACTGTGGTCAGACAGAAAATAAATTAAAGAAGAAAAGAACTTCCTGTGGAACATACAGCAGCTGATAAGTACTGGAAGGATTAAGATTTTTATATAGAAGCAATTTATAAATCTGTTTAACTTTCTGGCACCAGCTGATTTAAAAAAAAATTCCACCAGAGTACCCCTTTAAACCTAAACCCGCTTATGAGTATAATATATTCACCTGGCTTAACTCCAGCTCCAGCAGTGAACAAACGCCCCACCATCAGCCGGAGGATTCATGGGAAATGTAGGCTACGTTCCAGAATCACTTCAGTGATGGAATAGAAAACCAATATGGATTCAATCTCATGCCTGCTACATCAACTAAAACAGGTAAGCAGAAGGCATGCACAAGAACCTCTACGTTATTCCTTAATACTAGTGAAACGGATCGGAACCAGGATCAGATGAGTATCGGCCCCCTTCCTTACTAGGTATCAGGATCGGTGCATGCACGAGAGAAGAAAATCCCTCTGACACAAAGTTCAGCAAATGATACTTCCTGTATTTACAACAATTACAAGGGTTTTTATAGTCTGTAACAATGTTTCCGTGTGCAAAGCTATACGTCATGAATAACTGTCCTTGTGATTGGTTTCTTCCATCTGCAGGTGTTCCTCGTCCAGCACGTGGGTCTTATCATCTTGGGTGTAGCTCTCTCTGGAGGTGCCATCTTATTGTTTCTAGCACGATGGGAGGGGGAGTGAGCTAGTGAGTGGCCATTTTAGCAAGCATATTCGAAATAGTCATTTTTGCTTATCCATTACACTAGTCTATGCTTCTCTCCGGCCTCTAGGGAAAATCGAATTTTGATGCGTAATGTTCCACTCAATACAATGCAAAACTACAACTCCCAGCATCCCAAATGCCTAGAGGCCCACTGGTTGGAAAACTACCTATAGCAGGAACAAGTACGTTGATTGCACTACAATTCCAGGAAATGCTAAAGGTTTACATGAAGGATAGCCGACCTCTGCCAGGAGTCCAGGTCCGCAATCTCTGGTATCAGTGTTCTACTGAGTCATTCGGTAGCGTTGCCAAAAATGATCTCAGAATGTTCTCAGCTCACGGCATCGGACCTTTCACGATAAACCTACTGGCTCTGTAGAGTTTCCGACATGTACCTGTGAACTTGGGTTTCTAAGGAAGATATCTCTTTACAATTTGGTTGCCAGGGTGTCGAGAAATACAGAATGTAATCTTATAAAATTTTACTAAAAGGAGAACATTGTCCGGGTCAGAAAGTACTTTATGTTTCAAGTCTGTTATAGCCGTATGGAGCAACGACTGGGGAGAGTACACAATGTACAGGTCCATCTGGTTTTAAATTTGCCAAAATAATTTAATATTGCTGGATGTTCTCTGAAAACTGAATAAATCCAGGAAATATAAAAATCGACTTTATATGTGATAATATTTATAGATGCATGGCTACATAGTTCATAAGGTTAAAAAAAAGACCAGAGTCCATCAAGTTCAACCAATAAACTTATTTTGTCCCTACTGCGTTGATCCAGAGGAAGGCAAAAAAAAAAAGCTCATGAGGCCGATTCCAATTGCCCCATACCAAGGGAAAAAAAATTCCCTCCCGACTACAAGTATGGCATCAGAATAAATCTCTGGATTGATGTTCTATCCACATAAATCTAGTATCCATAACCTGTAATATTATTACTGTCCAGAAAAACGCCCAGGCCTTTTTTTTATTGAGTTCCCATTGTCTTACTGCTCTTACAGTAAAGAACCCCAATCTGTGATCGTGTTGGAACCTTCTTTCCTCTACAGGTAGAGGATGCCCCCTTGTAACAGATACAGTCCTGGGGATAAATAGATTATGGGAGAAACCTCTATGCTGCCCCCTGATATATAAATAGTTATATATAAATAGTTATTAAGCTGCCCCTAATCTGTCTTTTTCTAAACTAAATAATCCTAATTCTTTCTTTCTGGTTCCTGTAGTCCTTCCATTCCTCTTATCATTTTTGTTGCCCGTCCAGCCCTGTTCAGCTCCACTATATCTTTCTTGTACACTGGTGCCCAGTACTGTACACCGTTTTCTATGTGTGGTCTGACTACAAGTCCTACTTGTAATGCTTCCCTAGTGTTTTCCCATTTAATACATAATCCATCCTGGATTTTTCCTCCCCATGTGTATAACCTTACATTTATCAGTGTTGAACCTTATCTGCCACTTTTAAGCATAAACTTCCCACCTATCCAGATCCATATGTACAGTGCTCTGACCTCTATTTTGTTATCTACTATATACAGTGCACTGTCCACTGTTGTGTTATCTACTTTACACAGGGCACTGTCCTTTATCGTTTTATCTAGTATACACAGTGCACTGTCCTCTATTGTGTTATCTGCTATACACAGTACACTGCCTCTATTGTGTTATCTATGATATACAGTGCACTGTCCTTTTATAGTGTTATCTACTATACGCAATGCGCTGCCCTCCATTGTGTTATCTGCTTTACACAGGGTACTGTCCTTTATTGTGTTATTTAATATACACAGCGCACTTTCCTCTATTGTGTTATCTGCTATACGCAGTACAGTACTCTCTATTGTGTTATTTTCTATATACAGTGCACTGTCCATTTATAGTGTAATCTACTATACACAATGCACTGTCTTCTATCTTGTTATCTGCTATACACAGTGCACTTTCCTCCATTGTGTTATCTACTATATGCATTGCACTGTCCTCTATTGTGTTATCTACTATACACAGTGCACTGTCCTCCATTGTGTTATCTACTATATGCAGTTCACTGCCCTCTATTGTGTTATCTGCTATACATAGTCACTGTCCTCTATTGTGTTATCTACTCTACACAATGCACTGTCCTCTATTGTGTTATCTTCTATACACAGTGCACTGTCCTTGATTGTGTTATCTACTTTACACAGTCCACTATCCTCTATTGTGTTATCTACTTTACACAGTACACTGTCCTCTTTTGGCTGTCCAGGCATGCAGGGAGTTGTAGTTTTGCAACAGCTGGAGACTCCTGGTTGGGAAACACTGGTGCAGACAGACAGACATATGTACTGTAGTTTGAAGGTATCTGAGGGGACATCCTAGACTGTCCTGTTACACTGTATAGGGATTCCTGTGACATAGCTCCCTATACCCTGGTTGTCAAGTGACTTTGTTATTCACGTAGAGAAGTACTGACGTAACTATATTCCACTATTTTATCGCTTTCTACTATCTAAGTATGTGGAATATATATACAGTACAAGGTGAACAAAGGGAATAAGTATTTGTTTTGGCTAAACTTCAGTTCTGAGGGCACAGCTGCTGGAACTCTCCCGAAATATTTTTGTACTTTCTGCATTCCTCGCGCGGAGCAATGGTGGATTGTAGAATAGATCCTGAATTCATAATATGGGTATTTAGGATCCGACATCCCGGCACAGTTGTCACATTAGTTGTGTGATTTATGACTCTCCGCACTGAATGATTCAAACTTTATTTGGTTGTTATCCAGTTTCCCTTCACCGGGGTGCCGAGCCAACGTAATAACAATACACACCAGGACATCCGAAATAAAACGACAATGCCGACTGTGCTGAGGAACTGTGTGTAGAAAGACAGGCCGCCCCGACTGGTAGGGCTCCTCTGGGTGTCATTCCTGTTTTATTACCTACCCTGGGGGGGAAGGAAAAAAGAAGGGGAGGGCAAAACTAAAATAGCTAGGGGCATATCTAGAATCCCATGGGCCCCAGGGCAAATTTTAGACCTGCCCCCCACCCCCCATTATTAGTCTTGGCCTTCCCCCAGACCTATATTCTTCCAAATAGCAGTAGATACCAGCAGTGACTCACATGTAACTTTTTTTTTTTTTTTAAGTTGTCCTCTTTCCGTTTTCTTCAATCCGCCATGACGACTTCCTTTAGCCATGACTTTTTTTGGCAGAATGTGGCAGAAGCTTCTTTTTCCAACACGCATCCCACCTCTGTACAATCTCCCTACCTATAGTCTCCTTAACGGTAACAATGCCCCCTTCGTGCCCCATACAGTAAAAGTGAGTATTTAAATAGTTAAAGGGGTATTTATCCCATAGACATGAATGGAGGTGGCGTGGCGTCACGAGGGGGCGTGATGTCACGTCTCCAGTTCCGAAAACACAGAGGTTTCCGAGACTGGAGCAACCGGATAGGGAATAAGTAGCTGATCTCGGGTGGGGGGGAGATCTGACCACTGAGGCCCCCCACGATCCCCAGGACGGGATCGGGACGGGACCTTGGTGCTCAATGAGGAGCGCATTCTGCAGCCCCCACGCACTCCATACATTCCTATGGGAGTGCCGAAAAGACCCCAGTACAGCTCTCATCATCATCAGTGCTCCCATAGAAATGAATGGAGCATGTGCTGTCTACTGGTAGACGACACCCGCTCCTTACTGAGAGTGTTGGGGTCCTGTCCCAGCAATCAGACCCCCGCGATCAGCTACCTATCCTTTGGATTAGTGAAAAGTTATTTTTTCTGGAGTTCTCCTTTAAAGAGTACCTATTGTGATCTTGATAAAAATTTTTAGCCTCCCCTGTTCACTCCCCCACCAAGATAATTCACCCCCTGCCTTTGTTTTGTTTGTTTTTTCCGTTTTTTTGTGCTCAGTCTCAGTCAGCTCCACAGACTGGGAGAAGAGGCATTTCCCAGCAGGTGTGACATCATCTGAAGCCCTGCCAGGGGGGAGAATTTCCTCCCTTACTCTGCTATGCTGCTCTGAACATACAGCAGGGCAGTACAGTGTGTGATGAGCTGTGATTGGCTGAGACCACACACACACCCCTCAGCTCAATGCACTGAACTCTACAGTGTGTCAGCTCTGCCCAGCAGCTGCAAAAAGGAGCCGAAATATCCAGCACCCAGGGTTCCTCCTGCTGTTGCAAAACTACAATGTCCAGGCATGCTGGGAGTTGCAACATCTGGGGGCACCCTGGTTGGGAAACCCTGCTCCACAGTCTAGCTCAGTCAAAGGGAAAGGGAGCTGAAATATTCAGCTTTATACACTCTATACACTGTGCTGTGCTGAGGTCTCACCTGCAAGCAGGACTACAGGCAGGACTAGAAGGAGGACCCCAGGTGGCCAAACTTTTAGGGGTAAGTAATTCAAATATGCTACTCTATAATATATTCATTTTTATTACTAATGAGGGGTACCATTTAAACAAGGTCCCTTTGGTTCATAAGCTCCGAATGCAATAGCGCTGAGGCTTGACCTGTTGCAAACTATTGACTTGTTCTCTGACTTTTTAGCTCTTAATAAATATTGTAGCATTCCTCGGATTCCAGGGGACTGCTTCACGGCTCTGGCCTTCTTTATAACAAGTGACTCATTTAGGCTGTCTGCTCTCGGGAAGCCAGGAAGCCCGTGCTGGCCCTGCTCCACCACAGAAGCTGCAGCTGTGATCTTCTCCATATAAGGCTGATGGAAGAAATATAGTACAAAACAGACACTGTATAACATACCGTATTATTGGAAAAAAAGCTAAAAATATACATCCGACCGGTAGGCGCATAAATGTAAATAATCTATAAAATAGGACAGAAGCGTCTATATTCATGGAACCACCATGAGCTCTGCCTTGCTGCTTCATAACAATAGGCCGAAGTCTTTTCTCCTGTATTAGTAGCACCGTACACCCAGCCTAGAGCAGTACAGTGTGTGATGGGCTGTGATTGACAGAGACCGCAGCATAACTCTATGTTAAACATACATGAAATATATTCTAGAGCACGGTGGCCCAGTGCACTGTTATCCTGCGATCCTGGGTTCAAATCCTACCAAAGGCAACATGGATATGGGGTTTGTATGTTCTCCAGTTTCTTCCTAAACACAAAAAAAAAACCTACCTGAGGTTAGACTGTGAGTCCGAGGGTTACAGGGACTTATGTGATCATCTCTGCTAGGGTATAAGTCAGTGCTATATAAACAAATAAAATAACCAACTAACTAACTAAATCAATAAATACATATTTTAGTGCTATACTAAATTAATAAATTAATTAATGGCAGAAGAAACAAGTCATAACCCATTCCCCCGGAATGCCTACCGGGGCCTTAATACCCAAGCTATTTATTTATTCATTTTTTCCATTGTCACCTCCCAAGTGCCATAACTTTTATATAATTGTTTTTTGTGCCGTCGACAAAGGCCATATGAGGGTTTGTTTTTTAAAGGACAAGTTGTACCTTATTAATGCCACCATTTTGTGGTTTATCTATCTTATTGTTTAAGTTTTATCTACACATTTGTGCTGGTCAAATGGAGAAAAAAAAAATGTGATTTTGTCGTTCTCCAGTACTCCAGTGCAGGAACACTTATCCCCTATCCAAAGGGTCTAACCACAGGGGAACTGACCACTGGATATACCCCCCCCCCTTACCCCCGCAATCTCCTGCACAGCAGTACCCAGGAATGGGGCATATCGACCCCCGCTTGAAGCTGTGGCTGACACGCCTCCCTCCATGTATTTCTATGGGAGGCGGAATTGCAGCATTTGGGTATCTATGGCCCTCCCATAGGGGTGGGCCTTTATTTTTACAAAGAACAGCACAGCAGACATGAAGGTAGCAATCCTAAAATTACATTACTATAATGTTTGAATACATTTCTGATGTTTTATATAAAAGCGACCAACCCCAAAGTAACCCCAAAGTAAAGCTATCAGAACCTGGCTCCTGGATTAGGAAAGGTGAATCTCCTGCACAGGTCGTGAGAGCTCCAGTATTCCCAGCGATTGCGCAGAATGTGAAGTAGATACTACATTTCCCAGTGCAACCAAGTAACGCTTAACACGCAGTGGTGGACTGAGGTACTGCAAGTTCTGGTGAA
This sequence comes from Hyla sarda, assembly GCF_029499605.1. Lineage (NCBI taxonomy): Eukaryota > Metazoa > Chordata > Amphibia > Anura > Hylidae > Hyla > Hyla sarda. Next base: position 93,951,588 of record NC_079199.1, read on the forward strand.
GAAGCCGAGACGTAGTGCAGATGGAGCAACTAAAGGGCTATCGGGGATGCTGAAGGTTGTAGTTCTCACAGTCTGGGTCACAATGGTCAAGGTACTTGGGTGGTCAGAGTACTTGGAAGTTTACACTTGGGTAGGTTTACATCCGTAACCCCCCAGGGTACTCCCTGTGTATGCTTCCTGGCTGGTGGTATTTGGGGTGCCCTTTATGTGCAACTAGAGCCAGACAAAAAGGTAACAGTTTACTGAAGATCACTGCTAACGCTTCCAAGATAAGGGCATAATTCTTAAAGGGGTACTCCGACCCCAGACATCTTCTCCCCTATCTAAAGGATAGGGGATAAGATGTCTGATCGGAGGGTCCCACCGTCGCCGTTCATTTACACGTGACTTCATGGCCATGCCCCCTCAATGCAAGTCTATGGGAGGGGGCATGATGGCCGCCATGCCCCCTCCCATAGACTTGCATTGAGGAGGCATGGCCATGACATCACGAGCGGGGCGTGACCGCGATGTCACAAGCCTCCGCCCCGCATCGCCAGTCGTCTGGCACGGAGGGAAGTTCACTCCGTGCACCAGATGTCTGGGGTGCCGCAGCCGAGATCGCAGAGGATAAGATGTCTAGGGGCAGAGTACCCCTTTAAACTCAGGTTCAGGCAGGATTGGCTTAGGCTGGAGCAGGGTTTTCTGGTATCTCTGAAGTGCAAAAAGTAGATTCTTTGCACACAGTTCTCTGTTCTTCTCTCATGGTGGAGCTCAGAGTCAGGATTGTCTTTTCCTCTTTTAGACATTGTGGCCCAAAGGCAGAAACATTCATTGCTTGTATCACTGGTTCTGCAATTCCCAGATGTAGGGTGCAGTACTGTAAAGTTCATGACGCGTTAGCCACTAGTAGTGTTGAGCGCAAATATTCGAAATGCAAATTTGTACTGCAAATATCAGCACTTTGCAATTTTGCAAATATTTAGAATATAATGATATATATTTGTAATGACGAGTATTCGTTTTTTTTGTGTTTTTTTTGTGTGCAAATATGCGAATATATGCAAATATATGCGAATATGCAAATGTGCAAATTTTAGCGAATATCGGCACTTCCAGTCAGAGGACACTGATCCCTCCCTTCTTTTAGGTGAAAGATATAATCGCGCATGCGCACTATAAATTACGAATTTCATAAAGAACATAGTGAATATGCGAATTTCGCGAACATGGGACAAATATTCGTCCATATATTCGCGAAATATCGCGAATTGGCATAAGGCCCCTGCCCCTCATCACTAGCCACTAGGCCTGACTAAAAGCTTCATGGATCTTAGTATAAGCTATAGGATTTTTGTTCACCTTCTTCTTTACAAAAACACTAGATAAACACTAGGCTGGAGCTTCTCATATTATGCTGTCCTGAACTTATCTCCTCTTTCTCTCTGTAGAGAGGCTGGACTAAGGCTGATTCTTTCAATGCAATGGAATATGGGTGCAGGCATCTGTCTGCTGCTTCCCATAATATATACTTGCACTGCAGTGCAACATCTACAAGGATTTATGGCTGTATTTGTAAGCTCCTTTCTAAGCAAATACAGCGGATTAGAACTAAATACATGTTTATGGCCACTGAAGCTGTAAACATGAAGATTTCCACAGAAGAGGATGACCGATAGGTCTAATGAAGCTTATCTTACTTAAAAAGATGGAAATAGGATGGGACAATATCTGTTCCAGTTTACTTCCCAAATTCCTATTGCATTTAATTTCAATATTTAATGTCAAATGGATGGAAAGATTTTTACAGATGTTTATTAAAGGGAATGCACATACACATACTGATATGTTTCTTTTTTTTTGTTTCTATTTACGTGTTATAAATCTTTTTTATTAAATTTTTTGTACATAGTTATGGGGGCAGACATATTGCCTGAGCTTTTGCTCTGTTTGGTTAAAGAGTACCTGTTGTGATCTTGTTAAATGTTATAATCCACCCAGTTTACTGCCCCAATCATGATAAACCACCTCCTGCCTTTATTTTTTATTATTTTTTTTTAGTTTTGATATTGCATTGATATTGCTTTGTATTTTCTGCTCAGTCAGATTCACTGACTGGGAAGGGGTGTTCCCCAGCAGGCGTGACATCATCTGAAGCCATACAGGGGAGAACTTCCTCCCTCACTCTGCTGCACACAGCCCAGAGCAGTTCAGTGTGAGATGAGCTATAATTGGATAAGGCTGCACTCAACCCCCTAAGCATTTCCTGATTTTGGTTTTCTTCCAGGCCAGCAGGAGTCCAAAGTCTGTGCAAGAGATGGGGGGAAGTATAGCTCCACTGGCCATTGCAAGGAAAATATATAGCTGGCCATGAATTTGCCTGTCTATAACTGCTGGTTGATCAACTTGATCGTTCTGCCAGCACTCTAGTGAGACAACCCTTTAAGGACTCCTAAAAAGGCATTCCCAAAATCAAATTGTATCCCTTAACCACAGGAAAGGGGATAACAATCTGATCAGTGGGGGTCAGACAGCTGGGACCCCTACCAATCCTAAGAGTGTTGTTAAGTAGTCCCCATAATGAAAAAAATGTACTACCTGGCCAGGCTCCATTCATTCTCAGAGGGGTTTCTGAACCTTGCGGGCTGCTAAACTCACCAATGTTCTGAAGCCTTGTATAGAATAAGTGGAATGCTGGCTACATAAATGCTCTTTTCTTTTAGGGAACAATTGTCCAAGGTACTTGAGGTCGATAGGGGTTCCGGCAATCTGACCCCACAGATCCGCTTGTTATCATGAAAAAATAGACCCTAATAGGAAGTCATTGACTTCAAAGTGAGCCTTAAAGTGGAGTTAATATCTAGAAGAAATAAAAGGAAGCAGAGCTTCTCAAAGGGCAATAGGTATGGAAAACAGTTCACATATATAGGTAAAAGAAACCCCCTAAGGGTGAACGCTCACTCTTTGTGTTGTGTAAATAGTCACAACCTCTTTGTAGGTATGATATTGGATGATGCTGCCTTCCAGGGATTGGCATTGGAGCTTGCCGGCCGAGAGATACAGAGGAGGACGTAGATACCTGGATTTTCGGGGCAGTCCACCCAATGAAGAGCAGTCCACATAAACACAATTCAACTTTTCATCTATAGCCAGTACATTACGCATTTCAGGGTTTCAGAACTCCTTCGTCAGGAATAAATTGCGCCTTTTTCATCTGATGAAGGGGCTCTAAAACCCTGAAACGCGTTATGTACTGGCTATGGATAAAAGTTGAGCCATATTTATGAATGTAATTATTGTAGAAATGATATATACTGTAAGTCCACTAATAAAACCATACTGTATTAGTGAAAACTTTTTCTATTTTTGACTCGTCCTCTTCCCCCCCCCCCCCCCCCCCATTTTCTCCATTTAGGTGAGTGTGAACTATAGCAGATGAACATGGTGGACCTGAGGAATGTAAAAGTTAGTTTAAAACCATGAAAGCTGTATTAAAATCAATACATCAAAACAAGTAAAATTTTTCCAATATAAGGGTATTCCCAATAAAATTTCCAAAACCCCCCCAGCCAAATACGATTTTTATCATAATTCATATAAAGTGTTTTTGATCAAAAAATACTCAAAGCATGACCTAAACCAAATGTTCTTCAGCTAAGCAGTTGTCTGTCAAGTTCTCTGAGATGGTTCCTTTCCCTCGACATAGCTACACCACTTGTGACGTCACGCCATGCCCCCCTCAGTGCAAGTCTATGGGAGGGGGTGTGACGGCCGTCACACCCCCTCCCATAGACTTGCACTGAAGGGGGCGTGGCGGTAATGTCACAACCCCCGCAGCCCGCACACAGCTTTCGGAACTAAATGTTTTGAACGCTGGGGCAGCGGAGTACCCCTTTAAGTACAAAAATACAAACATAAATGTTGTGGGAGACATTTACTATCCGGGGTGTTTTGGTGCGACATGGCACATGTATTCTGTGCAATTTTCTGTTGGCCAGAATTTCCTATAAATGATATGCCTTGTAATAAATTCCAGCAAATTGTAAAGTGCGACGTTACGTTGCCATTTGGCACACAAAACTGTGCACCTGGGACTGCATCAAAATCTATGGTCGAAAAAAAATGGAAAACAGGCAAGATTGTTTGACCGTTTTCTGGAAATTGACTATGAAAAATGGAGATGGTGTTTGAAGGGGTAAAAATCAACTGGTGCCAGAACGTTAAACAGATTTGTAAATCTTAATCCTTACAGTACTTATCAGCTGCTGTATGCTCCACAGGAAGTTATTTTCTTTTTTAATTTCCTTTCAGTCTGACCACAGTGCACTCTGCTGACACCTCTGTCCATATTAGGAACTGTCCATAGCAGGAGAGGTTTGCTATGGGTATTTGCTCCTTCTCTGGACAGTTCCTAACATGGACAGCAGAGAGCACTGTGGTCAGACAGAAAAGAAATTCAAAAAGAAACAAACTTCCTCTGGAGCATACAGCAGCTGATAAGTACTAGAAGGATTAAGATTTTGATATAGAAGTCATTTACAAATCTGTATAACTTTCTGGCACCAGTTGACTAAAAAAAAATTGTTTTTCACCGGAGTACCCCTTTAAGCCCCAGGCTCAAGTTTGGAAACCACTAGGATACCAATGGCTCCAACCGGTGAGAACATGTGACCAAACTCACAGAATGAAGATGATGATGAAACTTCCTCTCAACCCCGATAAGGCCGTGTTCAATTAGCAGTACCTCGACTGATTGCTCCAAAAGTTTACCGCTATTTTCTGAAATTGCTGTAAAAATTGCGCAATTGATCCCTATTGCTCACATCATCTGCCTCTGTCCTTGCAGTAGTTGTGTTCTGAGACTGGAAATTATTTTCAGACTATAAATACCATTTTATTTGTTTGTTTGTTTTTTAATTGTTTCATTCTTTTTGGATTTGTAACATAATTTTAAATATTATAACATTATATATAAATTAAAAATGCAAATAGTTGACTTAAACTTATAAAAAAAAAAAAAAAAAACACCGGAAATAAGAAACTAATTTGGTGACATTATAATCTACAAACTAAACCCTTCCCGAATATGTTGTCCCTGAACTTGTTCTGCTTATCAGGGCGTTCAGTTTATTTTTAGTAGGCCATCCGAGGCCAGTGGTGTCATGGGCAAGTCTCAAACCTTCATGTCTGTGTGTGTGTGTATATATATATATATATGTGTGTGTGTGTGTGTGTGTGTGTGTGTGTGTATGTATATATATATATATATATATATATATATATATATATACTAGATTAGATAGGTAGATAAGCAGATAGATAGATAGGAGATAGATAGATAAATAGATAGATAGATGGATGATAGATAGATAAACAAGGATAAGTTGGCCAGCACATACTGATTAGTGTTGCTCGCGAATATTCGCAATGCAAATTTTATTCGCGAATATCGCATATTCGCGAATTCGCGAATTTTCGCGAATATAGCGCTATATATTCGTAATTACGAATATTCGTTTTTTTTTTGTTTTTTTGTTTTTCACAGTACACATCACAGTGATCATCCCTCTCTGCTTCCAGCTTGTGTGGTGTAAAGAAGGCTCTAATAATACTGTGTGAGACCGGTGTGCGAATTTTTGGATATGCGAAAATTTGCATATGCTAATATTCGCATATGCGAAGTTTTGCTTATGATAATTTTGTATATGCTACTTTTCGCATATGCTAATTTTCGCATACTCGAAAATAAAACATGAATATTACGAATATGCGAATATTCGCGAATATATGACGAATATTCGTCCATATATTCACGAATATTCGCGAATTCGAATATGGCCTATGCCGCTCAACACTTAATACTGATACCAAAACTACTGCATGGACCTGGCATACAGGTGCATGCTGCTAGGCTGAATATACATAAACAGGAGAATACAGCAGCACACTGCTAGCACAAAGATACAGATAAAACATGAAACGCTATATAGGTATAATGCAAAAAATGAAAAACTGAGGTACTTAGCTCACAATTTGGCGGCCAAATAGTTTGGACCATCCCACCACGGTAAGGTGACCTCATTGGGACGGACCCTACACTGTGAATATGCCTCTGTGCAATCAGTTAAACAGGCATTGCAAGGTCTGAGACATCCGCACCTTATACAGCACCTAATAGAGGTGGGTGGGGTGCAGGAGCCAACATAGTGGTAGCCACTCCCCCATATGTGTAACACAAACAAGGATAAGTTGGCGAGCACATACTGATACCGAAACTACTGCATGGACCTGGCATACAGGTGCAGGCTGCTAGGCTGAATATACCGTATTTTTCGCCGTATAAGACGCACTTTTTCTTCCCCAAAACTGGGGGGGAAAAGTCGGTGCGTCTTATACGGCGAATACACCCCTATCACGGCGGTCCCTGCGGCCATCAACGGCCGGGACCCGCGGCTAATACAGGACAGAACCGATCGCGGTGATGCCCTGTATTAACCCTTCAGATGCGGCGATCAAAGCTGACCGCCGCATCTAAAGCGAAAGTGACACTAACCCGGCTGTTCAGTCGGGCTGTTCGGGACCGCCGCGATTTCACCGCGGCGGTCCCGAACAGCCCGACTGAAAAGCCGGGTTAGTGCTTACAGGACACCGGGGGGGACCTTACCTGCCTCCTCGGTGTCTTCTCCGTTCAGGGATCCCCTGTATGCCGGCGCTCTCCTCCCTCGTCATCACGTCGCGTACGTGCGTCGGCGTGCGTAACGACGTGATGGCGGCGACAGAGAGCGAGGATACCCGGCCGGCAGCAGAAACGTTCCAGAGCGACGGGGACACGGCGACAGTGATGGAGAGACATCCAGGTCAGCAGTGACGGGTTCGGAGCGGTGGGGACACGTGAGTATTACCTCCTCCTGCAGTGGTCTTCAATCTGTGGACCTCCAAATGTTGCAAAACTACAACTCCCAGCATGCCCGGACAGCCAACGGCTGTCCGGGCATGCTGGGAGTTGTAGTTTTGCAACATCTGGAGGTCCGTAGGTTGAAGACCCCTATTGGGTTCAAAATCTTTATTTTTTAAGATTTTGCCCCTAAAAATTGGGTGCGTCTTATACGCCGGTGCGTCCTATAGGACGAAAAATACGGTACATAAACAGGAAAATAGAGCAGCACACTGCTAGCACAAAGATACATATAAAACCTGAAATGCTATATAGGTATATTGCAAAAAATGAAAAAGTGAGGTACTTAGCCCACAATTAGCTAAGTACCTCACTTTTTCATTTTTTGCATTATACCTATATAGCATTTCATGTTTTATCTGTATCTTTGTGCTAGCAGTGTGCTGCTCTATTTCCTGTTTATAGATAGATAGATGGATGATAGATAGATAGATAGATAGATAGATAGATAGATAGATAGAAAGATAGATGTCGCATAGCAGTTTATGGATAGGGAGAGAACATTTACCATTCCACATGTTCATCGTTCTGTATAATGAGTCTCATCACTCAATGTCAACTCTTTTGTATCATCTGAAAACATCTGGGTTGCTAGGAACCGCATAGAAGGTTGACATTCTAAAAGCATTTGATATACAGGAATTTGCTGTCAAAAATACTTATTTAACTAAATGTAGTAGTTTGAGCCACTTAAAGTGAATTGCTAGAGGAATCATTTTCAGCAAATTATACCCTCAATATCTTAGAATCATTTTTGGCCAATCTTGTAGGCATTTGGAATATTACATCAGTGTCTTCCTAGGAAAAGGTTAACTGTCTTCCGAAAAAAGGCTTAAAGATGTATTCCACCCCTAGACATCTTATCTCCTGTCCAAAGGATAGGGGATGAGATGTCTGATCGCAGTGGTCCCACTTCTGGGGACCCCCGCAATCTCAGCTGCAGCACCCAAGACATACGGTGCACGGAGCGAGCGAGCTCCGCGCCGGATGACTGGCCATGCGGGGCAGAGGCTCGTGGCATCACGGCCATGCCCCCTCAATGCAAGTCTATGGGAGGGGGCGTGGCAGTCATCACGCCCCCTCCTATAGACTTGAATTGAGGGGGCATGGCCATGATGTCACAAGTGGGGAGCGGCCGTGATGTCAAGAACCTCCGGGGCTGAACCCGATGCTCTAAACGAATGCCGGGTGCAGCAGGGAGATCGGGGGGGTCCCCCGCGATCAGACATCTTATCACCTATCCATTGGATAAGGGATAAGATGTCTAGGGGCGGAGTACTCCTTTAAAGATTAAGGTACCAAACTAACTGATCCTTACCTCTGCCATCCTGTGCTGATCCATTTGGGGCCATTTAATTTAAGGTCCCATGCACATTAGTCAAAAGTCAAGCCAAATACACTATTTTTTAGTAGGAGTGTAATGTACAAGTGTGGGAGCTCTACTTAAAATATAAGAGACCTAAACCGAGGATACTGCGTTGCACATACCCAGTGGCTGACTGTTTAATTTTTATGGAGGGCTCCAAACCCTAGGCTGAAAAATAAGGTTGGGAACGAGAAGGGTTGGGCATAATGGATTTTAACTGCCCAACTCTTTTTGTTTTTGGAGAGATTAGTCACAACTTTCCCCCTACTTCCCATTCGGAACATAAGAACGTTTGGCTGAGCTAAAACCCCAACCAACGTGCATCTCCAATGCTGTGTATAGCAGATAACCTTCAATCATGGGATAACCTCTTTAAAGGGGTACTCTGCCTCTAGACATCTTAGCCCCTATCCTTTGGATAGGGAATAAGATGTTTGATAGATGGAGACCCCCACGATCTCCCTGCTGCACCCGGCGTTCATTTAGAGCGTAGGGGGCAGCGCCCGAGGCTCGTGATGTCACGACCACACCCCCTCAATGCAAGTCTATGGGTGGGGGAGTGACGGCTGTGACATCACCAGCGGGGCGTGACAGTGACTTCATGAGCCTCCGTCCCACATCACCAGTCATCAGGCATGGAGCGAAGTTCACTCTGCACCAGATGTGTGGGGTGCCGCATCCTTTGGATAGGGGATAAGATGTCTAGGGGTGGAGTACTCCCTTTAAGGAACCAAAAGGCCACATGACACCAGCATTATAAATCGAACATAGTAGGTAGGGGACATCTGGGAAGTAAGGGGCCACCAAGGTCTTCAGATAGCATTGGTTTTCACATGCAACTTTCCAATGGATACTAGTGGTACAACACATGTTCAGCCATCACTCCATTTACTGCCTATTGGATTTCCAAACATTGCTCAGATTAGTTGTCTCCAGTGTTCAGAAATGTCTTAGACAATGAATGGACGACAATTGACCTCTGTTCTTGTCACCTGTGGGGATTCCAGTGGGCAGACCTCAACCAACGTGCATCTCCAATGCTGTGTACAGTAGATAGCCTTCAATCATGGGATAACCTCTATAAAGGGGTACTCTGCCTCTAGACATCTTATCCCCTATCCTTTGGATACGGAATAAGATGTCTGATCAATGGAGACCCCTGCGATCTCCCTGCTGCATCCGGCGTTTGTTTAGAGTATTGGGTTCAGCGCTAAAGGCTCGTGACGTCACAAGCGAGGCATGACCGGGACTTCACGAGCCTCAGTCCCACATTGCCAGTCATCCAACACAGAGCGAAGTTCACTCTGCATACCAGCTGTCTTTGGTGCCACAGCCGAAATCACGGGGGTCTCCAATGGCGGGACCCCCGTGATCAGTCATCTTATCCCCTATCCTTTGGATAGGGGATACGATGTCTAGTGGTGGAGTACCCAAGTGGTGGAGGAACCAAAAGGCCACATGACACCGGTATTATAAATGGAACATAAATAAATAAATAAATAAATAAAGGGGACCTTTGGGAAGTGGGGGACCACCAAGGTCTTTGGATAGCTTTGGTTTTCACATGCAACTTTCCAATGGATACTATTACGGGTATAATCATCAACTTTGACCTCACTTAATGCAAGAAAGGTTTATAATTTCTCAAGTTTTCTTCTAGGTTCATTTGTGATTACTTGAGTGACATATACAGCGGGTGAAATAAGTATTGAACACGTCACCATTTTTCTCACTAAATACTTTTTTTAAGACAACAGTACCTGCTAACTCCAGGTCTTTGAAGTTCTCCACAAGTGTCCTTGACTCTTTGACATCTCTTCTGATTATCCTTCTCACTCCTCTGTCTGAAATCTTGTGAGGAGCACCTGGTCGAGGCAAAATTATGGTAAAATGATTGTCTTTCTACTTTCATATTTGGCCGCAACAGTGCTCACTAGATCATGCAGAAGCTTACAAATGTGCCTGTGACCAACGTCATTGTTATGTTTTACAACAATTAGGTTGTAAAGATTAGTGTTGAGCGCGAATAATCAAAATTCCAATATTTATTGCGAATAGCCCTATATATTCGCAATTACGAATATTCGCAATTTTTTTCCCCACAGAACACATCACAGTGATCTCATCCCTCCCTGCTTCCAACATGTGGTCTAAAGAAGGCTCCTATACTATTTACTGTATTAGACCGGAGAGCGAATTTCTGCAAATATGAGAATAAACGAATATTCGCGAATATCATATTAGATATAGATGATAGATAGATAATATAGATAGATTTTACGCATGCGAAAATAACTGTGAATATATGGAATATGCGAATTTCACGAATGTAGGACGAATATTTGTCCATATATTTGCGAAATATCACAAATTTGAATATGGCATATGCTGCTCATCAATAGTGAAGATCTTGAGCTCTTTGCTTTTACCCATCATGAGACATGTCATGTGTGAGACCTTGGCATTGGGTCTTTTTTTGTAGTCATCATTTGGGACTGAACCAGATTATATTAATTTACACTGAAAAGGGACTGAATTGCTTTTTATTTACTGATAGATAAGGCTGTTGTCTTGGCTTTCCATGCCTTTTGAACCTCTCTTTTAAAGTGTAACTGTCAGATCACCCCAAAAAAACTAAATTGTTATATGTTGCTCAGTATCTCATCCTGATCATGTACATATCATTTTTTATGTGTCTATGACCTATATTTCTCTCAGAATAAACTTTATTTCTGAATTACCTTAATGTTGTCAACCAGAAGCAGGGAGGTGGGTCTCTTTCTTCTCCTCAGGTGATAACCACTCCCCCTCCCTCACTCTCCTCAGTCACTGGTCTTGGGAGTGAGCATCTGTAACAATTTCCTTTCTGGTTTTATGCTATACACACACACACACACACACACACACACACACACTGTGTGCTTACAGCTTTTGCAAAACTACAGCTCCAAGCATGCCCACACATCCTTTGAGTTGTAGTTTTGCAACAGCTGGAGGCATATGATTGGTAAAACTTAGATTTACAGCAGTGTTGCTGCAGACTTTGTTCCTCCTACTGTTACAAAACTACAACTCCCAGCATGCCCACACATCATTTGGCTGTGCAGGCATTAAATATATACACACACACACACACACACACACACACACATTGACTTCAATTATTAATACACATGCAAAGATTTACACACATACATATATATCCACACACATATATACATGCAGGGACACTTGCTTTTTAAATAAAAATTCCACCATTCAGTCCCCATTTTCAGTCACCAGCTTCTTTCATTATCTGCTCACAGGCAGCAGTGTACTCTCGCCCCTCCCCCCTCTCCTCACACAGGAGACTGTGAAGTAAACACAGACAGCGAGGGAGCCGATCAAGCAGCTTTAGATCTGCAGACCTGTCAATCATGAAGTGGGTCCATGATGTAGGTGATGATGAGTGGACACAGCCAGGCTGGTATGTATCCCAAGAGGCAGAGAGGCAGCTTTTTGACTGGCTTTTTCAGTATGAAATACTGAAACTTTTTAATGAAAACAATTGCAAAACCTATTGGTTATACATGCTTTACAACATATCAAAAGTTTTTACATCTGACAGTGCCCATTTAATACTTTTTCCCTGTGTCATTTCACATTATTACACATAACTTAAAGGAGTAGTCCAGTGGTGACCCAGTGGTGAACAACTTATCCCCTATCTTAAGGATAGGGGATAAGTTGCAGATCGCGGGGGGTCCGACCACTGGGTAGAGGATAGGGGATAAGTTGTTCACCACTGGACTACCCCTTTAACCCCTTAAGGACCAATGCAAATAAACCTGTACGCCCCTGAAAGACCAGGCCTGTTTTTTCAAATCGGGGATGTCTGTCTTTATTAGAGAATAACTCTGGTAACATTTTGCCAATCACGATAATTCTGACATTGTTTTTTTGTCACAAGTTGTCCTTCATGTACATAGTAAAAGTAAGCCGATATCATTTGTAGTTTTTTTTTACAATGCAAAAAATCATGAAATTTTTACAAAAAATTACGATTTTTTGCTATTTTAACACTAATTGGTTGCATATATTTATACTTACTGACCAAATAGTTCATGAAACTTATACTTTCAGATGTCTACTTTATTTTGACGTCATTTTTTAGTTTTTAATTAACATTTTAAATTAGTTAGAACCCTAACAATTTAACTTGAAATTTAGAAAATTTTGAAAATTTGAAAAGTATATCTTTTTTTATGTGCTATGCAAGGTTTGCAGAAATTAAAAGGTAGTAGAACATAGGACCACCCCCCCAAATGACCCCATTTTAAAAACTAGACCCCTCAAGGTATTCGCTAGGGGGTACAGTGAGTATTTTAACACCATAGTTTTTTGGCAGGAATTATTACAAAGTCAGTGTAAAAAATTCGAAAATTGCAATTTTTCACAAATGCATCATTTGGGGGGCATATTTTTTGTACATCACTTCTGATATTGAAAGAAATGCATCCTATATTTTATTTAGCTGCTTGTCCCATGTTCAGAAATACCCCCGCTTTGGCCATATGTGGTTCCTTGGCCGCGTGGTAGGACTCAGAAGGAGAGGAGCGCCATTTGGCTTTCAGGGCAGAACAGTACCCCCACCCCCACAAGTGACCCCATTTATATACCGCACCCCTACAAGTTATTGGCTGGTCGGCTGGCAGTATAACGCGTCTGTCTGTGACAGTTAAGGCTCCTGATGGATTTATCCGCCATGTTGTGGGAATAAGCACCCGCTCATGGCGAATATATCCATTACTGCTGCGGCTGGGTAGCTCTGTGTGTCCGCTCATGACTGCTGGCGGAAAATCTGCCGCTATGAGTGGATGCACAAAGCTACCCAGCCGCAGCAGCGAGCTCATTACCGTGACTGCTGCATAATGTGTAGGATCACGTGGCGGACATCCGCAGCATATTACATGCTGCGGATGTCCGCCAATGCGATCCTACACATTATGCTTTTTTTTTATTAGATTAATTTAATAAATGTATTTTTAATATATATTTTTTTTACACTTTTATTACATTTTTATTTATTTTTACACTTTTATTTTATTTATTTATTTATTTTTACACTTTTTAATGCTTTGGAATACTTAGTATGAAGTGAACTTCACTCCCGGCAGTGCGGCAGGTCCCGGCCAGCCGCGTATTACACACAGCACCCCGCGATCGCGATGCGGGGTGCTGCAGGAGTGACAGAGGGAGCTCCCTCCCTCTGTCATAACTCTTACAGCCCGCGGTCACTTCCGACCGCGGCTGTAAGGGTTAAAACTGCCGGGACCGAAGTTTACTTCGGTCCTGGCAGTGCAGCAGGGTCCCGGCTGTGTGATACAGCCGAGTCCCTGCCGCGATCTCGTGGGTGCACTGGGCAGCACCCACGAGAAGAATGGACGAGTATAGACGTCCAGGTGCGGGAACGCCCGCCAACCTGGACGTCTATACTCGTCCATGGTCGTTATCGGGTTAAAGGGGTACTCCGGTGGAAAATTATTATTTTTTTTTTATTTTTTATTAACTGGTGCCAGAAAAGAAGAAAGTTAAACAGATTTGTAAATGACTTCTATTAAAAGTTCTTAATCATTCCAGTACTTCTTAGCTGCTGAATACCACAGAGGAAATTATTTTCTTTTTGGAACACAGTGCTCTCTGCTGACATCACGAGCACATTGCTCTCTGCTGACATCTCTGTCCATTTTAGGAACTGTCCAGAGCAGCATATATGTTTGCTATGGGGATTTTCTCCTACTCTGGACACTTCTTAAAATGCACAGAGATGTCAGCAGAGAGCACTGTGCTCATGATGTCAGCAGAGAGCACTATGTTCCAAAAAGAAAATAATTTCCTCTGTAGTATTCAGCAGCTAACAAGTACTGGAAGAATTAAGATTTTTTTAATAGAACTAATTTACAAATCTGTTTATCTTTATGGCACCAATTGATTTAAGAAAAAAAAAAAAAAGTTTTCCGCCGGAGTACCTCATTAATTGTCACTAAGAAGGGACTGAATTGCTTTTTAATTTACTGATAGATAAGGCTGTTGTCTTGGCTTTCCATGCCTTTTTGAACCTCTCTTTTATTACTTTTTCCTTGTGTCATTTCACATTATTACGCATAACGTAATTCCTGTTCGGTTTCTTTGTATGTATGGACCACTTCGGTTGTTACCAACATCTGGTTAAAATTCCATGTCAGTAGCGCCTTCGTAAATATATTTAGTGAGAAAAATAAGGCGTATTCAATACTTAATTCACCCGCTGTCGATTTTTTAAGTACTTATACCCAGACACAGTGTTCTGGACATATTGGATGATGATCCTCGGTCCGTTTAACATCGCCATCTCGAAAACCATGACTTGGCAAAGTGATAGACGATGGTCATGTGATGAAATGTTGGTGGTCATTTCGAGGGAAAAATATGTCTTCCACATGACAGCTTTTTATTTTTCTTGTCTCATATTATAAAATAAAATCCACATGTTTTACTTCCTGCCTTAATGCAGACATTCTTCTTTCTTTTTTTTTTCCAGTGAAAGAATGGAATGTGAGCGCTCTATACTGGTGTCCAAAGTTTGGAAATACTGTGCGCCTCCCAACATCTATAAAAGTTTCGTATTACTTTTATGGTATCCCAACCAGTCGGTAGCAGAAAAACATTACATTTTGTTCAGGGAATAGCTGTCAACAGGCCGTGCCGTCAGACACGAGGGGGAAACACGAGGGACTGGTCCGGAGGACTCTACATAAATATACAGAGATGTTTCTTAAAGGGGTATTCCGCCCCTAGACATCTGATCCGGTATAAGATGTCTGATCGTCGGGGACCCTCAGCTGGGGACCCGCCGCGATCTCAGCTGCGGCACACCAGACACCCAGGGCACGGAGCGAATGTTACTCCGTGCCGGATGACTGGCGATACGGGGCAAAAGTTAGTGACGTCCCGGTTACACCCAGTTCATGATGTCATGGCCACGCCCCCTCAATGCAAGTCTATGGGAGGGGGCGTGACGGACGTCACGCCCCCTCCCATAGACTTGCGTTGAGGGGGCGTGGCCATGACATCACGAGCGGGTGGTAACCGTGACGTCACTAATTTTTACCCCGTATCGCCAGTCATCCGGCACGGAGTAACACGAGCCACCGGTGCTGCACCCGACACTATACGTCACGAGCCTCCGGTGCTGCACCGGTCAGCAGAGAGCACTGATGCCAGACAGGAAAGAACAACTCAACTTCAGCAGCTGATAATTATTGGGAGGATTAAGATTTTTTTTTTTTAATAGAAGTAATTTACAAATCGTTTTAACTTTCTGGAGCCAGTTGATATAAGAAAAAAAAAGTTTTTTTCTGGAATACTCCTTTAAGAATAACACAGCTCCCTTTGGATGCAATAGAATGTCTATGTAATGTATGGACATACCAAGTCCTATAGAGCAGTGTTTCCCAACCAGGGTGCCTCCAGCTGTTGCAAAACTACAGCTCGCAGCACGCCCGGACAGCCGTTGGCTGTCCGGGCATGCTGGGAGTTGTAGTTTTGCATCAGTTGGAGGCACTCTGGTTGGGGAAAACTGCTATAGATAAAGAGATGCTCTCTGTAGACCTTAAAGGGGTACTCCACTGGAAAAAAAATTTTTTTAAATCAACTTTTGCCAGAAAGTTAAACAGATTTGTACATGACTTCTATTTAAAAATCTTAATCCTTCCAGTACTTATCAGCTGCTGTATGATCCACAGACAGTTCTTTTCTTTTTAAATTTCCTTTCTGTCTGACCACAGTGCTCTCTGCTGACAAAAGTTAGTGACGTCACGGTTACACCCAGTTCATGATGTCATGGCCACGCCCCCTCAATGCAAGTCTATGGGAGGGGGCGTGACTGCCGTCACACCCCCTCCCATAGACTTGCATTGAGGGGGCGTAGCCATGACGTCACGAGCGGGTGGTAACCGTGACGTCACTAATTTTTACCCCGTATCGCCAGTCATCCGGCACGGAGAAACACGAGCCACCGGTGCTGCACCCGACACTATAAGCGAACGCCAGGTGCAGCAGGGAGATCGTGGGGGTCCCCAGCGGCGGGAACCCCGCGATCATAAATCTTGTCCCCTATCCAAAAAATAAGATGTCTAAGGGCGGAGTACGCCTTTAACAGTTTGTCTTCCAATGACACGACAGAGAGGGATGGGCGGCCTTAAAGGGATACTCCACTGGAAAACATTTTTTTTTCTAAATCAACTGGTGCCAAAAAGTTAAAAAGATTTGTAAAGTACTTCTATTTAAAAAAAAAAATAAATCTTACTCCTTACAGTACTTATCAGCTGCTATATGCTCCACAGGAAGTCCTTTTTGTTTTTTGCAGCAGATGTCTGTTTAACTTTCTGGCACCAGTTGATTTAGAAAAAAAAAAATTTACGTTTTCCAGTGGAGTGCCCCTTTAAACATACTGAATGCTGCACAAATACTGTGTAATTGTAGATATCAGCCAAATTACTCTATATTCAGTTGCCGTGTGATTTCCACCAGTCCTCCCTGTTGGACCAAACAACTTACTTAACACCTTTTAAAATGGAATTTGGCGCAGCAGTCAGCTTCATGTGGACACAGCTCCCAGTTACTTCAATGGGCAATGGGTGTGGACCCGATGTGCTACCAATAGAGTTTGGCTTTGAACTATGCCTGGGAGTGAAGTCAAAGTACCCACTAGGTCTCCTGCTCCAGGATCCGGAAGATCTTCTTCTGCTGCTAGTGGGCACCAGGTCGTCCCACACACCTGGTAAGGGTAAAGGCTGACCGAATGGACCAGTAGGGACTGGTGTATGGCACTAAGGAGTCAGGCAAGTACCCATAGTCCGTAGTCCGAATTCAGGTCCGGGTCAGCATGGTCCACTAGGGACAGGCAGTAGCATAGTCGGTGACAGGCAAGAAGGTCAAGACAGGTGGCACAAGATCAGAGTCAACAATCCAAGTCAGCAACAGGAAAGATCAGGAAAAGACAGTAATCAGGAGAGGGGAATTAGTCACAGGAAAGCAGGATCAGGAACAAAATATCTATTATTATAGATACACGGAACGACAAAACTGCACAGGCAGAAAGAAGTGGGTGGATCTGCCTCATATAGACTTAGGCTATAATCACACGGCAGAATTTCCACACATCCGCAGCAATTTCACATCCACATTAATTTGGGGGGTTTCTGATTTGTGCGGATTCCGGGTGTAAACTATGCGGAAATTCTGAAGTGTGAATTTGAGTGCGGAATCTAGGAATCTATTGGGCTTTAATTTAATGAGGAAATTCTGCTGTGTTAATCTACCTTTAGATGGACAGGGATAGATAGGGGATGAATTAGTTGTAGCGCACTGGCCCTTTAAATCCAGAAGAGTGGGGGAGTGCGTACCTGAAGCCTGCAGCATGCCCCCTGCAGCGCTACCAGTGGAAAAATTTAAGGGGTTATCCAGGAAAAACCTTTTTTTTTAATATATCAACTGGCTCCAGAAAGTTAAGCAGATTTGTAAATTACTTCTTTAAAAAAAAATCTTAATCCTTTCAGTACTTATCAGCTGCTGAAGTTGAGTTGTTCTTTTCTGTCTAAGTGCTCTCTGCTGACACCTGTCTCAGGAACTGTCCAGAGTAAAAGCAAATCCCCATAGCAAACCTCTTCAGATCCCGAGACAAGCAGAGGTGTCAGCAGAGAGCACTGATGCCAGACAGGAAAGAACAACTCAACTTCAGCAGCTGATAATTATTGGGAGGATTAAGATTTTTTTTTTTTTAATAGAAGTAATTTACAAATCGTTTTAACTTTCTGGAGCCAGTTGATATAATAAAAAAAAAGTTTTTTTCTGGAATACCCCTTTAAGAATAACACAGTTCCCTTTGGATGCAATAGAATGTCTATGTAATGTATGGACATACCAAGTCCTATAGAGCAGTGTTTCCCAACCAGGGTGCCTCCAGCTGTTGCAAAACTACAACTCTCAGCATGCCCGGACAGCCGTTGGCTGTCCGGGCATGCTGGGAGTTGTAGTTTTGCATCCGTTGGAGGCACTCTGGTTGGGGAAAATTGCTATTGATAAAGAGATGCTCTCTGTAGACCTTAAAGGGGTACTCCACTGGAAAAAAAAACATTTTAAATCAACTGGTGCCAGAAAGTTAAACAGATTTGTACTTGACTTCTATTTAAAAATCTTAATCCTTCCAGTACTTATCAGCTGCTGTATGATCCACAGACAGTTCTTTTCTTTTTAAATTTCCTTTCTGTCTGACCACAGTGCTCTCTGCTGACACCTCTGTCCATATTAGGAACTGCCCAGAGTAGGAGCAAATCCCCATAGAAAACCTATCCTGCTCTAAACAATTCCTAAAATGGACAGAGGTGTCAGCAGAGAGCACTGTGGTCATGACAGAAAGGAAATTCAAAAAGAAAAGAACTTCCACTGGAGCATATAGCAGCTGATAAGTACTGAAAGGGTTAAGATTTTTTAATAGAAGTCATTTACAAATCTGTTTACCTTTCTGGCACCAGTTGATTTAATAAAAAAAATATTCTCCAGTGGAGTACCCCTTTAATGTTTTCTATTAATGCAGAATTTCATTAAAAATTATTTAAGAAATTGGGTTTTTAAACCCAAAACCCCCATTAAAAACAAAAATGTACTTTTTAATACTTTTCCTTCTGGAACAGAACTCTATAGTTTGATCCATCTCTGAGTGTGGGAAATGTTTTATTCTTTGTAGTATAAGACATTTCTTGACATAGTGTTCTTATTAGTTGATTTAGGTTCTATGAATAACATTGAGCACTTCTCATTGTCTTCTGGCTCCAGAACAAGATAATAAACATTTTTTGTTTTTTTTAAATGTTTAAAGTAATGTTCAGATTCATAATACGATTTTTAAGCAAACACTACAGACGCCTTCTGGATATTATTTCTTACTAAGGTGGGGTTCAGGTTATCTTCTGTATTTGCGTTTCCAAGGAAGAAGACAAACACGTCCCAAAATCAAGAGAAACTCAAGGTGGATGATCAATGGAGTCGCCTGGTCTCCTGTCAACAGGTACTTACACCCCGAGACCCTTATACTGTGTCCCACGTCATTGAGGGGATTTGGTGCGACATTCTGCAGACCACAAATCTATCCATTATATACAGTATCTCCCATAAGTGACTCCACCCCTCACATTATATATACAGTATCTACTATAAGTGACTCCACCCCTCACATTATATATACAGTATATCCCATAAGTGACTCCACCCCTCACATTATATATACAGTATATCCCATAAGTGAGTCCACCCCTCACATTATATATACAGTATATCCCATAAGTGACTCCACCCCTCACATTATATATACAGTATATCCCATAAGTGACTCCACCCCTCACATTATATATACAGTATATCCCATAAGTGACTCCACCCCTCACATTATATATACAGTATCTCCCATAAGTGAGTCCACCCCTCACATTATATATACAGTATCTCCCATAAGTGAGTCCACCCCTCACATTATATATACAGTATATCCCATAAGTGACTCCACCCCTCACATTATATATACAGTATATCCCATAAGTGAGTCCACCCCTCACATTATATATACAGTATCTCCCATAAGTGAGTCCGCCCCTCACATTATATACAGTATCTCCCATAAGTGACTCCACCCCTCACATTATATATACAGTATATCCCATAAGTGAGTTCACCCCTCACATTATATACAGTATCTCCCATAAGTAACTCCACCCCTCACATTATATATACAGTATATCCCATAAGTGAGTCCACCTCTCACATTATATATACAGTATCTCCCATAAGTGAGTCCACCCCTCACATTATATACAGTATCTCCCATAAGTAACTCCACCCCTCACATTATATATACAGTATATCCCATAAGTGAGTCCACCCCTCACATTATATATACAGTATATCCCATAAGTGACTCCACCCCTCACATTATATATACAGTATATCCCATAAGTAACTCCACCCCTCACATTATATATACAGTATATCCCATAAGTGAGTCCACCTCTCACATTATATATACAGTATATCCCATAAGTGAGTACACCCCTCACATTATATATACAGTATCTCCCATAAGTGACTCCACCCCTCACATTATATATACAGTATCTCCCATAAGTGACTCCACCCCTCACATTATATCTACAGTATATCCCATAAGTGAGTCCACCCCTCACATTATATATACAGTATATCCCATAAGTGGGTCCACCCCTCACATTATATATACAGTATATCCCATAAGTGAGTCCACCCCTCACATTATATACAGTATCTCCCATAAGTGACTCCACCCCTCACATTATATCTACAGTATATCCCATAAGTGAGTCCACCCCTCACATTATATATACAGTATATCCCATAAGAGAGTCCACCCCTCACATTATATATACAGTATCTCCCATAAGTGAGTCCACCCCTCACATTATATACACAGTATATCCCATAAGTGAGTCCACCCCTCACATTATATATACAGTATATCCCATAAGTGACTCCACCCCTCACATTATATATACAGTATATCCCATAAGTGACTCCACCCCTCACATTATATATACAGTATATCCCATAAGAGAGTCCACCCCTCACATTATATATACAGTATATCCCATAAGTGACTCCACCCCTCACATTATATATACAGTATATCCCATAAGTGACTCCACCCCTCACATTATATATACAGTATCTCCCATAAGTGAGTCCACCCCTCACATTATATACAGTATATCCCATAAGTGAGTCCACCCCTCACATTATATATACAGTATATCCCATAAGTGACTCCACCCCTCACATTATATACAGTATATCCCATAAGTGACTCCACCCCTCACATTATATATACAGTATATCCCATAAGTGACTCCACCCCTCACATTATATATACAGTATATCCCATAAGTGACTCCACCCCTCACATTATATATACAGTATATCCCATAAGTGAGTCCACCCCTCACATTATATACAGTATATCCCATAAGTGAGTCCACCCCTCACATTATATATACAGTATATCCCATAAGTGAGTCCACCCCTCACATTATATACAGTATATCCCATAAGAGAGTCCACCCCTCACATTATATATATATATAGTATCTCCCATAAGTGACTCCACCCCTCACATTATATATATATATAGTATCTCCCATAAGTGAGTCCACCCCTCACATTATATATAGTATATCCCATAAGTGACTCCACCCCTCACATTATATATAGTATATCCCATAAGTGACTCCACCCCTCACATTATATATAGTATCTCCCATAAGTGACTCCACCCCTCACATTTTATATACAGAATCTCCCATAAGTGACTCCACCCCTCACATTATATATACAGTATATCCCATAAGTGACTCCACCCCTCACATTATATATACAGTATATCCCATAAGTGAGTCCACCCCTCACATTATATATACAGTATCTCCCATAAGTGACTCCACCCCTCACATTATATATACAGTATCTCCCATAAGTGACTCCACCCCTCACATTATATATACAGTATATCCCATAAGTGAGTTCACCCCTCACATTATATACAGTATATCCCATAAGTGAGTCCACCCCTCACATTATATACAGTATATCCCATAAGTAAGTCCACCCCTCACATTATATATACAGTATATCCCATAAGTGACTCCACCCCTCACATTATATATACAGTATATCCCATAAGTGACTCCACCCCTCACATTATATACAGTATATCCCATAAGTGAGTCCACCCCTCACATTATATATACAGTATATCCCATAAGTGAGTCCACCCCTCACATTATATATACAGTATCTCCCATAAGTGAGTCCACCCCTCACATTATATATACAGTATATCCCATAAGTGACTCCACCCCTCACATTATATATACAGTATATCCCATAAGTGATTCCACCCCTCACATTATATATACAGTATATCCCATAAGTGACTCCACCCCTCACATTATATATAGTATCTCCCATAAGTGAGTCCACCCCTCACATTATATACAGTATCTCCCATAAGTGAGTCCACCCCTCACATTATATATACAGTATATCACATAAGTGAGTCCACCCCTCACATTATATATACAGTATATCCCATAAGTGAGTCCACCCCTCACATTATATATACAGTATCTCCCATAAGTGAGTCCACCCCTCACATTATATATACAGTATATCCCATAAGTGACTCCACCCCTCACATTATATATACAGTATCTCCCATAAGTGAGTCCACCCCTCACATTATATACACAGTATATCCCATAAGTGAGTCCACCCCTCACATTATATATACAGTATATCCCATAAGTGACTCCACCCCTCACATTATATACACAGTATATCCCATAAGTGAGTCCACCCCTCACATTATATATACAGTATATCCCATAAGTGAGTCCACCCCTCACATTATATACACAGTATATCCCATAAGTGAGTCCACCCCTCACATTATATATACAGTATCTCCCATAAGTGACTCCACCCCTCACATTATATACACAGTATATCCCATAAGTGAGTCCACCCCTCACATTATATATACAGTATATCCCATAAGTGAGTCCACCCCTCACATTATATACACAGTATATCCCATAAGTGAGTCCACCCCTCACATTATATATACAGTATCTCCCATAAGTGACTCCACCCCTCACATTATATATACAGTATCTCCCATAAGTGACTCCACCCCTCACATTATATATACAGTATCTCCCATAAGTGAGTCCACCCCTCACATTATATATACAGTATATCCCATAAGTGAGTCCACCCCTCACATTATATATACAGTATCTCCCATAAGTGATTCCACCCCTCACATTATATATACAGTATATCCCATAAGTGAGTCCACCCCTCACATTATATATACAGTATATCCCATAAGTGACTCCAGCCCTCACATTATATATACAGTATATCCCATAAGTGACTCCACCCCTCACATTATATATATATATACAGTATATCCCATAAGTGAGTCCACCCCTCACATTATATATACAGTATATCCCATAAGTGACTCCACCCCTCATATTATATATACAGTATATCCCATAAGTGAGTCCACCCCTCACATTATATATACAGTATATCCCATAAGTGACTCCAGCCCTCACATTATATATACAGTATATCCCATAAGTGAGTCCACCCCTCACATTATATATACAGTATATCCCATAAGTGAGTGACATCACTGAAGAAATGACCCTCAGCTACAATGTAAAGTAGTGAGTGCACGGCCTGTATAACAGTGTTTAATGTTGTGTCTCATTAAAATAACACACAGCCATTAATGTCTAAACCCTGGCAACAAAAGTGAGTACACACTGTCCAAATTGGGCACATTTTCCCTGCCTGATGTCATGTGACTTGTTAGTGTTACAAGGTCTCAAGTGTGAATTGGAAGCGATGTCTTGATTTGGTGTTATCGCTCTCACACTCTCTACTGGTTACTAGACGTTTACACCTCATGGCGAAGATCTCTCTGAGGATCTAAAAAAGAGGATTGTTGCTCTACATAAAGATGGCCTAGGCTATAAGAGGAATGGCCACAGGGAATACAACTTCATTGTATATAAAAAGATTGTGTGGTTCATCTCGGAACACAAAACTTCACCCAAAAATAGCGGGTGTCACTTAGTGGGTGATCTGAGAACCGCTGATTCATTTCTTGTACCACATGACATTCCCACTGACAATAAGTACTTCCTGCGGTTGGATCTTCTTAGACAACACTCAGAATACATGTTATCACGTGAAACCAGATGCATGATGAACAACAATGCACAAATGTATCAGCAAACTACAGGGATAGAGCAACTAAATGACACACTGTATAGTTAAAGGGGTACTCTGCTGCCTCATCGTTCGGAACAGTGTGATGTCACCTCTTGCCCCCTCAATGCAAGCCTATGGGAAGGGTTGTGGTCGCCACGCCCCCTCCCATAGACTTGCATTGAGGGGGCATGGTGTGATGTCACGAGGGGCAAGGTTGTGATGTCACGACCCCCACTGCCTGCACCCAGCATTCTAAACCAACCCTGGTGCTGCACACAGATTGCGGGGTTCCCAGCTACGGGACCCCCATGATCAGACATCTTATACCCTATCCTTTGGATAGGGGCTAAGATGTCTAGGGATGGAATACCTCTTTAAAACAAAACCTTAGCCAGGACTTCTGGAAGCTGTAAGTCATTTTATATTGAGGCCAGGAGCTTCTTAAAGGAGTACTCTTGTGGAAAACTTTTTTTTTTTTTTTTTTTTTAAATCAACTGATGCCAGAAAGTTAAACAGATTTGTAAATTATTTCTATTAAAAAACCTAATCCTTCCAGTTCTTTTCAGGGGCTGTATACTACAGAGGAAATGCATTTCTTTTTGGATCTCTCTTCTGTCACGACCACAGTGCTCTCTGCTGACATCTCTGTCCATTTTAGGAACTGTCCAGAGCAGCATATGTTGGCTATGGGGATTTTCTCCTGCTCTGGACAGTTCCTAAATTGGACAGTAGAGGTCAGCAGAGAGCACTGTGGTCGTGACAGAAGAGAAATCCAAAAATATATATTTTTGTTTAATAGAAGTAATTTACGAATCTGTTTAACTTTCTGGCACCAGTTGATTGTCCAGTGCGAATTAACTTTTACCTATGGGCAGAAGCTTGCTATTAAAAGAAAAACAGCTTATACTTATCTTCCTGGCTCCTGCAGATTTCCAGTGTCAGAGCGCCCCGTCCAACGTTCTAGACGTAGCGTCACAGAAGAGACACCGGCCTGCAGGTGGGCGCCCCGACACATGCGGGAGGCCAGTAATAAGCTGTTTATTTCAACAGTAAACCTCTGCCCGTAGCTAAAAGTTTATTCCCACCAGTCAACCCCTCTAAGCACTCTGTACAGTATACATGGTGTAGACCAAAAATAAAGCTATCCGGTGTCTAAAGGAACAGATTATCATTGAACAGGTGAAGGACAAGGTAGAGAGCAGTACAGTATATGTAGTACCCATAGAGAGTTGGTACAGTACATGTAGTAATGGTAGAGAGCTGTACAGTATATGTAGTATCAGTAGAGAGCAGTACAGTATATGTAGTATCAGTAGAGAGCAGTACAGTATATGTAGTAATGGTAGAGAGCAGTACAGTATATGTAGTAATGGTAGAGAGCAGTACAGTATATGTAGTAATGGTAGAGAGCAGTACAGTATATGTAGTAATGGTAGAGAGCAGTACAGTATATGTAGTACCCATAGAGAGTTGGTCCGGACATGTAGTAATGGTAGAGAGCTGTACAGTATATGTAGTATCAGTAGAGAGCAGTACAGTATATGTAGTAATGGTAGAGAGCAGTACAGTATATGTAGTAATGGTAGAGAGCAGTACAGTATATGTAGTACCCATAGAGAGTTGGTCCGGACATGTAGTAATGGTAGAGAGCTGTATAGTATATGTAGTATCAGTAGAGAGCAGTACAGTATATGTAGTATCGGTAGATAGCGGTACTGTACATGTAGTATCGGTAGATCGGTAGAGAGCAGTACAGTATATGTAGTACCCATAGAGAGTTGGTACAGTACATGTAGTAATGGTAGAGAGCTGTACAGTATATGTAGTATCAGTAGAGAGCAGTACAGTATATGTAGTATCAGTAGAGAGCAGTACAGTATATGTAGTAACGGTAGAGAGCAGTACAGTAAATGTAGTATCGGTAGAAAGCAGTACAGTATATGTAGTATCGGTAGAGGGCGGTACTGTACATGTAGTATCGGTAGATCGGTAGAGAGCAGTACAGTATATGTAGTATCGGTAGAGGGCGGTACTGTACATGTAGTATCGGTAGATCGGTAGAGAGCAGTACAGTATATGTAGTATCGGTAGAGAGCAGTACAGTAAATGTAGTATCGGTAGAAAGCAGTACAGTATATGTAGTATCGGTAGAGGGCGGTACTGTACATGTAGTATCGGTAGATCGGTAGAGAGCAGTACAGTATATGTAGTATCGGTAGAGAGCAGTACAGTAAATGTTGTACAGGTAGAGAGTATGATAATACATGTAGTACAGGTAGAAAGCAGTACAGTACAGTAGAGTCATACTGTACATGAAGTACAGATAGAGAGGCAGTGAAGTACATAAAGTATAGATATAGAGCAATTCATTAAGTGTAGTACAGGTAGAGCACAGTTCAATACATATAGTAGACATAAAGAGCAGTACAATAAGTGTAGTACAGGTAGAGAACAGTACAGTACATGCAGTATATGTAGAAAACAGAACAGTACATGTAGTACAGGTAGAGAGCAGTACAAGATAAGTAGCACAGGTAGAAACAGTACAGTACATGTACAGGTAGAGAGCAGTATAGGACATGTAGTAAAGGTAGAGAGCAGTACAGGACATGTAGTTCTTGCACAGAGTGGTATAGTAAAAAAAAGGTGGTACCTTGAAAACGCACATGGGTGATTGGGATAAGGCAATGGAGGCTCAGTCCATGTTCAGATGCATATACAAATAAAGAAATCACAAGGCATTTTATGCAGTAAAAAAGCTTTTTCCTATAGTAGCTGCCTTCAGGCAATAGGCATAGACAAATTACAAAAAATAGTCCCCACAAGTGCTCACTGATATCCGCGATAGTCCATGTGAACTCCGACCAATCTTCACCCTTCCTCGGGCATGCAGAGTTCAGAGGACAGTTACCTTCCTCTCCTTTCCCTTCTTGAGAGGAAGGTGTCTGTCCTCTGAACTCTGCATGCCCGAGGAAGGGTGAAGATTGGTCGGAGTTCACATGGACTATCGCGGATATCAGTGAGCACTTGTGGGGACTATTTTTTGTAATTTGTCTATGCCTATTGCCTGAAGGCAGCTACTATAGAAAAAAGCTTTTTTACTGCATAAAACGCCTTGCAATTTCTTTATTTGTATATGCAACAGAGTGGTATAGTACCTGTAGTACATGTAGTGCAGGCAGGGAGCAGTACAATATACAAAGAAACCACCACATAGATAAGGATATTGTAACGGCAGCGCTCCGGCCAGACACACTGGCCGTGAGTGCTCCCCTGTCTTGTCCTCGTTGCCGGCGGGGCTGAGATTCACATCGCGGGAAACGCCCGCATGCGAGGTTTCAGCCCATCACTTACCTCCCTGGTCTTCCGTTTTCTCAGTCCCGGCGCCCGTACCCCCGCACCGGAGTTCTTACATTTAAAGGGCCAGTACTCCCTTAATTGGTGAAGTCACCTCCACCTATAAGTATCTGCACCTCCCATCACTCCCTGCCTGATCTTTGTTTCCCTAGTGCCTAAAAGAAAGCTTCTGTGTTCCTTTGTTCCTGTGTCCATGTACCTAACCCTAGTTCCTGTGCCACCTGTCTTGTCCACCAGTTATCCTGACCACATCTTGTCTGTATCCTTCTGTGCCATACTTCATCCCAGCAACCTGTGTGGATGAGTCATGCCAGGGGAAGCGACCTGGGTGCCGCCTGCCGCAGCAAGACCATCCCGCTTTACGGCGGGCTCTGGTGAAAACCAGTGGCATCTTAGACTTCGCTCCCTGGCATGGCTCACGTCATCTTCCAAACAGGCCCAGATGATCTACCACCTGCCGTGACCCTTACAGTAAGATCTGGCCATGGATCCCACTGGGGTGGCTTAACAGTCGCAGCAGTTAGCTCATCAAGTGCTACAGCTGAATAAACTTTCTGCTATGGTGCAACAGCTTCTTGCCGCTCAGCAGCAACAGCAGCAGCAACCTGTGCCTTAGACTCCTCCTGTGTCAACCGTTTCTCCCGAGTTTTCTTATGCTTGCCCTCAAAGTTTGACAGAGATCCCAAGCTGTGTAGAGGCTTTGTGACACAATGTTACATGCATCTAGAACTTATGGCGAATCAGTTCCCCATGGAACGTGCTAAAGTTGCGTTTGGGGTCAGTCTACTGTCAAGTAAAGCCCTTGCCTGGGCTACACCTCTCTGGGATCGTAATGATCCGGTCTCCTCGAACCTGCCGGCCTTCCTTGAAGAATTCTGCAAAGTATTTGAAGAACCCGCACGAGCCTCCTCTGCCGAGACGGCTCTTCTGACTCTTTGTCAAGGTAACGCCTCTGTGGGCGACTGCGCTGTTCAATTCCGCACACTAGCTTCTGAACTGGCTTGGAACTACGAAGCCTTGTGTGCCACCTTTAAAAATGGACTCTCCAGTAGAATCAAGGATGCTCTCTCTGCTCGAAATCCTCCTACTCACCTGAGTGAACTTATCCATTTATCCACCCGTATTGATGTGTGTTTTGACACGAGGCAGGAAGATCTTCATTTGGAAAGAGAACGCCTTCGAACAAGGTGATTACCCCGACTGGCTCCTGTGTTCCAACCTCTACCTCTTCTGCCTCCTGCCGAAGAGGCTATGCAGGTGGATCGTTTTCACCTAACGCATCAGGAAAGAGCCCGTCGACGCAATGAGAATTTGTGCCTAAATTGTGCAAGTCCGGAGCACTTTCTAAAAGACTATTCTATACATCCTCCACATCCGGGAGAATGCTTGCATCTTGTACAAGTGTGGCTTCCCTAGATGTGAATATTACCTCTCCTCGTTTGACCATTCCAGTTCAGGTCATTTCTCCTGCCAAGATGTCTTTCAATGCTTCTGCATTTTTGGACCCTGGTTCCGCTGGCGACTTCATTGGTGCCTCCCTGGTTCTGAAATTTCGCCTTCCAGTGACTCGTCTTGCCAAGTCATTGTACATTTCCTCTGTTAATGGACAAAATCTGAACTGTAAGGTGCTAGACTGCACTAAACCTCTCATCCAGCAAGCAAGAGATTTGCATAAGGAAAAAATTTAGTTCTATGAGCTTTCACATTGTATATTGCAGCTTCTTCTTGGTCTTCCTTGGCTTCACCGTCATTCTCCTCAACTAGACTGGAATTCTGGTGAAATCACATGCTGGGCACAGTTTTGCCAAAATCATTGTCTTTTGCCCATCCAGTCTAAAACTCTTTCTTCACCTCCTCCTAGGCCTACTAACAAAAACTTCAGAGCCGACGATCTTTCCAGGTCCTTCAATGTTGCAGTTTTGAATTCCACGCCAAGGCATAATATTCCTCCACAGCGATTGTTTCCAGTAGCTCCTGTCTATCTTTAACAAGTCCCACCTGGAAAATCTTTTGTACCTGCTAAACTGAGACGTAAAGTCTTGAATTGGGGACATTCTTCTTTGCTGCCTGGTCACCCTGGAAAATGGAAGACTTTTCAACTTATCTCCCGGCATTACTGGTGGCCGCACCTTGAACGTGATGTCACAGATTTTGTTCGTTCCTGCGTCACCTGTGCCCGTGACAAAACTCTTCTGCGGATACCTGCGGACCTCTTACAGTCTTTAATCGCTCCAGAAACCCCTTGGTCTCATTGTGCTACGAACTTTATTACTGATCTACTACCCTCCTATACCCCAGAACCTTCTAAATTACAAGAAGAGGGGGAGACAAAAGGGGGGTACTGTAACGGCAGCGCTCCAGCCAGACACCTGCACCTTCACCTATAAGTATTTGCACCTCCCATCACTCCCTGTCAGATCTTTGTTGCCCTAGTGCCTGAGAGAAAGTGTTTGTGCGAGGGGCTGTAGTCTTTCCACCCCTAAACTACTAGGCGGGGCATATAGGTGTTGTGGGTGGGGGGTAGGCGTATATAACCCCCTGTGCTCTTACTGGCGGAGCGTACATGATGTTTTTTGCAGCTCCCTCCTAACCCTCCCTATCTTATTTTATTTATTTTAATTTAATTTATTCATTACAGGGTATGCCCACTTAAGGCGTGCCCTCGGACGCGGTTATGGGCACAGATCAACCGCTTTTGTTAAGGTTCAATGTTTTCCATCCAGGTATGTGAAAGATTTGTGACACGAGCACAGATGTGAAGCCCCGAACACAAATATACTGTATTTATTTATGTATTTATTTATTTTTTATATTCCTCTTTATTCCTTTTAAGGTGCTCCTCCGTTTTTGCAGCTTTTATGTCTCAGAGAATTTCCTCCACAAATGAAATGCACTCAGCAGAACATTATCTTTTCGATCTGTTCTAGAGCGGTAATGCCTTGTTAGAATGCATATGTCTTATCCCAGAGAACATTGGGCTCCCAGGGATGTTCTAGTCTAAACAGTTTACTGACCTTGCATTTTTCATTAACATGGAGGCAGTGATCTCATGCAAGATGGAGTCGTTTTACATGCTTAACATAGCAAATCACTCCGAGGTCATAGCCTGACAAATCTAATGCCAAGAAAACGGATCTTCTCACAATGACAAAATTTCCGCGTCTCGTTGCGTCATGGATTCGCATCACTAACCAATATTTTCCTAGCGCCTTAATACAGGAACAGGAAATAATCCGTCTTCTATGGATCTGGACAAATTCCTTCTCTGTCATCTTCGCGTCTTATAATATGGATCCAATTAAATCTTTTAAAGTTAAAATATACGAATGTCTTATTTTTAGCATGTTGGGAGACTGTGGCAGATGGATGACTTGGCATAGAAGGAATCTTCAATCAAGTCATCCAAGCAATGAAGAACGGAGTAACCTATAGGTTTGCTTTGCTTTAGGCCCCAAAAGGGCTTAAAAACAGTCCAAATGCCTAAAAAATTGCAAAAAAAAACTTTTTAAATAAAAAAAAATTTTTAAAACCCTTTTTTAGCCTTTAAATGAGGAGGTTCAAAAATGGTGTTAAAGCTCTAAAGCAGAGAGTTACCATAAATGACCTAAAAGCTGGGCCTGCTATTTTACTTCTGCATTGTCTCCCACCGTAAGTGCTGAGATGACATTTTATACGTTCTTAAATAATAAATAATAATAAATAAACTTACTTATATTATATTATTAGCCATAAGGCCCGCACAGATCTCTCCATATGAGCTGAGCTGTCTTGCTTGTAGTTGTAATCATGTCACTATCTTGGAATGCAGAGCTCCCATCTTTCCTCCCCACTCCCCTCTTGTCTGCTCAGGAGCAGACCAGTGATGTGAAGAGGAAAGCTCGTACTACGACTTATTAGATTTTGAGGTGGAAGGAAGACTTTCTCAGTCACAGTAGAGTCACACAGTGGGGTCCATGAATCCTCTTTTTTCTCTTGGCGAGGGTCATTCACAAAATAGTTTTCTCCAAATTCCTGCGTTTTTTTATTTTTATTATTGTCCAGGAAACGTGGGGTTGTGATCCAAGGTAGGCTCATTCTAAGTTCAAGTCTGTTTTGTCTTCAAGGTAGGGCACTCTTACAGCCTAGAAGATGAATGACATACACTGACTCTCTCCCTGATTCTGTCCTTTCTTCCATGACCTTCTGAGAGGAGAACCTTGAAAAAGAACAATCCCACTCATTTCTCCCTATAGGACCCTATAGGACCATCAAAAATCTTTATTAAATATAACCAGATTGTCCCAACATGTTTCTGCATAAATGTATATATTCTTCTTCAGGGGCGAATTAGACATCCATTAGGAGGGTACAGAAGATGAAAATGTAATTGGGCCCATCACGCTTATTGGTTGTATTTGTCACTAGCGCTGCTCACTCATTCTGAAACTCACTGCTCAGGAAGGGGTGTGTCCGCATGAAGCATTGAGCCGGCCCTCACTCACCATACTTTGACCTACTCCCTGAGTCTGCTGTGTTGTGATGGCTTTCTTTATCCGATCACTGAAGGATGCTCTGCTCTGTTTTCAAACAAGAATCTGATAGACAGGACAGAAGTGAGCACAGAGCAGTGATAGTCCCGCCCTCACTTCCTGGACTTTGTCCCACCCTGTGCTTCAGCTGGGACAAAGATGATGCTGCAGCCTATCCATTAAAAAGTTATTATGGCCATTAGGCCCTTTCTTTTTTACTATGTCCCCACCAGTGATAGGTCCTCTGTTGTTAAGTTGTGATTTTCATCAAGCTTTTTCCATGGCTACCACCTATGGAGGCCACTGGACTTATTCCTTTCAGTAACATAGTAACTGATTGAGCTTAAATGAGATATATAATGCAGAAAAACTTATCCCCTATCCATAGGATCTCCTGCACTGGACTCCATCTCTCCCCGGGAATGGCGGGTGTCGGCACATGAGCAAAACATCATACGACACGCCTCCTCCATGTATCTCTATGGGAGAGCCGTTTGGCTATCTATGGTCCCAGTGGTTGGGACGCGCCACTCCAAGGGAGAGTCGGGGCCCCATTCAGTCGATCACGGGGGCCCCAGCACTCAAACCCTGCGCAATCTAAAACTTATCCCCTAACCTGCTGATAGGGGAATACTTTTTTTCATGATATATCTCCTTCAAAGAGGTACTCCACTGCTAGACATCTTATTCCCTATTCAATCGACAGTGATCGCGACATCATGGCCACACCCCCTTGTGACATCACTCCACACCCCCTCCATGCATGTCTGTGGGAGGGGGCGTGTCAGCTAACATGCCCCCTCCCATAGACATGCATAGATGGGGCGTGCCATGACATCACGCGTGGGCGTGGCTGTGACGTCACGATCACGGCCTCCGGCTCTGAGTGTTCTGTACAAAATGTTCAGAACGCTGGAGCACCGGAGTACCCCTTTAAGTTTATTGTGTATTATGTAGGGTAATGTCATCGTATACTGGATTAAGTGCCAGAGAAAAAGTTAGGGAATAGCACGAATATTAGAAATATATTTGTTTGGGATGTTCAAGCCACAAAAGCTGGAGTAGAATGAACTCTGTGTATTACAGCAATCCTCTGCATATCACTCAGTTTGTTCAGCTGCGCGGAGCAGCGCCGCATCAGAAGGTTCTTTATACTCCGGCTGGAGCAAGGAAAAGACACATCAAACCAACCCCAAGGAAATGTATTTCCCAGGCCAAGGCTAGTCTTTCAGAATGAACGGGAGTTTGTTTTTCTCCTGGGCTAATTTCTCTTTTAAGGTCTTTGGGTGAAGAAAAGAGACCTGTGTAGAATTTGAGGAAATACTTCAGTCTGCTACTACGGGAATTCATGTACACATATTGTATGTCACATAACACCAGGTCAACTAGGCAAGAAGCAGTCCGTCTGACTGTACATAGTTCTATGGAATTTCAAAAATGTACCTGTAAATATTTACCAAAGATATATATATATATATATATATATATATATATATACTGACCCTAAATGCTCAAGGGAAAGGCAAAATATTTTTCCGTAACTGTAGGGGGTGTCGAGGTTGCAGTTTCACCCCGGCCTGGAGTCTGTGGGGCCCCATACCAGCAGACCAGTACTATGAATGATGTGTTAGAGTTGATTTTGAATGGGGGCCCAGGAGCTGCACGCCTCCGATCCCTAAAATGTTCAAGTCCTATGGAAATGGAAAGTGGAAATTATAACAAATTCTGATCTGATGGTAGCAGCACTAAAGTATAAGAATTGCATAACTAATGTTCCATATTACTAGTGTCACTTCTTAATAAAGCCTTAAAGGGGTACTCCGGTGATAAAACATCTTATCCCCTATCCAAAGGATAGGGGATAAGATGCCTGATCGCGGGGGGCCCGCTGCTGGGGACCCCCGTGATCTTGCACGCAGCACCCCGTTATAATCAGTCCCCGGAGCATGTTCACTCCGGGTCTGATTACTGGCGATCACGGGGGCCGGAGCATTGTGACATCACGGCCCTGCCCCCATTTTTACGTCACGCTCTGCCCCCTCAATGCAAGCCTATGGGAGGGGGCGTGACAGCTCTGTGCACCAGATGTCTAGGGGGGCCGCATCCGAGATCGCGGGGTCCACAGTGGAGGGACCCCGCGATCAGGCATCTTATTCCCTATCCTTTGGATAGGGGATAAGATGTCTTAGTGCCAGAGTAAAGGTGTTGTCAGGGCACAAAAATTTCTTATATATGGCTGAAATCACCTCGTACCAGAAAGTTAAACAGATTTGTAAATCATTTGTTTTCTTTTTGAATTTCTTTTCTATCTGACCACAGTGCTCTCTGCTGACACCTCTGTCCATTTTAGGAACTGTCTGGAGCAGGATAGGTTTGCTATGGGGATTTGCTCCTATTCTGGACAGTTCCTGAAATGGACAGAGGTGTCAGCAGAGAGGACTTTGATCAGACAGAAAAGAAATTCAAAAAAAAAATAACTTCCTCTGTAGTATACAGCAGCTAATAAGTACTGGAAGGGTTAATATTTTTAAATAGGAGTCATTTACAAATCTGTTTAACTTTTAAAAATTGATTGAAAAAAAATGTTTTCCAGTGGAGTACCCCTTTAAACCGTACCTGTCATACCACAGAAAAAAAAATAATGCATATATATGTTACTCACTAGGTCATGCAGATTCTTTACGTGTCTTTTTTTATGTGTCTAGTTTCTGTATTTGGCTCAAACCCCTGCTGCTCCCTCATTCTGACATCCTCTGCTCAGGAAGAGGCATGCCTGAGGCAAGCACTGAAGCCGCCCTCACTTACCATGCATTCACTTCCTCCCTTAGTCTGCTGTGCTGGGTCTCCTCATCTAATCATGGCAGGCTGCTCTGTAACCCCCTCCTTTCTGTTGTCATGCTGAAGTCTGATAGACAGGACAGGAGTAAAGACAGAAGAGTGCTTGTCCCGCCTTTACTTCTTGGACTTTGTCTGGATGGATTATGTTCTGGATGGTAATGGGGACCACTAGTGGTCTTCTTTTAAGCCATGATTTCTATTAAATGAGATTAAAAAATGTATTTCATTTTAGTATATTAGAAAAGTAAGTGTTTTGCCAAGATGTACAACATATAAAAAAAAATTGTATTATGACAGTGCCCATTTAAATGTAAAAAAATAAGTCATACTCACCTATGTTGATTCCCCTCTACTGCCATTCTTCTGTCTCCCAGTCCCAACTCGTGACCACTATCTCCTTAACAAGTCATCAGCAGGAACAGATCACCAATCACTGTCTGCAGGAATGTCCTGCCTCAGGCAGTGATTGACTTAGTGGACGATTGGGGACAGGCAGGCAACTTTGATTCCTAGCAATGTGTATATAAGTCGATTAAGCAAATACTCTACACAGGAAAATGACAGGACAAAAACACCAAGGTCTTCCCTATAAAAGTATATAATCTAGAGAGAATGGCGTAAGGAGGTAGAACAGTTTTTAAAAATGATGTATATGGTGGTAGTGGAGTGCGGATTCCACCTCAAATTAAAGCCCAATAGACACATTTCTGAGTTTTCGCATGCGGATTCCGCATGGATATTGCACCAATTCCACACAGAATCTGCACAAGCCAGAAACCACCCAAATGAAGTGATCTGAACCGGGTTTTACACGTGGTGTGATATCTGGAGGTGAGGGAAGAGATGTATTGAGGGCCAGGATGTAAACTGCTTTGAAACCATTGGGGGGGGGGGGGAGGTTTGTATTTATTGGGCATGAACATGGCAATGCCTCATATACAACTTTGCATGGTGGCACATGGCATGCATACAGGCCCATAATATGAAGCCTAACAGTTTTCTTTTCAAGTGATGATTCTATAGAGAGGGAATAAGAGAAACATATAATGGATTGTCCTGTGTTAGTGCCATGGTTGGGATTCACGTGGATAAGCCCTACAGATGATGAGATCCTTGCCGATGGGCAGAAGAGCACTGTACCCGTTTGTTTCCACTCGTCTCCGCTTGTCTCTCCTCAGAAAACCTCATAGAAATATACTGATCTCGCCAAGAAAAACCAAGCTGTGTCTAGCAGAAAAAAATTAACTGGACCCTCACTTATTCAGCGTCTGATGCATTACTATGACAGGTCAGAAGTTTGTTTTTTTTAGATTAAATGTTACCTCTTAAAGGGATACTCAGTGGGGAAAACAAATGTTTTCAAATCACCAGGTGCCAGAAAGTTATACAGATTTGTAAATTACTTCTATTTAAAAATGTTTAGCCTTCCAGTATCTATCAACTGCTGTATGCTCCAGAGGAAGTTGTGTAGTTCTTTCCAGTCTGACCACAGTGCTCTCTGCTGCCACCTAAGTCTGTGTCAGGAACTGTCCAGAGTAGGAGCGAGTCCCCAAAGCAAACCTCTCCTGCTCTGGACAGTTCCTGAGATGGACAGAGGTGTCAGCAGAAAGCACTGTGGTCAGACTGGAAAGAACTACACAACTTCTGTAAAGCAGCTAAGTACTGGAAGGGTTAAGATTTTTATATAAAAGTCATTTACAAATCTGTTTAACTTTTTGGCACCAGTTGGTTTGAAAAAATGTTTTTTCACTGGAGTACCCTTTTAAGTTGAGATGGTCTGATCACTATAGTACAGCTTCCGAAAACACAGGCATTCCTTTGTTATCATCAGGAAACGTTGTGGCCAGTCATACATTTTACCTGGAGTGGTCTCACTCATGAGTATATACAGTATTATATAGTATTACACTATAGATGTTGACTCTTCCTTTGGTAGAAGGCTCTGGTTTGGGTAGATTGAGATAGTTTTCGTTCTTTCAGAGAAAAATGAATTTACATTCCATTTTTTCATGGAGCTTTGCCTCTATAACACCACTATCTCCATTATCTTCAAAAAGGATGAGTACCTTTAGTGGATTACAGTAGATTTATTTTTATACAGTAAATAGTAATGTATACACATATATATATATATATATATATATATATATATCCTAAATTGGCACCTACAGTCATGTTGAGAAAGCTAAATTATGACCACTGAATGCAGAAAGGCAAGAGCAGAAAAAAATGACTGGAGGCCAACACTGGGTTAATATTCTTTTTTTAATTTAGTCATTTAGCTTGTTAGGTTTTATTCTGGTCATGACTTGTGAGTTCCTGAACTATGTAGTTCAGTAGATGATTCGGGTTAAACGGAAAAGGCAAAAATTCAAGTGGTGGTATTAGAAGATGGTTATTCGGTATGAGCCTATAAAAAGAAAAGAGAGTGCTCCATAGCGTAAAACCGCCCGGGTGAGGGTACCAATTAAATGGAAAAGACCCTTACCGCAGGCCAGTGGCGTACCAAGGGGGGGGGGGGCCCGCCCCGGGTGCCACTCTCAAGGGGGATGCCAGGGGCAGAATGACCCGCCGCCGCCGCTGCTGAGGTCCGGAACGCTCGTCCCAGATCCCCAGCAGACAGCGCTACATTCTCCTGTATGCGTGATACACGCACATACAGGAAGTGTCTCCTCTGTGTGAGCCGCATCTGCAGCTCACACAGAGGAGACGTGACCTCCGCCCCCACGCAGCACGCAGTACAGGTGCCAGTGACGTCACTCATCCGGCGCCTGTACTGTGGAGGGGAGAAGACGCGGGCCCTGCAGCTGAGGAGATCGCTGCGTGGGATATCAGGTGAGCATCCTTTTTTATTTTCTTTTTTGCTCTGTATATACCTATAGGGAAGGGGGGAGAGGGGGGTGCTCTGCATATACCTATAGGGAAGGGGGGAGAGGGCAGTGCTCTGCATATAGCTATAGGGAAGGGGGGAGAAGGGGAGGGTGCTCTGCATATACCTATAGGGAAGGGGGGGTGCTCTGCATATACCTATAGGGAAGGGGGGAGAGGGGGGGTGCTCTGCATATACCTATATGGAAGGGGGGAGAGGGGGGTGCTCTTTATATACCTATAGGGAAGGGGGAAGAGGGGGATGCTCTGCATATACCTATAGGAAAGGGGGAAGAGGGGGGGTGCTCTGCATATACCTATGAGAAAGAGTAGGGTGTAACTCTGCATATACCTATGGGAAAGAGGGGGGTGTAGCGTAGCTCTGCATATACCTATGGGAAAGAGAGGGGGGGGTGTAACTCTGCATATACCTACAGGAAAGAGGGGGTGTAACTCTGCATATACCTATGGGAAAGAGGGGGTTACCTGGCTACCTACCTACCTGCCCTTTTACTGTGCAGGACACCAAGGAGGGCATTATTACAGTTTGTGGGCCTATAGATGGAAAGATTGTGTAGAGGAGGGCACTGAATATGTGCAGAGTCTGACATGTTTTTCCTGCAGATGTTAAGAGATCCACATGGCGGTCTGATCCGGACGGAGAAGAAAAGGAAAGAGAACGCCGCTGATCAGAAAAGACGTAATTGTGAGTCCCAAAATGTAACTGTAATCACTTATATGGTATACACATCCTGGGTACAGCTGATATCTACCGCCATATGGTCCTGTATATAATTACATATATTGTATACAGATCCTTTATAGTATACTGGTCTGTGTATAGTGGTTTTATTCAGTACAGTATGGCGGTATTTTCCAGTTATTGTGTGGTGGTATATATTTACTCCTTGCATACCAGTATTATTGGTCATGGAAATTTACCTACGTTAAAGTGTTTCTTACATATATAAATTTTTATTTATTGTGTGTGGGATTTAGGTGGAATAGGGGGGTGGCAGAAGATTGACGAACTGCAGAGCCTAGCAGGGGCCCTTGCCTTTTTTTTGGTCCGGGGGCCCCGAGTGTTGTCAATCCGCCCCGGGGGGGGGAGGGGAGGGAGGGGGTGTAATTAAGGGGGGGGGTGCGTGTGTGTGTGGAGGGGGGGGGGGTGCCAAACAAAGGTTCCGCCCCGGGTGCCAAATGCTCTAGGTACACCCTGCCGCAGGCGGTTGTGTGAACTCACACACAACAATGGTCAGCGTGAATGAGTAGTAGGGCCCGGTCTGCAGCCTCCCAACCAAACAAGCAGTAGATGTGGACTTCCAAAGGACGGTGGGTTACTGCTGCGCTGACAAGGGATAGGCACGTCAGATGAGTAGAAAGAAGGATTTCATTTAAAACAATGTTAAGCATTATTTTAAATAAAATCCATCTTTTTACTCACCTCATGTGCCTATCCCTGGTCAGCGCAGCGGTAACCCACCGTCCTTTGGAAGTCCACATCTACTACCATTCGGTATGAGCGACATGGAAAGCTGAACCTCAACCTCATACAGATGGTTTACTTTACAGATGGTTTACTTTGAAATGTCGAGTCATTGATGTATGGCTGAAGTATGCGCGGCAGTGAGATACCCCCGGCTCCTGTGAAGAATGTTCAGAAAAGTATGTTATTCCAGCCATAACCACAAGAGTGTCTACAGTGGACATATCACAACATGGATAATTCTCAGCCTTGTACTAGGTGCATAGTAAGAGAATAAATAAGGTATTCAGATCTAGGATAAAAATAGCTATACTCTTCTCCATACACAGGGTGGTTTCCATTGCAGCCTTTATAATTATTCTCAAAGGTTGGTAACCTACAAAGTAAGGCAAAGCAGAGAAGAGTAGTATCAGATGGTTACTGTCTAGGTAAGCTATTGTTTTGCTATCTGCCAGGGATTTACTCTTTGGAATACAAAAATACAAATAGTAAAAAATAATGATTAAATGAATGAATACTACGAACTGCTACACCCCATGGCTTTCATATCTAAGCAGTTAAAGGAGTGCCGCAGGACCCCCATGATCTCCTGTACGTGGGATCCGACATTGCCGCGGCTCTGCGCGGCCAATGCACGTGTCACTGACTTTACTGAGGTCAACGACATGCACCCTCCATTCAGCTTTATGGCAGAGGAAGGGAGGCACGAACGCTGCATTTCCGCCTCTCCTATAGAGATACATGGAGGGGGCGAATCGACCGCGATGTCACGCTGCGGCCAACACACCTCCTGCATGGGAGGGCCTCGGCAGAGCCGGGGCCCTGTACAGGAGATCGCTGGGGTCCCAGCGCTTGGACCCACTGCGATCAAGTCCTTATTTCCAGCATACATTTATTGATAACCTATCCTCAGAGTAGGTCATTGACATCAGATTGGTAGGACTTTGAAAACCTACAACTTTGAACATCATTTGCTTTTAGGTAAAATAAAAAGTGTGAGTCTGTGACAGGATTATGGGCGCCCAGGGCTCACTGATACACATGAAAGCTAGTCTGCCTGGGCCGATCTCACAGAACAGTGTTAATTTTGGTTGCAAATTTCTATTTAGTTTTAGTCTCAGTCTTTTCACTAGAAGGCCATTTTAGTTTTAGTCATATTTTAGTCACCTGAATTGTTTGAGTTTTAGTCTAGTTTTAGTTGACTAAATATCCAGCAGATTTAAGTCGACTAAAATTTTATGGGTTTAGTTAGCGAGCAATTGTCAGGATCCGGGCTGGTATGCAGGAAGGGCACTGGAGTGGATCCTCTGTGTCAGTGAGGCGATGGCGTGGGCCGTACCAGGGGAACAGAATCTAAGAGGTTACTGGTTTTCACCAGAGCCTGCCGCAAAGCGGGATGGACTTGCTGCGGCAGGTAATCCCCAGGTTGTTCCACCCGATAGCGACTCAACCTCACTGACAGCTGAGACAGGCGCAGTACACAAGGACAAGGCAAGGAGAGTTAAGATGTAGCAGAAGGTCAAGGCAGGCGGCAAGGTTCGTAGTCAGGGGCAACGACAAGGGGTCTGGAAACACAGGCTAGGGAACACACAGAAACGCTTTCTCAGGGCACAAGGCAACAAGATCCGGCGAGGACAGGAAGGGGAAGTGGGATTATATATTGTGGGGAGTGATTGGAACTGATTGGGCAAGGCACCAATTAATGGTGCACTGGCCCTTTAAATTTGAGAGACCCGGTGCGCGCGCGCCCTAGAGAGCGGGTCCGCATGCGCCGGGACTGTGCAGGAGGTTGGGGCAGGTGAGTGGAACGGGATGCCACCCGCGGGCAGGCACGTCCCGCCGCGTGGATCGCATCCTCGTCGGGGGACACAGAGCAGTGCTCCCGGTCAGTGAGTCTGACCGGGGCGCTGCAAGCAAGGTCAGAACGCCGCGAGCGCTCCGGCATTACAGCAATGAATTATTTAAGCATTTTTATTACGTTTATTAAAGTTGCCCGATCTTCCTAGCTAAATCTTGTAGAAGGGGGAAAACCACAATGACTCTCTAGTCCTCATATTTCATCCTGATATCTCATCCCCCTCACTAACTATTCTCTACCGCTGCTTGATGGACAGTCAACAGAATGTTTAAAAATCCCGGGCAATCTCTATAACCGGAGAGTAACATGATCAGGACATGTACCAGAACCCACCCTTGCATAAGGGGGTGTATTACAGTAAATTTAACTCCAATATATTTTAAGTTGACATATAAGTAATGTGTGCCAAATTTCATTGAAATAGGCCCATTCATTTTGAAGTTATGTTATGAGTTATGCAGCATTGACTTGCTGCCAAGTGCCGACTGCCACAGGGTTTCCCGAGCAAAGGCATAAGTTTGGTGTATATTTTGTTCCCTTTTTATTTATCAACTTTTTTTTTCTTTAATTTTTTTTACAGGAAAATGACTGGACTACATCAGAAAGAACATGTTGCCCATTGACAACCTAACGATGCCATCCTGCTACCACTCCAGCTGATTTTTATTTTGAAGCTCTGAGCAGCTGATGCTAAGAGCAGCTGACTGGACCTGAATAAAGGTGTTCTCTGGCAGATTCATATTTCTAAGAAAATAAAACTTTGTCTAGTTGAAATACAAAATGCCCAACCCTTCTCTCTCTCTCTCTCCCCCCGCCCCCTTTTTAGACAGTAGGCTGGTCCCACTGAAGGTGGGCACCATCATGGCTGGAACATGAATTACCACCTTAACATTGCCTCAACAGATTGGAAATCACACCACAGAGCATAAAGTACAGGGTTATTACCAGAGAGATGCCATAATACAATACCATAACAGAGGACATCGCCTCGGTATCTGTATATCTGTTGAGAAATTCTTCAGAACTGCATGGGCTTGGGAGCCTGATGGTCCTTGTCATCATCCTCATCGGGCCATGGATCTGCTTTCTAAGGTCATTGTGGTCTGTGAAATCTCTCTGAACTCTTGTGACTCATATAAAGTAGTTTCTACCCTGAATATCCTCGGCCTCTTGTATATATATCAGTAATCATTGCAAAATAACTCTGCGAAAATGCGAGTTCTTAGTGGGTAAAAGTGAAGACAAACACCTTCTGTGACCCTTTGAATGGATGTTATTGGTGTTTTCAAGGAGCAGAAAGGTATCCGATGCCTTCGTTTCCTGAGAGAGAAAAAAAGCAGAGAATTATTCGGTCTTTTTTATCATAGTTGACATTGCTTGGAATTAGTATATTTAGACTAAATGTTTAATTTACTGTCCCAATACATTGGTTGAGTGGACGTCTGTTCTTGGTCTCTGGTGACCCTGCTTAATGAATGAGCCTTTGTGGGCTTAAGATTACAAAAAATGTATAAAATGCACAAACATTAAGGTAAACAGTAAGACATAGAAGGGGAACTATTTCCAGGCCACATCACTGCAGAGGAAAAGAATGTGCCCACAACCTCCTATCTCGAGCAGCACTTGTAAAAACATTTCTTCTGAGCCACTGAAATGAGCTACCGGGAGACACAAAGCAGCTGACTGCCTGACCTCCGAGATTCCATCCGAAATCAGCTGTATTTGGCTTCGAGTAAACTGAGCCACTGTACACTATGGCCGCTTGGCACATGTATTAACTGTGATAATATACTCACTGGCCACTTAATTAGGTGCACATATTCAATTGCATCTCTACGGTTTACAGAGAATGGTCCGGAAAGAAAGAAAATATCCATTGAGCGGCAGCTATGTGGACGAGAATGCCTTGTTGATGTCAAAGGAGGATGGGCAGAATGGTTTGAGATGACAGAATGGCAGCAATAAGTCAAAGAACTACTTGTTACAACCAAGGTATGCAGAATACCATCTTTGAATGCACAACGCGTCAAACCTTGAAGCAGATGGGCTACAGCAGCAGAAGACCACACCTGAGGCCACTCCTGTCAGCTTAGAACAGGAAACTGAGGCTACAATTCGCATTGACTCACCATAATTGTGCAATGGAAGAACGTTGTCTGGTCTGATGAGTCTGGATTCCAGCTGCCATATTCAGATGGCAGGGTCAGAATTTGGCATAAACAACATTTTCATGGCACGGTTTGGGCCCTTTGGTACCACTTAAGGATTGTTTAAACCTGAGTATTGTTACTGACCATGTCCATCCCTTTCTGACCACAGTGGACCCATCTTCTGATACTTCCAGCAGGATAATGCCCCATGTCACATGACATCATTTCATACATGACAATGAGGTCACTGGACTCCAATGGCCTCCACAGTCACCAGATCTCATCCAATAGATCTAAAGCAACTGTGTGATGTCATCATGTCAATATGGAGAAACTTTGTGATGTCATCATGTCCATATGGTGAAACTGTGTGATGTCA
Source organism: Hyla sarda (assembly GCF_029499605.1). NCBI lineage: Eukaryota > Metazoa > Chordata > Amphibia > Anura > Hylidae > Hyla > Hyla sarda. The sequence goes on from NC_079199.1 coordinate 93,995,220, forward strand.
TCATGTTCATATGGAGAAACTCTGTGATGTCATCATGTCCATATGGGGGAACTGTGTGATGTCATCATGTCCATATGGAGGAACTGTGTTATGTCATCATGTCCATATGGAGGAACTGTGTGATGTCATCATGTCTATATGGAAGAACTGTGTGATGTCATCATGTCCATATGGAGGAACTGTGTGTTGTCATCTTG